>NW_023270777.1:6936136-7291935 GCF_011800145.1 Mirounga leonina | reverse complement strand
GAAGAGCACTCACCTGTAGGATGAGAGCTCACCTGTAGGAAGAGCGCCACCTGTAGGAAGAGCACTCACCTGTAGGAAGAGCGCTCACCTGTAGGAAGAGCGCCACCTGTAGGAAGAGCGCTCACCTGTAGGAAGAGGGCCACCAGTAGGAAGCACTCTCCCCGATAGCCCAGTCCTGAGTCCAAGTCCTGCCCCTTGTTGTGCCTGCGACTTGCAGTCAGAAAAATCAGTGAGCCTCTGGGCATTCACTGACTTGCCTTTCCCAGATCCAGGACTCAGGTTAAATGGGTCCTGGTAATTACCAGATGTCTGTTCTCTTAAGGCTCAGTTCAACTCAAGAGTTCATTGCCACATGCAGGGCTGGGGATACACAGATGCACAAAGGGAATTTAGAGGGAGATGGGAGGCTGGCAAGTGTCCGATGATCACTCAGGGCCATTGGTGGGGAAGTTCAAGCCCAGCGATGTGGGAATTCAGAGAAGAGTGTGGTTAGCACGGTCTGGGGAAGGGGGAATGACGTCCAGCAAAGTGTTGGGCACTTCATGTATGTATGTGATTTCATGTACTTCTTAAACCATTCCCAAAGAGATAAACACATTTAAATTAATTTCACAGATGGAGCTTAAATGAAGAAAGTCATGTACTCACAAGGCCCGGGGCTAGAAGTGGGAACTGAGTCTCTATGGAAGCAAGAATCCAAACCTTTAGTATTATATTCACATTGCTTCTGAGCATTTATGAAATGCTAGCTGTGTACGAAGTACTCTGTGATGCATGCTAAACATGTTACCTTACATAATCCTCAAAGAATCCTTTTGAGGGTGCCTGGGTGGCTCAGTCGTTAAGCGTCTGCCTTCGGCTCAGGTCATGATCCCAGGGTCCTGGGATCGAGTCCCACATCGGGCTCCCTCCTCGGCGGAAGCCTGCTCTCCCTCTCCCACTCCCAGGGCTTGTGTTCCTGCTCTCGCTATCTCTGTCTCTGTCAAATAAATAAATAAAATCTTAAAAAAAAAAAAGAATCCTTTTGAAATAGATGTTATTAGTCCCGATTTCCAGTAAAAGGAGGCTTAAGTAACTTGCCCAAGATCATATAAGAAGTAAAAGGGCAGGATTTGAACCTGACTTTGTCTAGCTCCAAAACCTCGGCTCCTTTTACTGCACGCTGATTTTTCCCTATAATTTTTTAACAAACATTTCCAAATTTGACCAGGAGTTTAATGATGCATTGCCATCTATGCAAATGAGCATATTCCTCATAGTCATTACCAGACTTTTCCTTCTTGGGAAGCAAATACTACCTCTCTAACCCTGTACAGATGCCTGATTACATCACTTCATGGGATAGAGGACTTCCAGGTCAAGTAGCTCGGCGATGCGGTGACCTTCGTGTACCTTTCCTATAAGCACTCCCTCCAATCCCCGGTGAGACTAACCTCCCCTCCACCTGTGTCCTACCTCCCATTAACTAACAGATCCCTGACTTTCAAAGGCAACTCTTGTCTTTCCAGATACTATCTCAGGTTCAGGAACTCCCCCAAACTCTATCTCTGTCTCCAATCTCTCCTTTGACTTTGAGATCTATATATATAACTTCCTATGGAGCAGCGCAGGAGATAAATCTGGACAAAGTACCACAGTGCCGCAACTGAAATATGTAGAATGTAGAGTGGAGACGTAAAGACTTAACTGGTTTAGTGATTTTCTGCTGAGGTTAGAGAAAGGGGACAAAGAATGTACCGTCTCATCCTGACTCTGGGAAGAAGCTTCTGGGGCTTTTCTTTAAAGGCAGAAAACACTTATTTGTCAAAGCAGACTTTTTTTAAATACAAAATCCTTGGGACTCTTCCAAGTTGTTGTTTTCCTTTTATCTTTTTATCTCTCACTTTTTTCTTTTTTCTTTTCTTTTCTTTTCTTTTAAGCTCTCTGTTGTATTTGCATTATCAAAACTCTCTCCTTTGGCTCTCTTTCTCTTTTCTCAACCCAGTAGGTGATGGGACATCAAGAACACCACCAGCCAGATAGGCAGGAAAGCAGATCAGTCCAGAATACCCAAACTGGCCCCTCTCCTCAGTTAGGGCGACCAGTTTGCCCCCAGGGGAGTTTCTCAGTTTTAGAACTACAGGACCTGCTTCCTGGGAAACTCCAACAGCCTCAGACACATCAGGATGGTTGGTTGCCCTATCTTATTGAGATGAGAATACACAAGGATCTGGATGTACAATTCATGTAAACACTAAAAGGCTTTTGCCTGGATTTCCTTTGCAATGAGGAGAATATCTCCGGATCAGAATGCCCCTGGAGGTGTATCAAAGACACCAATGATTGAGCCCGCTCCGGAGTTCGGATTCAGGAGGTCAGGGTAGACAAAGAACCTTCATTCCTGATAAGTGGTCATCTGATGCTGACGCTGCTGGTCCAGAGACCAGCCTCCAGGAGCCACCACTCTCCAGCTCCCAGAACTACCCTGTAGAAAGTGCAGGACTCCTCCAACTGAGATAATGCCGGAACCATCTTGCCACTAAGCCTGACCTTGTACATGCCCACTGAGCCATTTTATTCTTGCTAAAGTCTTTATTGTTCAGAGACAGAGAGTGAGAGCTAGACCCGCAACATGGCCACCATTGATTAATGAGCCCCCTGCCGCCCTTGTGGCTTTGGGAGACTCTGGCATGAAGCTTTTGCCCTCAGAGCCCTGCATTTGGGGGGAAAAGAAAGAAGAGGTCTCTTTAGAAAGGCTTGAGGGTGAAGGCCGGAGGGGCTGGGCAGGGCTACAGCTCACTGGAGAAATACCAACCTGACCCTCTCCAAACCCACAACAAAACCTTTTCTTGAGTGATTAGCCCCAGAGAAAGGTGATTTGTTAAAGCCCTGGGTTCACTGCTTTTGTGTCCTGGGCTTAGGACATCTGGCAGGAGCCAGAGAGCCCTCTGATACTGGGCTTGAGCCCCATTCTCATCCACTGGACTGTGCATCATTGAAAGACTGGCTACTCATTCTCATGCTAATCCGTGAACCCGGAGAGCAGATGTGAAACATTTCGTTCTGTTCCTGCTCAGTTGTAAAGAAGTAATGCCACTTTTTTTAAAGGCAAGGGCCGAGTTGGGCTGAGAGAGGGGTGAAGGTGAAGGGGGAGAGAGAAAGGAGGGGAGCGGGGTGAATTCCAGAAAGACGTAAAAGTTTACTTTAACGATGGTCTCTCCTGGTGGGCGAAGCCCTACAGTTTGTGAACTCGGGCCAGATCAACATAAGACGGGAAATACAAATTACTGTCAAAGGCTTGGGTACCTCCAGCTTGCAAACCGGGTAATATTTATAGCACGCAGAGACAGAAAGACCTCGAAGGTTCTCCGCAATGTGCTCCCATGAGGCTTTTCCTCTCTGCCTTGCCCCAAAGCTTTATCTTCTGGGGCATGGAGACTTCATTGCCACCCCCAAAGATCTGCTTGACAAACTGCTGGCTCACTTCAATTCTTTTCTTTCTTTTTTTTCTTTTTTAATTTAAAAAAAATTTTTATTTATTTATTTATTCATTTGAGACACAGAGATACAGAGAGAGAGAGAGAGAGAGAGAGAGAGAAAGCATGAGCAGGGAGAGAGACAGAGGGAGAGGAAGAAGCAGGCTCCTCGCTGAGCCAGGAGCCCTATGTGGGGCTTGATCCCAGGACCCTGGGATCATGACCTGAGCTGAAGGCAGACGCTTAACCATCTGAGCCACCCAGGCGCCCCTCAATTCTTTTCTATTTAGAGTGCCATTTGAGAATGGAGGCAAGCTTAAGTGGAAGGTGGGAGTGGTTCAAAGGAATATATCTGTATTTCTCTATGTCTTTCCTCTTGTCTATGGACAGAAAAATATGTATAGATTTATAGAGAGAGGAGCAGATAAATAACTCCTTAAGCTGTCAGGCATTTCATACCATTATTCCTATGTGCTTCACTGGACCAAAGTTCCTCTGCACACCACCCCTTGCATCACTCACTTTAACAGATCCGCTGTGTCAGGAGCCCCTCTGCATGCTAAGTGGCCAGACATCCACCTTCCACCTTTGCACCTTTCTAGAAGTCCCTTAAATCAGTGTTGTCCCAACTTCCCTGGTGATAAAAATAACCCAGAGGGCTTGTGAATCAAAGAACTTCCGCTGAACGTTTTTTGTGGACCCGGGCGGGCAGGGGTTCTAGCTCGTCTAACAAGCGTCCCAGGGGAGTCTGCTCAACAGAAAATTCTGGGTCACATTGCCCATGCTCTTTGAGTGCGTTTGTGGACAGCTTCTGGGGTGAGCAGGGATCTAACCTAAAATCTGAGCTGCTCACCCTCCGCCCCTTCTCTCGTGATGCTCTCTGTCTACCTTTGCAGGTCCGGTGTTTTGGGGATCATCTTTGACCTTTGATACCTTGGGATGCCTATTTACACTGTAGGGCCCTTCCCTGTAGTTCTTGGCTACTTGTCTCCTGAGACCTGGCTCTCTGTTCTTTTTCCTGTAGGCGGCTCTATGATTAGAAGGAGAGGCACAGGGACATTTGGTGATTACGTTTGATCTTCTGTTCTCAAGATTTGCTTTTGTTTGTTTCACATTGTTCAGCTCAAGAAAGGTCTCAGGTGTTTTAAGTTGATTCAGTTCTGGGTGTATCTATTGTAGAGAAGACCTCAAGAACACTAAAGACATAATCAATCTTTCAATTCTTTCTTCTCCGTTTCTTTCGTCTTCTTTCTCATATCTTAAATTATCTTTCTCTTTTCTTCCTGCCACCTTGGAGCGACTCCTCGACTTTACTCTCAATTTTCTAATTCTATCTTCTTGAGGGTAAATTTTGTTTTTGCTGCTTCTAATGAATTTTTAGATTTTTTTTTTCACATCTGGGAAGCAATGTCCCAAGCAGAGCCACCACACAGGGAGACCCCAAGAAGGAGGTTGGAGTCACCACCTCATGATTGCTCTTTCCCCGAGTGGGGCCCACACATCAGAGTCCTTCTTTCCTCATGGGGATTGTCTCTCACTAGCCTCCCTCTTGTCTCTACCTGTAAACCAGATACACACACACACATGCAGACTGCTTCCAAATTTTCAGAATTCTCAAACATTTATAAATATCTAGCCCTACCTCTGGAAGAGGTGAGTGCTACTTCTCTCGGGGCTATTGGGCTCATCTAAACCAGAAGATGTAATGAGGCACTTGTTCAGGGGACCCCAAACATCCATACATAGATCAGGAGGCCGCCTCTCCATCCCGAACTCAAAGAAAAGGGTGTCCGAAAACTTTACCCACTGGTATAGCAACTCAGCCAAGATGCCCAATGCCACACTCATTGAAAGAGTTGTCATTCCTTCCTGGACCCTATTCATCAATTATTTCTGCCCATATTCATTCCTACCTGGATGCCATTACTCATGCTATTCCCCTTGCTTGGGAGGCCTTCCTTCCACCTATCCAAACCCTAAACATTAAAAAAAATATCTATTCAACCTTCAGATTCTTCCAGCCCTCAGGGAGCAACTTCTCTGCATTTCTAATCCTGTATAATTTTTATCACATAATTTGTATTTAATTATATGTAATTAAAGTATCATAAAATATCAGTTCAGGTATGTATTTTCATTAGATTCATGAACACTAGAAATTCCATTTTGGCATTCCTTTGGCCAAATTCTATTTCTTTGATGGGCATTTATTTTCTTCCTTTTATTGTTCTGTATTTTTTTTAGATTTACTTATTTATTTATTTGAGAGAGAGAGAGAGAGCAAGCATGTGAGCAGGGGGAAGGGCAGACGGAGAGGGAGAGAGACAATCCTCAAGCAGACTCCCTGCTGAGCATGGAATCCAATGTGGGGCTCGATCCCAGGACCCTGAGATTGTGACCTGAGCTGAAATCAAGAGACAGCCCCTCAACCGACAGAGTCAACCAGGTGTCTCTGTTCTGTATTTTTTTAAACTTCTACACCCAACATGGGGCTCAAACTCATGATTCCGAGATCAAGAGTCACATGCTCCACCAACTGAGCCAGCCAGGCATGCTCTTCCTTTTATTGTCAACGAGCTTTTCAAGTGTCTGTCTTCTGTCCCAAACTAGATCGTAAATTAGTACATCAGGCAGTGAAGACTTACCAAACACCCACCATGTGTTGGGGAAGCATGGTTAGCAGGGCAGACTTATTATCACTGCCATGGAGTGCATAGTCTTCCAGTTTTCTTCAACTAAAAACCATTATTTTTTCCAGGAGAATTGCATACTTTAAAGTCTTGTATTCCTGTTGCTAAGATAGCCTCGAAACAAGATATAAAACACACATCCCCTAAGTTTGGCTAGAGGGTGTTCCCATTGCTATGCCTGAAGAGTGAGTAGAGTGAAAGGATACTAATTACAATATTTACCATTTACTGAGCGCTTGCTATGAGTGAGGTGCTTTATGAAGCCCTTTATATGTATGAACTCATTTATTGCTCACAATGACTCACGGAGCTGTTAACACACAGACACATTAAGAGTTCTCGTTCTTTCCTTCCCTCTAAATGGATATTTTAGAACTCCACAGCGTTTTTAAAATTTTTATTTATTTTATTTTTTTTAAAGATTTTATTTATTTATTTGACAGAGAGAGAGAGAGAGCGAGAGAGGGAACACAAGCAGGTGGAGTGGGAGAGGGAGAAGTAGGCTTCCCGCCGAGCAGGGAGCCCGATGTGGGGCTCGATCCCAGGACCCCGGGATCATGACCTGAGCCGAAGGCAGACGCTTAGCAACTGAGCCACCCAGGCGCCGCTAGAACTTTACAGCTTTGATAGGCTTCCCAAATATAACTTCTTGATTATTTTCCTCCTCATAAGAATCTGCTCTCTTTTTTTTAGGGGTCCTGGGCATTGTTTTATAAGAAATCTATTTCCCTTCCAAAGAAGTACAGAAAATGTTATCTCAAAGAACAAAAAGATGTCTAAATTTCTAACACATTTAAAAAAAAAAAAAAAGACTTTCCAAGTTTAGCAGTATTATAATTTCTCCCATTTTTTTCCCTTCCTTGTTTAAAAGAGTAGCACACCCAAGTCAGGGTACTGTCAATGGCAGGAAGGGGAAAAAAGAGGAAAGAGGACATGAAAAGCTCACCAACATGAATGGTTATTTCCACTCTGCAGGCATGTAGAGGGCAGTGTAATATCATGGAGTGTTTAGGGGGCATGGACCCTGGAGCCAGACTGTGGGTTCAAATCCTAACCACCTCCACATCATTTAACCTGCTTGCATCTCAGTTGCCCAATCTCAAAATGGGACTGATTATTTCACAGCGTTGTTAGTGAAGATCAAAAGACTTGATATGTGTGAAGAATCTAGAAGAGCCTTATGTAAACGTAAATTACTCTTTTATATAATCCCTCAGTTCCTCATCTGTAAAATGGGGATGCTAGATATTCAGTAAAAGGAGGTGGCTGTCCTTGACTCTTCTATCTTGCATTGTCCTTCCCCCTCCAACCTCTGCATCTCACGTCTATATTATTTTTATTCATAGCACTCATTCAATATTTGACCTTATTTATTTCTTGTCTTGTTTTAAATCTTTCTTCATACCACCTCTTTGGTGAGAGCCAGAACTGCCCATCATGTTCATCATTACTCCATCCTTGGGACCTCATGCGTGTAAGGCACATGATAAATGCTGGCTAAATAAACAAAATAATAATAATAATAATAATAATAATAATAATAACTATTGTTATTGATATAGATGCACAGGACTAAAGGACTCCTGTAGATTTTCACATATTTAACTGTTTTTTTGTATTAAAAGAAGTTTTTGAGGGACGCCTGGGTGGCTCAGTCTTTAAGCGTTTGCCTTCAGCTCAGGTCATGATCCCAGCGTCCTGGGATCAAGCCCCGCATGGAGCATGGAGCCCCGCATCGGGCTCCCTGCTCCGCGGGAAGCCAGCTTCTCCCACTCCCCCTGCTTGTGTTCCCTCTCTCGCTGTTTCTCTCTCTGTCAAATAAATAAATAAAATCTTTAAAAAAAATAAATAAAAATAAAAAAATAAAAAATAAAAGAAGTTTTTGACATTTCCACGAGGATGATTGTCCCGAATATCTTACATTCTAGCACAATGTTGGCATGCCCTTTTGTCTTAAAATTCAACAATTCATAATGTATGCATTCTTCTGTAAATAGGTCTTATTAACATAAAATATGTCTTAAACATCTGTTCTTATACCTCTGTACTTTAATAATAATGATCTACTTTTAATCATGGAGTATTGATGACAAAGGGATTCATTAAGGGGACTTAATCATGGTCATGGATAGATTTTAGATTAAATAGAAAAATCTAGCTTTGCTTTCAAGAGATTATTGGCCAGTCATTATACCTACCAAGAAATATAAGTGGAAGTCTTCCTTAAAAGTCTCCTGACTTCTGACTTCGGCAGTCACTAAGAGGCAGAGGACCATGGGAAGGAGAGAATGTACGAAGGAAATAAATGGAAGACATTCCAGTTTTAAATTTATTCCCTGCGGAGAAAATACTATTTGGCATTGAATGGTGTCGATTCAGTGACAATTTGTTTCATTGGTCCTTTTTTGGTCTCATTATGCCCCAAATTTCTATAATGTCACATTGAATTTGATCAATAGTAGCATTTGAACCAGTTGATCCAAATGATCATTCTTAAAAAAAGCTCTTTGTCCACCTTATCATGCTAAGCTCATTTTCCTCCAACCCCACTGGTTCTTTCTTCGCACATTTCTTTTTGGACTCCCCTTCCTTTTCCCAGTCTTTATGGGAAACACCATATGGAACATCTACGGTCTCAGAGCTTGGTATTCTTCATTTTTTAATTTATGCTCTTTCCTCGGGCCATGATTAAATATACTTCCATGGTTTTAAGTATATTCAATAAGCTAGTGGCTTCCATATTTATATCTTCAGTCCCAACTTCTCCATTGAGCTCCAGATTTGTGTCTGTTTGACATCTCCATGTGGATGTCCAATGAGCATCTCAAACTTAGCAAGACCAAAACGCTACTCTTGATTCTTGCTTCCAAGCCATTATGGAATCCGTGTTTCCCCATTTATGTAAGTAAAACAATCACTCTCTGAGTTGCTGAGGCCAAAGACCTAGAAGCTAGCCTTGATTCCTCTCTTTCCCTTGTGCCCCACATCGATTCCATCATCAGATCCCATTGGCTGTACCTCCAAAAAACATTTCAATATCTTCTCTTATTAGTTCCTTCACCAGTAACACCCCACTCCACAGAACATGATTTCTGTCCTGGAGAAGTGTAAGAGTCTCCTCATTGGTATTCATATGCTTTCTCTTGTCCCCCCAGGCTTTATTCACCATGCATCACTAGAGTAATCTTTTAAATATGTAAATAGTGTCATATTACTTTTACTGAAAATCCCTCAATGGTTTTCCTATCACACCTAGAATAACCTCCAAACTCTTCCCTGTCATAAAAGATGCTAAATGATCTAACCCATACCTCTTCAATGTCATATGTGTTCAATGAATGAATAAGTAAATAAATAAATGAATAAATAAAAGCAACAGAGTTGATGGTTATGATTGGGGGCTCTGGTATTAGATTACCTGTGGTCATATTTTGGGTCCACCAACTAATAGTTATGGGATCTGTTAGATTTAACTCTCTAAGGACTGATTTTGATTTTAGTGATAGAAACTAGCTGAAATCAAAAAAGAATTTATTAGCTTGCTAAATCAGGAAATTCAAGGGATTCTTCTGGCTTTAAGTATATTTGGTTATAGGTACTCAGATGGTATCATTAGGAATTTTCTCTTCTTTGCCATAAACCACCACAGATACCTCATTATTGTCTTCAAATTCAGAAAATGGGAGTTGTACTTCTCGGTTGCCTTTCTGAACAAAAGAAAGAAATGCACAGAGCTCCCGGCATGCTTAATAAAAGGGGGGCACGAAACATGGGTGCACTAAATAGGAATTAGAATTATAAAGAGATATCATGTTTTTTAAAATTATAATTGCATGCATATACAATTTGAATAACTTGATAAATAGAATACTCTTAGTGTGCTTTTCCTGTTTATTACACAAATATCATACAGATAAAGCATGAATACATTATCACAAAAAGAAATCACACCATTAAGTACAGCAAGAGAAAGAATGTCTCTTTTCTACATTTCTTTGCTTGCATTCTTCTTAAAAATAACCACTTTCAGGAGTTGGGTGTTCATCGTTTTCCCCCATGGATACATTTACAAATGTATGGATTTATGCTTTCTGTGTTTTATGGAAAAATTCACACGTGAGTTAATATTATCCATGCCACCCTGAAACGTACTTTTTCGCTTAAGCAAATGAGTTGATGATAAATCTAGTGTTGACATATGGATCTATCTCATCCAATGTTACAGCCTTAGAGTGCTTCTCTGGAAGGTCTGCCTTTTAAATTATTTAACTACTTCTCCGTTGATGGACATTCAGGATGTTAACAATTTTGTTATTACAAACAGCATGGAAATCGAACATCTCTGTCTATGCATCTTTGGATACAAATGAAATATTTATTTAGCATAAATTCCTGGAAGGATTTATCATTTCTGTTTTGATAGACGGTGGCAACTTGCCTTCATAGAAGTCAACACCAATATAGTTTTCACTCTGCAAATTGGATGAGGCCACCTCATAATTCATTCCATGCATTTCGCTGCTCCCCAACAGCAATCTCTACTCTTCATTGATCAGAAGAGTCAAGGAGAGAAAGCTGCCCCCTCAGTTGTACTCCCTCCTGACTTGGGAATATTTGTAAAAATTCTCAGGATTATGTCCATTCACCAGGATGGTTTCTGGGGATTGAAAGGCAGAGATAGGAGCAGAATCAAGCTTTATCCCCCTGCTCTGCTCTAAATGAATCAGGTTTCCTCTCTTTTTCTTTCTTTCTCTTTTTAATTGATGAATTTTGGAATGGGAGAGAGGTAGGTTGTTTCTTCATTTTTACTCATTTCTGCAGGTATTGGGAAAGAGATTTTCTGTGAAGACATTTCAATTTTTTTTTAAGATTTTTATTTTATTTATTTGAGAGAGAGAGAGCACAGAGGGAAAGGGAGAAGCAGATTCCCCACTGAGCAGGGAGCCCAATGAGGGGCTCCATCCCAGGACCCCGGATCATGACCTGAGCCGAAGGCAGACGCCCAACCAACTGAGCCACCCAGGTGCCCCTTAATTTTACTTTTTAAAAAGGGTTTTTCAGGGGCACCTGGGTGGCTCAGTTGGTTAAGTGACTGACTCTTGATTTCAGCTCAGGTCATGATCTCAGGATCCTGGGATCAAGCCCTGAGTTGGGCTCCTGCTCAGTGTGGAGTCTGCTTGAGATTCTCTCTCCCTCTGCTCCCCCCACCAAATAAATAAATCAAGTCTTAAAAAAAGTAAAAAGGGTCTTTGTAGATGTTTCCTTGGTCAACCATTTTACCTACAGATATTGTTTCTTCTTTTAATGCAATTAAGTATTGATCTGTCCTGATGGTTCAAAGCAGGTTAAACCAAACGTCATTACTGATATTCAGCAGTTTCGTAACCCACGATTTTATATCTGACAAATCTTTAAGAATCTCTGTTTTTCTGCCTATGCTTTTCTCTGTAGTTTGGCCACTGATGGGAGTCAGGAGCTGTTGCCAGGTGAGGTGGGCTGGTCCCACATTAAGTAGTGTGGCTGGAGGAGGCAGAGGAAGAAGGTTGAGCATCATTTCCCATCTCATCACCGTGATGAATTGCCCTTCAATTTTTGAACCCACTTGTTGACTGCGGCATTGGGACCACAGTGGGACCACTCTCACCTCTGAAACAATTTTTCCCACACTCTTTTGGACTGTGCTTGGCTCCACATAACTAATCTATTTTTCTGTCTTGCTTTCGTGCATTCTGCAACATTTCTGGTCTCCTTGTTACATTTTTTTCCTTTTCTCCCCCCCCCCCCCCCCCGCCCCGTAAGGTAATTGATTCACTTTGAGTGGGTGAAAACATGGATGAGTGTACTGTTTACCATCTTGATCTCATTTCTCATGAATGATTTTAAGGAATCATTACTAATTCAAAAAATGTTAGAAATTCTGACTATAACAACCATGAAGGAAAGTTTTAATTGTCATTGAGTACCCTTTTGTATTAGGCTCCAGATCTGAATTGCCATATGGATAATTTTGATATTAGTCTCAAGAAATATCTAACCCATAAATTATTTATACTCTTGCAGACCACTTAAAAAATATAGAAAGTTTTCATGTCATTTTAGAAAGCCAGCTCACCTATACTAAAAACACCTGACAAAAATTGAACACAAAAAATTTTTGGCTTATTTAAAAAAAAAATTTTTTTAAAGATTTTATTTATTGGGGTGCCTGGGTAGCTCAGTCAGTTAAGTGTCTGCCTTCAGCTCAGGTCATGATCCCAGGATCCTGGGATCGAGTTTCCGTGGGAGGCTCCTTGTTCAGTGGGGAACATGCTTCTCCCTCTCCCTTTGTCCCTTTCTCCCACTCGTGCTCACTTGTGCTCTCTCTTTCTCAAATAAATAATTAAGTCTTTAAAAGGAAAGAAAAAAGAACTAAAACTGCCTTAAAAAATCTACAGATGCAAGCAAATAAAACCTTAGCAAAAACAAACAATAGCAAAATAAAATAATAATAGCAATACCAAGGCGGATAATGTGAGTACACTTCAACATTAAAACAAATTGATGTACCATGCATGTTACTAGATCATAAATAAATAAATAAATAAATAAATAAATAAATAAATAAAACAAAGCAGGACAAACCCCACCCCCAACTATCTCAGTATCAGTAAAGGGCCTTAAACAAAATCCAAACCATTTACAATGAATGTGTATTTTTAATACTAGAAATAAAGTTAGCTAATTCTTTAGTGAGATGAAGAATCCATAGTGGAAAAAAAGACAAATGCCATACTTAATAATCAAACTACAGAAGCATTTCATTAATAACAGAAGCAGAAGAAAGATGTCTGATATTTTTACTATTATTTCACATTATTCTTACAGTTTTTAAAAATTTTTTTAAAGATTTAGTTCATTAGTTCATTAATTAATTTAGAGAGAGAAAGAGGGAGAGAGCAAGGGGAGGGGCAGAGGAAGAGAATCTCAAGCAGACTCCACATGGAGCCCTATGGGGGCTTGATCCCATGACCTATGAGATCATAACCTGAGCTGAAATCAGGAGTCAGACACCCAACTGAATGAGCCACCCAGGTGCACTGTATTCTTACAGTTTTAACCAATGCAACCTGGCAAGAAAAATGAATGGGTTAGATTTTTGGGAAAGAGGATTTAATAATTATTATCAACTAGAAATGAGGTAATTGTCTGCTGAAAACATGGAAAGTAATAGGTGTGCCCAGGAAAGGTGCCAGTTACTGAATATATTTGGAAAAGTTCATAGCCTGCTTAGATTCAGGGGAAAAAATCATGAAAATATCACGGGGGAAAGATTCATTCACAGAACAATCATTCATCTAAATCACTTATGATCAACCACAGCAAACAATGCAGGAATTTTATGAAAGCAATGAAAAATTTTCCTGTGTGGTGCAAAAGAATAAGGCATTCCATGTTCCTTGAAAGGGTTATAATGTATCATATTACAAATATGTGAATTCCCCCCCCCACCCCGCAGCAATCAATAAATGTAATGATAGACCAATAAAAATGTAAACAGCATGTTTTGGAGGTGACTGACCTAAGAAGCCTAAAATTGGGGGGAGAATAAATATGTGAGAATAATCAAGACATCTGAAATGATAGCATTTGGAGTCTTTGAGTGAAAGTATATAATAAATACTATGACAATATCATGGGGTTCTGATGACAGTAACAGATCCTTGGACCAAAATAAAATGTCCCAGCACAGATTCAAGTATGTATCAATTTAAATACAAGATAAATGTGTCTTTTCAAGTCCCGGGGCGTGGGGGTGGGGCGGGAAGAATAGGTATTAGGAAAACTAGTTCATCATTTGGAGAAAAAAAAGTTAGATGGTTACGTTATTACAAACAAAGAAATTGATTAGGTAAGAAGTGCTCTCAGAGGATCTCTTTCTTGGCAACTCTCCCTAGTTTTGCTCTTGCTGCCCATCTATGAACAAAAACAAGGAGACCTAATCATACACAAGCAAAGAAGGGACTGTTTTGGAAATCACTATACAGCCATGTCTAAAAATATTATTTTGTCCTATGTAAAGGGTCTTAAAAAGTCACATTCTTATATAGGCTGGGATGTGAGTTATTCTAAGTCCTTTAACAGAGTGATACCTGGGTCAGAGGTCAAGCTGTAAAAAGCGTAGAGGTGAGCTTGGGCATCTAGTGTTTAACTAGTAAAAATAAGCATTTTCTTTGCAATTCCAGCTAATATTATTCCAGCAGTTAAAGGGCAGGATGCTAACGAGAAGAGGCGATCAGAGAGATGGATGAGATGCTCCTTTACCTCCAGGGAAGTAACATTGGCAAAATCCGTCTCTGTTTCTCATCTTCTCTCTCTCTCTCTCTCTTCCTCTCCTACATCCCTTTCTTCCTTCCTTCTCTCTCTCCCCCTTCCTCTTTCCCTCTCTCTTCCCTTTCTCTTCCTGGAAATACTGCAAAAATTACAGAGGTGATCAGAGACTCAAGAAGATCAACTTCCGGTCTTGGAAAATGAGGATAAGAATGAGCAGAAGCTCCCAGAGGAGAAAACCTGTAGGAGTTCTACCACTTGAGGACATTTCTAGAACACCTACAGGTGTGCACAAGACGCAGCAACGCCCTTCTGAGCTACACAACTTAGGGCATGTTTCACCATCTTCTTTGAGCCTCAACTTCTCCATCTGTTGAATAGGAATAATACGGGAGAACTAAGGGAAAGCCTGCTTGCGAGTCACTTAACACAGGGTAAGAGCTCATCAGTATTAGTTATTATTATTAAGCCAATTGCATTGACGCATGTCTGTTGTGGTTTGAATTGTGTCCTCCTGAAAGACATGTTCAAGTCCTAATCCCTAATTCCTGTGAACATGATCTTCTTTAAAAATAGGGTCTTTACAGCTGTGATTAATATTATGGAGGGAGTGTGGCTTTGCTGACACCTTGATTTTGGACTTTTAATCTCCAGAACGAGGAGAAAATAACTTTCTGTTGTTGAAAGCCCCCCAGTTTGTGGCCATTTGTTATGGTAGCTCTAGAAAAATCATACAGTGTGCAATAATCAATCCTGTGCTTTTAGTTGCTTAGTGATACGACTGCAGAAGCTATATTATTGTGTAGAAAATAATAATCAGAACTAAATAGAAAAGGAAAAACCTTCTGCAGAAAGATGTGCCATCCATGCGTATTTTAAGCCATGCCTTCTAGGGTCTCATGAGAAAACCAAGAGTAGGGATCTATACCTACCTCCATGAGCGCTGCAAGGACAAAAATCTCTCGCTGGGAAGTCAGGCCAAAGAGAACTTTCTTGTGCTTTTGAAAACTGAACTGAGTTTCCATTCAAGCGCCCGTGTTTCTAAGTGGTAGAAATGTACTCTCAGTCTATTCTCTGTAATCTCAAGCTCACTTCCTGTTCACCTGCCCCCGAAACCCTTACCAATCTCTTGGCTCCCACCCAGTGTCTCCTGTTTGGTCTTAGAGTGCCAAGACATCATAGAGAATCTGGGCTTTGCCATTGTTATCCACCCCCAGGGGCAACTGATGAGCCGCCCTTTTGCCCTACCTGTCACTAGTCCTTCCAGTCAAGGTCACGTTTTATGCCTTGTTCTAGACGGCCAGGCTTCTCCAGATTCCACTCCCTCCTCCAGACCCTGCTCCCTCTGTTACTCTGGGCCCTTCTCCAAGCCTCTACAGCTTCGGAGAGACCCCTAAAGAGTTGTTGCGGGTGCTTTGTGAAAAAGAGCACTACCGCCCTGTGAACCCTCCTTTGCTCTCAGATTCTCTCAGGCTCAGTCTATGTCTCTCCCCCAGCTCCTGCTGAGCGGATGCCTTGGAGTGGAAGGGACAGGACATGGGCTTCTGCTCAGAAAGCACCAGCATACCACTCTCTTCCTTTCCCTCTGATTTATCCCCCTCTCTTACAATGCAAAGAAAAAATTTAGATCTCCTATACAGGTGGGGAACCAAGGAAACTCACCCAGACTCCCCTTATGTTTCAGATGTATTATTTATATCCTATATCCTTCTCAAGTTCCCTCAAAAGATTAACTTAATTTTTACCTGCTACAAAAGTGTGTGTCATCTTTAAAATAAAAGAAAGCACTGATATTACAATCAAACAAAAAAAAAATTATGGACTCAGTGTCTTCTATGTTGAGAAAAGAAACTGAGGACAAGTAAAATAATCACATAACCCTCCATGAGTCAACTTTTAGCTCTATGTCACTTATTTAAATAGGTCCTGTTTTTCAACAAACATTTGTTTCTTCCAGTGCTTTGCCAGGATGGTCAGCCTACTGCAAAAATGTCTCTTGACTCTTTTGCTTGCTAATTCAGTTTTTGATAGGGTGTATTTCAAAACCTGCACCCCTTTCTTTTCACATGGGATAGAACCTGAAATAACTGAGCCAGAACAGAAGCAAGAAGAAGCTCGGGGAAATCTTTATGTAATGATCAATCTTCCCTGTTATTTTTGGCCAAATCAATAATTCATGAAAATTACCATTTGTCAGGTCCTTAGTTAAAACCCCATCCCTTGGGGGTGGTGGGCCCCTGGAGAAATAATAGAACAAAGGAAATCCCAGATACTTCGTGAAATGTCCTCCACCTGGTCTCGAAGTAAACCAAACCCTCACTATAGGCAGCTGAGGCCCCAGTATGTTCACAAAACATGTGTCCTCCCAGGTTCCTGACAATAGCAAGCCCTATACAGTTTAGGATTATATTTCTGGATCCATGTGCCTCAGAACAATGAATGTTACTAGATAGGACACGGGTAAAAGGAGTCCATGGTCCAAAAGGCTTGAAAACGTGGGATTAAGCAAAATCTAACTGTCTTCTTTACTGAAAAGTCATCTCAGAGACTATAATATGCTAATATTTAACAGGAATGCTCAAGACTTCTTCATATTGCCCTGTAATAATTTCTGTTTGTTTGTTTCTCAATCTGGAACAACCACCATGGTCCTCTCCAGCAAAACTCAAATTCCTTCTTCAACAGGGTCCTTCTAAATTCCACTTACTTTGGGAATTCCTGGTCATCTCTCTATCTGATTTGAATTCTCAGTAACTCACAGCTTGGAAATCATGAACTGTTAGTCATCATCTCACTTGGATTGGGAAAACCATTTTTCCCCCAGTAGGAGATGAATGAGGACCACATCTGATTTAGAGGATAATTGAGGGTCCCTATGACCTCCTTTCAAGCCTGCCTCACCGTTTGCTGACCACTGACTCGAGACCAAGACCATTACTTCAGTTCTGAGTGGGACTTGACCCAGCTTCCATTCTGGCTTGTCCCCTTCACTGCTACCCACCCCACCCCATCTCTCCAGTCCTGCTGGCACATCTCCAGATCAATCTAGAGCGAGAAACCAGCCTGCCTGACTGCAGAGATAGAGGGAAAAGCCAACTGGCAAACAAACACCAGACCAGCAATGGAAGGACAAACTGAATGGCAGTACTTGGAGTGGATTCTGACTTCTGCTTCTCCTTCATCTGCTGCATCTACTCTATCATGTTTCTTGCTTTGTGAGATACTTTAGATTTTCTCTTCCTCTTTGTACCCCCTACCGGCACTGCAGTTTGGGATTCTATGATTTTACGGCTGCTGTTTATTTAATTACAGTTTCTTCACCATGTTGTCTGCTTCAAGCTTTTCTAACTTATCTGGCATTCTGTTCTCAAAGTCATTTTCTTTTTTTATTCTTTTTTTTTTAATTTGAGACAGAGAGAACGAGAGAGAGAGCACATGAGAAGGGGGAGGGTCAGAGGGAGAAGCAGGTTCCTTGCTGAGCAGGGAGCCCAATGCGGGACTTGATCCAGGGACTCCAGGATCATGACCTGAGCCGAAGGCAGTCGCTTAACCAACTGAGCCACCCAGGCGCCCTCAAAGTCATTTTCTAAAATGCTACATTTATTAGTCCTGGGGCTGAGAACAAGAAATTGGGCACTTACTTGAATTTGAGGTCTGAAGATCCTGGACTTTCTTTTCTTCTTCTTCTTCTTCTTTTTTTTTTGTCTCTTTGTTTTTGTCTGTTTTGATTAGAAGTAAGTCCAAGTTTGTGGGACCAGGTTGTTTTATATCCCAAGCAGGGCTGTATCAACCTTCTATTCTCTCGATACGGTTGTGATTGAAATATGTTCTGAGAAGCAAAAGGTTTCCATTCGTGAATGGTAAAGCTTTTAAAAACTATATTGGAATGATGCGCACATATAAGTCCAAGCAACAGATGTTTTTGTTGCATAAGAGTCATTGATTATTGGGTTTCAAAAGCAAGCCTTCCTATATTATAGTAAAAAGAAATAGTAAAGTGTCAAACCTCTCATCAGGCAAATACAAAGACGATTTAAAATGTCCGGATTAGCTTACTGTGTCTGAGCTACACTTTCTGGAGTAGGCTGGGTGGCGACAAGTGGCTGGTGTGTGGGGGGCGGAAGAGCAGGGACAATCAGACATCTGGTAGGTCTCACCAGGTGAGCACACTCAGTACAGGCTGGGGTCATTAATAAGATCACTGGTGGGTGGTCAGGTGGTAAGAAATTCCGTAGGGTGGAATAGGAAACGAGATCTGATGCTCTTGAGACAAGACATGCTGCCTAAAATCTCAAAGAACATTGGACATAACAGAATTTACTCCAGTGTGGAGATGAATCAAACTTGGGCTCAGACCAAGTTTCCTGGAACTGATCTCTCTCCCTGGCTCACCCTCGTATTCCTGTGTTGACTTCCTCCTCAGGCAGGTTCCTCCCTCACAGAATAAAGTATGGTGGCCAGCAGCTCAGGCTTATCTCCTGCCCACATAGAGCAAGGGTGCAGATTTCCAGTAATCCCAGCACAGTCCTGTCCTTGAACCTCTGGGTCTGGCCTATTTACTTGCAGTTTGGAAAACCAGATGCTACCCAGATTGGAAGACAGATTACTCTGACATCGAGAAAGTCCAGGGGTGAGTTTAGTTGTATTGAGATTTTTTTTTTTTTAAAGATTTTATTTATTTATTTGAGACAGAGAGAATGAGAGACAGAGAGCATGAGAGGGAGGAGGGTCAGAGGGAGAAGCAGACTCCCCGCCGAGCAGGGAGCCCGATGCGGGACTCGATCCCAGGACTCCAGGATCATGACCTGAGCTGAAGGCAGTGGCTTAACCAACTGAGCCACCCAGGCGCCCCTGTATTGAGATTTTTATGGCATGAGTGTAGGAAGGAGTTTTTGCCTGGAGGAGAACCCAGGTGCTGTTTTTAGGAAAAGGGCAGCAAACATTGTAGGTAACCACTGCCTTCCTATCTCTGGTCTGAATTATCAGAGGTGCTTTCTGGTCCTTCCCAGGACCTCACACATGTCACAGGCAAACTTCGTTCTGGAGACTTTCAGCACCCATATAAGTGCCCTTGACATTGATCAAGTGCTTTGTCCCCAAAACACTGTCCTACCTTCTGACAGGAAATTGTCACCATGAATTACAAAGTTGCAATGACTACCATGCAGATGATGTCTCCTGGAATGAATCAAGGTGGGTAGAACCTATATATTCAAAGTATGGCCGGCGGCTGATATTCCTTTGGTCCTCACATTGCCCTTTCTGATGAATAGGGGCATTTTTTGAGGCTGTTTTTGACCGAAGTTGATTCTTTGGGGACTTCAAGATAATTCCTAGATGCAAAATGTCTGATGCAAGTCTTGAGAGGGAGAGAACTGAGGTTAACAGCATGGGATGAGAACACGAAGAGAAAAGGAACATGGCTTCTTATTTGGTGACGTCATTCTCAGGAAGGGTGAGTCCCTCAAAGAAAAGACAAGAGGTATGTCGTTAAATGGAGACTAGCATAATGCAGACAAGTTATTAAAATCACACTTCTGCTTCTAGGAAACTTTCTAAAGATAATAGACTAATAGAAACGCTTTCTTGGGGCTAAAATCAGTCTAAATAAAGATTTGGTCACAGTTATTTTTTTTTTAAAGATTTTATTTATTTATTTGAGAGAGAGAGAGAATGAGAGACAGAGAGCATGAGAGGGAGGAGGGTCAGAAGGAGAAGCAGACTCCCTGCCGAGCAAGGAGCCCGATGCGGGACTCGATCCCAGAACTCCAGGATCATGACCTGAGCCGAAGGCAGTCGCTTAACCAACTGAGCCACCCAGGCGCCCCTCTAGTTAATTGTTGATCGTCACAATCAATGACTCCGTTCTAGGAGGAATCGGTCACTGAGCTGGCATCCTGCCTTCTAGTCTTGACCCTGCCGAGAAAGCTTTTTTGGGAGGAAGTCTTCCTAAGAAAGCAAGTATTTTCCTTTGATCTCCACAGATGTCCAATAAAAGTAGACTCTCAAGAAAATCACACAAGGCCCTCAGCAACTAGTTCCTGCTTTCTTCTCTATCGTCACTTCTGTGTTACTTCTGGTTCCCTCCAATGGCTTCCCCAGGCCAAGCCCACGCTTCATTCATGCCGAAACACAGTTTACGACACACAGCGCCCTGTCTGGACTTGACTTTGCTGTGAGGTACTCTCAGACAGGAATCCCCAGCTCCATTCTTCCCTGGGGTCATTAGTTCAACCACAGATCTTTATTGGGCATCTCCTTGCACCAGGTGATGCTACTGAGCAATGGTCTTGGGCTCTGTGGAGTGCTCATAGTCTAAGGGGGAGGCACAGCATAAGCATGCAATGGTAACATTACAAACCCTCATAAAATCTGGAGGGAAAACTACTGGGGACTCGGAGAATCTGTGCCAGGAGATTTGCTCAAAGCAGGGGCGGGGGATGGACATGGAAGGCATCCTTGAAGATGTGTTGTTCCAGCTGATAGCCGAAGGGTGAAGGGGATGCGTGTTATAGGTAGAGACACCAGAGACCTTGAGACAGGAAGGGGAGGGTGTAACCAAGCAGTGACGATGAATCTGGTGAATGTGTAGCACAACGTCTGGTACTTGAGTTGAATACAATGCAAATTTGCATTCTAAGGACTGTGTGTGTGTTTTGTCGCATTAAGATTATAAACTCCTAAGGCTCCTGTTTCCCCGTTTGTGGGACATACTCTGCCTTCCTGGATCCACTTTATCCCCTGTTCCTGCCCCAGGAAGAGGCTGACCTTCATCTATTGCATCACTGGGCTCCTGGGGTCTCTGGCTTCCATGTTGCTGTGGCCAGTGGGATTGGAAGGATAAGGAAGGAGGGCTGGGAGTGAGGGACAGACAGGGAAGGAACAGGGCAATGGAGGGCCATAGGGAGGGCTTCTGGGGTAAGGGGAGGTAAAAAAAAAAAAAAAAAAGGTCCAGTGAAGCACTCGAATTCATTGAGCAGAACCATTCATGGGTCCCTTATTACAGGTGGCCAAAGGATGCTCTCTGTATTCTCCACACTGCCAAAAAGTCTTAGTATTTTTAAACAATTATCTCTATCTATCTCATATATACCGACATCCACCTCTCTCTCTAGAGAGAGAGAACTCTCTATCTCTATATAGAGAGAAATTATGTATATAGCATTATACAGAAGTACATATAAATAACATAGATTATATGTAAATAACTAGCCAATATATTAATCATGGTCATCTCTGGGTAATAAAAATGGAAATTTGGGTTATGTTTTATTCTTTATACTTTATTGTGTATCACATTTTTTTTTAAAGATTTTATTTATTTATTTGAGCCAGAGAGAATGAGAGAGAGAGAGCACATGAGAGGGGGGAGGGTCAGAGGGAGAAGCAGGCTCCCTGACGAGCAGGGAGCCCGATGTGGGACTCGATCCAGGGACTCCAGGATCATGACCTGAGCCGAAGGCAGTCGCTTAACCAACTGAGCCACCCAGGCGCCTGTGTATCACATTTTTAAAATAGCACGAATTCTTGCTTCTGGGGCAGGTAGGAGAAGGGCATTTGTAAAGATATTCCTCACTCTAAAATGTAAACCCTCTGTGGGTGGGGCATGAGAGAAGATAAGCGATCTAAGCGATCCTCTGTACAGTAGAGCAAATGGGTTTATGGGATCCACGGCTGGGAAAAGCCTGAGGGTAGGACACTGGGTGGGGATGGTGGAGCAGGAGTGGGTACCCACTAGGGAGAGAGAAGAAGCTGGAAGTCACCAAACATCAACGTCACCTATTCACCCCTGAATACAAGACCAGCTTTATGGTAGCAAGAACTCTTCCCGGCAGAACCTTATCACTTTTAAGGATAACATGGAAGGACAGGAGAAAAGGGAGAAGTAAGAAGAAATTGCAACGAAGTCCACTGTGCTCCTTGGTATTTTCATGACCACTGTTCCTCTTTGAAAGCACCCATTTAATAATGATTAGCTGCAATTGTTCTCCATTCTAATAAATGCATCTGAGTGGATCAAAGACAAAGCATATTCTAACCAGTTGTGGAGAATGACTCTCGCTAATGTTATCCAGAGACTTTAATCAGTCTTCTCGATGTTTTTCTCATGATCAGACATAATGCCACATACCTCGTCCCTGCTGTTATGTCAAGAATTTTTCTTTTCCTGACTCTTTGCCTGAGACATTGCACTTCTTTTAAATAACCGCCCCCCCCCACCATGAGTTATCCTGATTAGACACTGACAGATACACCTCTCACCAAAATAACATCCCCACTGATGCTGTCCAGCGTGGCAGCCACTAGCCACCTGTGGATATTGAGTATCTGAAATGTGGCCAGCCCCAGTAAAGATGTGCTGGTAAAATACACAGATTTCGAAGCCTTGATACGAAAAGAAAGAACATAAAGTGACCTCGATCATTTTTATATTGTCACATTTTTTAGATATGCCGGAGATATCATTAACATCGATTTCACCGGTTTCTTTTTCCCTTTTTCAAGGTGGCTGTTCGAAATTTTAAAGTTGCCTTTAAGGCTTGTATTTGTGGCTCAGAATTTATTTGGGATGTGCACAGCTGCCCTAGACATTGTGAGTGATCCTAAAACCATGTCTCCTACACAGTGTAGGTCTTTAACCCCTGCCTAAAGAAAATACCTGTGTTTGAAATGTGAAAGCATAAATGCATGATCTTGTAACCTGTTGGAGTTAGAAGGGAAAGTGGAGATCATCATTTCTCCAAGGAGGAAACCAAGGCATGTTTACTGGCATTTATGAGGCTGCATAGGCTTTCAGCCTCACTTCAAAATGGTCTTTGTTTTTATGTCTTCCTTCTGCAAATCAGACTGAGATATCTAGAGAAAAACTTCAAAATATATTAAAGCTCAAGACAGTATTAACACCGAACTGGTTTGTCGATATCCAGCTTTAGGACACAAAGAGACAGCAGACCTTGGCAGGCCTCGCTGTTCATCCCTTTTTTTTTTTTTTTAAGATTTTATTTATTTATTTGAGACAGAGAGAATGAGAGACAGAGAGCATGAGAGGGAGGAGGGTCAGGGGGAGAAGCAGACTCCCTGCCGAGCAGGGAGCCTGATGCGGGACTCGATCCCGGGACTCCAGGACCATGACCTGGGCCGAAGGCAGTGGCTCAACCAACTGAGCCACCCAGGCGCCCCTCGCTGTTCATCCTTGTAAAAGTTCATTGCTTTAAAGCATCAGAAGCTCAGGAGCTCTTGGCTGCTTTGTAGAAGAGGGTGGGATTGGTACTTCATAAACATAAAACCGTGTCTAGCAAAGGCACAAATACACCAGCTCCACCCACGCACAGAGTTAGAATCACTAGGTGCTCTTCAGAAGGGTCTACTAGTAGGATTCCCCTGACGTCCACTTCCACGGTCAAATAGAGCACAAAGCGCAGGAAGGCAGGCGAGAAGAAGGTTGGGAAGTCCCAGCGGTGGGCATCTTGGGAGGCACAGGGCAGCATCTACACTGGGCCCAGCAAGCTGCCAGTGTCACTTACACGGGTTGGTGCGGCGCGGTCAGGCTCCCGCCCACACTGCCAGGCGTCCTGCTGAGACAAGGAAGCTAAGAAATCAGCCACCAATCGAAACGGAATAAAAAACCACCCCATGCGGGGTCCACGGGCCACCTCCCTCCATTAAACAGCAGGGTGATTTGTATCCTTTCCTGACCTACTCTCGGAGGAGCGCGTGAAGAGGACATAGGGTCGGGGGCGGGGGGGGGGCAAGAGAAAGAGGAAACCGCTGTTTAGGGCGAGACGCGCGCGCACACACACACACACTCCACCCCAGACAACATAAAAAAATCCCTTCATCAAAAACTGCTTATAGGGATGTGGGATTGGAACTGATTTTTTTCTAAAACTCCTGATTTCTCTCCTTGGTTCCTTTATTGGGTCATTTCCTAACAAGTTGTTCCTTTCTCGGTCCTGGGGAACTCTCGATCATCGCCAACTAATACAAGGCAGAACAGGCGCAAGGAAAGACAAAGTCAGATACTGCCCAGGGGCGAAAGGGCTTCGCCCCCGGGCCGCCGCGGACAGTGGAGTAGGTGCGAGTCGAAGCCGCGGGGAGGAACGCAGTTCGCCCCCGACAGACGGGGGCGTGGCGCGCAGCGGGTACCCGCAACTGCCGCCGACAAAACTTCCAAAGGGCCCGGGAGGCGGCAGGGGGCGGGGCGGGGCGGGGGGGCAGGATGGGGCGGCAGAGGCGGGGGCGGGCGCTCGGAGGGACTCAGGGCTGAGCCGAGGCTGCGAGGTGGCTCGGGTGGAAGTCAGGCCCCCGGGGATCCGGCCGGCCCTGGCTGTCAGTCAGACTACCCCGGAGCCCCCGCAGACCCCCCGCTCGCCGGAAAGGGGGCGAGGCGGCGGCGGGGCAGGGAGGGCGGGGGGGGAAGGGGCGTCGCCCCGGCCGCCCCCGCCCTCTGCGATGTCATTGGGCCGACGCGGCGGGGTCCGCGCCACCTTTTCTCCATCCCACCGCGTCCGCCCCGCTGCGCTCGTCAGGGGGCTGGTGCGGCCCGGGCCGTTGACGTCACCGCCAAGTTTGCTGCCCCCCGCGCCCCGCGTGTGGCGGCGGCGACGGCCCGGAGACGGCGGGGGAGCGCCTGCGAGCGCAGTGGCGCGGCCGCCGACAGGTCCCGCGCAGCCCGGCCCCGGCACGCCGCTCCCAGGTGGCGGCCGAGGGCAGCGTGGAGCAGCCGGGCGCGCTCCAAGAGGGGTGCGCGGCCCGCCGCGGGCCTCTGGTTGCCGCTGCGGCGGAGAGAGTCGGTGGGACCTCGTAGCCGGGCGCAGAGGGCGCGCCCCGGTGGCCACGGGCACGAAGGAAGGCACTGTCGCTCGCCGCTGTCCGCAGCGCACGGAGCTCCGCGGCCCGGGAGCCTCGAGTCCCCTCCGCGGGACCGAGCGAGGGATGCGCGATCGCTGAGCGGGGATCCGCGCCGAGAGGCCGCTCGGGGCCGGGGCTGAGACGCACGCCGCCGCCAGGACCCCCGTTCCGGGCGACTTTCAGGGCGCCGAGCGCGACCCCAAGGCTCAGGACTCGGGCGAGTCTAAGACGATGGTTTCTTAAGCACGGCACCACGACCCCCTCCCGCCCCCTCGACCGGACGCACGGATCCCGCGCGGAGGCGCCGGGGGCTCCGTCTCCCCGGCGCAGCTCGCACGGCCGCACGGACGCACGGGCGATGCGGGGCCCCCCGCAGGAGGCCGCGGCACCCGGCGGGGTCCCGGCCTAGCATGGCCCGCGCGCGGCCCGCCGTCGCCTCCGGCTAGGATGGCCCCTCCGGGCCCGGCCGGCGCCCACCCCGCCGCCGCCGAGCCGCTGTCCCGCAGCATCTTCCGGAAGTTCCTGCTGATGCTCTGCTCCCTGCTCACGTCCCTGTACGTCTTCTACTGCCTGGCCGAGCGCTGCCAGACCCTGGCGGGCCCGGTGGTGCGGCCGTCGGGCGGCGGCGACGAGGCGGGGGCCCCGGGGCGAGGCGCCCCGGCCGGAGGCCCGAGGGAGCTGGCGGTGTGGCCCGCGGCGGCGCACACGAAGCGCCTCCTGCAGCTGCAGCCGTGGCGGAGACTCCGGCCGCCCGCGCCGCGCCACGACGGCGAGGAGGCGGCCTGGGAAGAGGAGCCCCCCGGTCCGGCCGGCGGCCCCGGCGGCTCCGGGGCCGGGAGCAGCGTGGCCGAGGCCCCGCCGGGGACCCTGGCCCTGCTGCTGGACGAGGGCAGCAAGCAGCTGCCGCAGGCCATCATCATCGGCGTGAAGAAGGGCGGCACGCGGGCTCTGCTGGAGTTCCTGCGCGTGCACCCCGACGTGCGCGCCGTGGGCGCCGAGCCCCACTTCTTCGACCGCAGCTACGACAAGGGCCTCGCCTGGTACCGGTGAGCTGGCGCAGGGCACGGCCGGGGGGTGGTGGGGGGGGACAGCCGAAGGGCGGGGTGCGCGGGTTGGGGGGCCCCCCAGCTCCCCTCCTCCCGGTTTCCTGCAGTGGCTGCTCTTGAGTTGAGGGGTCTTGTTCCCCACTGTGCCTTCTTCTGCTTTCGGGGAAGTGGGTGTCGGGGGAGGCGGTGAGAGGGAAATTTTGGCCTTCACGATTTTTCCTTTAGTCTTTGGGATTTCCTTTTCCTCACACGGCCAATCCCATCTTTTTCTCCTGCTCCATGAAAGTAGCCCTGGTGTTAGCTAAAGCGGGGGTGGGGAGTACCTCCTAAGTGAGAAACCTGTTCGTCCATTATTAGCCTGGCAGCCTAGTCCATGCGTTCCCCAGAGCGCCTGTTTTTATTTCTTCTTTATCTGCTGAACCATCCCCCCAGGGCTCCTGCAGTCTTGCCATCAAGTATTCATTTACCTTGACCTTTTGCCAGATCCTTGTCCTAGGTGGTAAGTAATATCGAGACTCAGTAAAAGTGTCAAGAACCAGAGTCTAGGTAGTTGGGAAATACGTGTTCCAGCAAGTGCCAGCAACCAGACAATGCGCTCTAAGGAAGGGCTTCCTGGATAATAACTTTTGTTTGTGGTGAGGAATGAGTTTTGGAAAGTGTTTGCTAAATTTAAAGCGAATAGTACCTTGTGTTTTTGGCCTGGCTGAAACTTTCCTAAAGGTCTTCAAACAATTCTCTTCACACACGAGTTAGCCAATTTTTCCTTCTTTAAAAGAAGAAAAGGGGGAAAAATAGGGACACTTGGTTACATTGTGAAAAAGACTCCTAATAAAAGTTTAGGAAACAAGTCTGATTCGGTTCTTAATCTTAAATTTGCCAGTCTTCTCAAATTTAGACCACCTTTAATAATGGAATCAGCCAAACTCCAATAAATCCTGGTGTCACGTGGATTTTATTTGCCATAAAATATTGGCCTGTTTTCTTTACTCTGAGAACAACCAAAAGTCATGTGGCCAGAATTTTCATTTTAGAAAGTTTTATCTTGTTGATTAAGTATGCATTCTCTTCGTTATTTTAACAGAACATTACAAAAGTGACAGCACAATTTAGATATATTTCAAAAGTCCTCTAAATAAATAATTCATCTCCCAAGCAGAAATGAACATGATCTGACAAGTTTATTTACTTGAGGCTCCTCAGGTACACCCTCAGATTGATTTCGGGAGTCGAATTTACAGTAAGCCAACTTAAGAGAAAACATTTGGTCCTAAAAGTCAAGTTCAAACATTAAACACTTTTAAAACAGTAACTTTCCATTTGTTGGAAAGAAAAACAAACAACCTTCCCTTAATATAGAATATATATCATTTAAAATCATCAGCCACTTAAAAAAATCGCCTTGTGTTTCTGTCATTTATGTTGTATCCTCTGGGAAGTTCTTATAAAAATGACCTGTTGAATCTGAAAACAACAGGTCCTTCTTTTTAGCACAAAGGCAGCTCTGTTTTTTCCATCAAGGACACAAGAAGTGATTAAAGACCCCTAAAACTCTTATCTATAGCAGTTTGCATTGAATTGGGCCTCATATAGTGCTGTGAGGGAACACATTTCAAGGCAACTTCACGAAAGGTCCAAGACAACATTTGGCTCTGAGGTGTCATTAAATACGGTGAAATATTTCGTACTAAAACCCTTTATTTTCATTTTGCCATATAGTCCTTATTTCCACAAAGTACGATTGTTTCTTCTTATTCCAGAAATGAGTATATGAGGGCGCAGGATATCTACAGACTTGGATCTTATTTTCCGTGAGCCTTTCTAAGCTCACGGAAGAGAAGGAAGGTTTCAAGGTAACTAGAAACAGTACTAACAAAAAAAAAAAAAAAGAAGAAGAAGAAAGGAAAGAGTCGTAAACTTTTAGGTCACTCTCTCTTTTGGAAACGACATGCACGCTGTAAAGTAAATTTCTCCTCAGATTGTTTATTCCAGCAGAGGAGTGCTATAAAACAATTTATGGTGGTTACAAAAATAACTACACGGTAGACTTCATGGTTTGGTGAATTTAATTTTCTAAGTGTCGGAGCAGTGTCTTTGTTTCACCATTTGCAGTGGTTTTTATTGGATGCATAAATTTAAGTTTAACTCAATTACATGCAAAACTTATTTTTTAAAAAAGCCCTCCACCTATGAAGCCTCTGGATTATGCGATTATTTAATGAAATGTTGCCACAGTTCTCTTTCATCTTGGCTCTGAACTTGGGAGTTTGATGTTTGTGAGACAGGCCTAAGACTATGAAAAAAAAAAACTCTTGCACGGGATACTACTTAACCTATATTAAGTGCACGTTACTACTTGTGTTTAGCCAGTATTTACAATTAGGGATTCGGTGAGACCTTCCTAGGTCAACCTCAAATTTGTAAGAGGATTTCTACCACATACTGCTGACTCCCCCTGCTCCCTCCCCCCAACATGAACAGAAAGAAAACTCCAGTGTTTGCACCCTGAAGTGAATTATGGAAGAAAAAAATGTGTAAAATATTTTTTAGATGCTCATTGACATGGGAAAATCCTCTATGTCCAGCCGTGTTTTTTTGCCGGGTGTAATCTCAGTTGACCATAATAGTTCACTGTGGCAGTGCCCCCTACTGTCCAGACGAAGGGAGAAGTGTGTTGTTGTTAGCAAATAGGAGGAAAATGCCATGGAGAATGAGTTTGAGAATGAAAACAACCAGGAGACCAGGGTTGGGATGTTTTGGTAAATTTCCCTCACTGGGAGAAAACATAAAGTACTTTGTAAGTTGCACCCCACCCCCCACCACTAGTATAATCAATTTCTTCCTTTGAACAGATTTGTAGTGAAGACAAGAAAGTGAGTGTTTTCAAAATCTCTAAGAAAGGAAGTTACTCTGAATTGTTTTAAAATGTCCTAATATTCTTAGAACAAATGAAAAAGGGCAGGTGTTTAGATTCCAGGAAATTTGTAAATGATAATAGAGGATGCTTGAGTGGAGTCTTCTGCGTGTGAAACTCCACCCTGATGGAGTTTTTAAAAAAACATTCCACATTACTTAATTTAGCAAAGGCGATAGCAGGACAACAAATGTCTGTGGCTTGTGTGTCATGGGAAAGCAAAGCTTCGCAATGAACAGTCTGCGTTTCCATTATATGGGTGGGGAGGTTCATAAAGGAAAGTAGGGAATTGTCGCATTTGCTTTAAAACTCTGGAAAATCTTTTCTGGAAGTCAAATGCCTTTGTTGTAGTACAAGAGGAGGTGAGCTCAGAATTGAGTAAGAAGGCCCCGCTCTCCCTGTGTATTTCTGTGCCAACAAGAAGGTGTGTTGTGGTGGGGTTTTTTTTTTTTTTTGTAAGACAAAAGATACCTATTTATGAAGTATTGAAGATACACATGTACACACACATATATATGTATGTATAACACTTTATTTTCTGTAACATTTCCGTCTCATCTCGAATTTTGGGGCAATATAGTAAGTGTTCCACATTTCTAAAAGTGCCAGCACATTTCTTTCCTACGTTATGATGTGTTTTCTTTAGCAATACTGGATATTGAGTGGAGAAGAGTATCATTAAATTATTTTACTCGAGGGCGCCTGGGTGGCTCAGTTGGTTAAGCGACTGCCTTCGGCTCAGGTCGTGATCCTGGAGTCCCGGGATCGAGTCCCGCATCGGGCTCCTTGCTCAGCAGGGGGTCTGCTTCTCCCTCTGACCCTCCCCCCTCTCATGCTCTCTATCTCATTCTCTCTCTCAAATAAATAAAATCTTAAAAAAAAAATTATTTTACTCGATAGCATCCAAGAAGGTCAAAGATCACTCAGCTTGAAGTTGAGGAGTTGGTTCTCTGCCCCTCTCCTCCCCACCCCGCCTGCATCAAAATTTAAAATTTTCTGGCCTTTACCGATCATTGCCTTGTTTTCCAAGTCTACTGAAGAGGCAGACGGAACAGAGGAACTTTCGGTTCCGATCAGGAGAAACTGGCCTTTCTTAGCAGCTGGGAGCAGCTGCAGAGTACCTCCATGTGCAGTTTCCCACCCTCCTGAGCCACAAGCTCGCTCTGCACGAAGGGGTGGAAATGAAATTCGAGCCAAGGGAGCTGCAGAGTTTGGCCACCCATGCAAGGTCATAGGGACTGAAGTCCAGGGAGAGTTCCTCTGTCCTTAGAGCAGAGTTAAGAAACAGTGGGAAAAGGGGGTGCCTGGGTGGCTCAGTCGTTAAGCGTCTGCCTTCGGCCCAGGTCATGATCCCGGGGTCCTGGGATCGAGCCCCACATCGGGCTCCCTGCTCGGCGGGAAGCCTGCTTCTCCCTCTCCCACTCCCCCTGCTTGTGTTCCCTCTCTCGCTGTGTCTCTCTGTCAAATAAATAAAATCTTTAAAAAAAAAAAAAAGAAACAGTGGGAAGGGATGTGGGATAGGAGGAAAGCGGGAAGAAGTTGCTTTGGACAACGAATCCAGGGTGCTTGTTTACAAGGGGAGAGGGTGCAGTTTCTCTTATGCATAGAGTTCCCAGGGGCTCTTAGGGACTATACACTCTCTATCCACGGAGAGACTGCAAACAGCCCCCTCTGAGAAGCCCCAGTGCTGTCATTTTGTTAGCTGAATGTCTCTCCTAGGGGCTCCCAGCAATACCAGTCAGACGGCCTCGTTCCTGAGTAGGTGTGTGTGTCCAAGGGTACGTGCAAGAGCAGAGACACCGAGTAGATGGGCAAAGTGACGGAATTAGTAACAGGCAAGTTCTTTTTTTTTTTTTTAAAGATTTTATTTATTTATTTGAGAGAGAGAATTGAGAGAGAGAAAGCACATGAGAGGGGGGAGGGTCAGAGGGAGAAGCAGACTCCCCGCTGAGCAGGGAGCCCGATGCGGGACTCGATCCCGGGACTCCAGGATCATGACCTGAGCGGAAGGCAGTCGCTTAACCAACTGAGCCACCCAGGCGCCCAACAGGCAAGTTCTTGAGCAGGATATGGAACAAGCTTTGGGACTGGCGAGTCCAGGCATTGAAAACAACAACAAAACCCACGTTTGTTACAGCCTGGAACTGAAATTGCTTGCATGCTCCAGTATTCCTTTATAACAGTGAGATTTATCGTGTGCTGATAACGTTTTATGTGAAAGGCATAGCTGTCTCTGAGCGAAAAATTCTCCATAATATTGTGATCTGCCCTTCCCTTAAAAAGAGAACCATGTGGCCAGAATATTTGTCTCATATACATAAGTCTGTTGATTGGCCAGGAAAGCATACGTTCCAAATCTGTATATCGGAGGGGGTCATGGGAATAAAATAATAAGCCTGTGCAATTAATGACATTAGGCACTAACCTTACATAGACCAGATGCTCACATTGGGAGGGGAAGAGTGTCGCAGAGCAAACAAACCTACTTGATCTAAACAACGAAAGGGCCTCCCATCTCTAAGGGATGCACGTGAACAACTGCAAATTGCAATTACCATCAGTCAAATTGCCGGGTCCCGTTGGGAACTTTTACACACTTAGCACTTTTCCTTGGGCGGGGGGGCATCTTCCTCCCCCAAGTCATAGTAACTTGGCTGATAAAGAGCATCCTCTCTTGGTACGTTTCCCAGTGATACTAGACTCCCCGCTTTTTGAAAATTGATCTCTGCTGAGGTGATGAGCTACTGAGATTTCTTTTTTTTTTTTTTAAGATTTTTATTTATTTATTGAGAGAGAGAGTGATAGAGAGAGCATGAGAGGGGGAGAGTCAGAGGGAGAGGCAGACTCCCCGCTGAGCAGGGAGCCTGATGCGGGACTCGATCCCGGGACTCCAGGATCAGGACCTGAGCCGAAGGCAGTCGCTTAACCAACTGAGCCACCCAGGCGCCCCGCTACTGAGATTTCTTATGGAAGCTATGCCTTTAATGCTCAATCAGAGTAATATTGTAACCACATAATGTTGCAACTCCCTAGTCCTAAGGTCTTAAAAGTCTGAACAGCACTGTTGCTAATTCGATACAGTTTAAGAATCTCTATGGGGGATCCTGATACAGTTAACAAATAAACTTGGGTGAAACCAGAACTGAAAAATTGAAGAAGTGAGGAGTTCAGTAACCTGAAGCATCTTCCCAGTTGCTGGTCTCCAGTGATGCAACTCTTGATTTTTTTTTTTTTGTGCATTATCATGCAGTCAAGACTACCATGCCATCCTGTGATCCCTTGAGGTCTGTAGCCCAAACGTTCAGATCTGACCTCTTTCAGAAGCTGTCAGATGACAGTGAATGTTAAAAAAAAAAAAAAAAAAGAAAGAAAGAAAAGAGGGAGTGTTCATTAAGAATGAAATTTAGTACTTGCCACAAGGCGTGTGATATTCTTGCACAGTTGAAAAATAGAATCCTTTCCCGCAGACTGTGGAGGGCGACCCACTTTGAAGGTGACGTGTAGTGCCATCTAGTGGGAGGGAGAGTCAGCAAGGGACCCAAGCCGCTGAACTTGGAAAAACCTCAGTTATCAGAGAGTGAGTGCCGTCTCAATTAGGGAAAGCGGGGCCGGTCGCCTTCGGTAGCACCTAGAGTGTGGATCGTGTGTTTAGCGTGACCACGCTGTGCTTTTCATCTAGGTCTGAGCTCACTCCTTTTAGGCGGGGAGTTTATTCTTCGGAGAGAAATAAGAGAGACTTGCCTTCACCATAAACCTGAGGAACAAGATATAAATGATTAGGAGGTTTATATTGGAAAGGTGCATGAGTGGAAAGGAACGCCAGATGCCCCAGATTAGTTTCGTTAGTGTGTTTTGCCTCTGTTTCTGAAAGCCAGCCTCAAATGAAAATACTTCCAGATGATTTTATTTCGACAGTAGTGATGCAGGCTTATTCCTTCCCCCGAGTTGTACAGGCTCTGGAGGAGGGTCCCATGATTCCTAACAGGCAGCACCCAGAAGCGTGTTTATTTTTTTATTTTTTATTTTTTAAAGATTTTATTTATTTATTTGACAGAGAGAGACAGAGAGGGAACACAAGCAGGGGGAGTGGGAGAGAGAGAAGCAGGCTTTCTGCGGAGCAGGGAGCCCGATGCGGGGCTCCATCCCAGGACCCTGGGATCATGACCTGAGCTGAAGGCAGGCGCTTAACAACCGAGCCACCCAGGCGCCCCACAGAAGCCTGTTTAACCCCGAATGCACAGAGATGCATTATGAAGATCCCACCCACGAGGGACAGTGTCACGGGAGGCTGCTTTCAGAGTCCCAGCCGGAGAGCCCTTCCTGGGACTGCCGCTCCATGCCTGGGGAGGGTGGGTAGGGGGAGAGGAGTGGTGGTCAGGTGAAAGTTACGCAGGGGGGCAGGGGGAAAATAGGAACATTACAGAGGAGACATTGGCCGGCCGCACTGTAGCCAGGTGATAAGGTTAACACTGCCTTATTATCACGCGGAGATCATGCACCCCTGGGGTATGCCAGTGAGGAGGGCATCTCACCTGTAGGGCGTCCTTCCCCCAAATCGTCTGACCAGCCCGAATGGCAGGGCAGCTGAATAAATCCGTGATCGGTATCCTTAAAACACGTCAAGATCATGAAAAACAAAGAAAGACTGATAAATGGTCACAGATCAGAGACAAGAGACTAATCACTAGTGGGTAAACACGGTGGTGGCTCCCTTGTTTAGATCCTGATGGAAAAATGGGAATTTGATCACTGTACAGGAGTAATGTGACATGCTAACTTTAGGGGAATCTGGGTGGAGGGTCATCTGAGAACTGTCTGCACTTTTTTTTTGACAGAGAGAGCATGAGCAGGGGGAGGGGCAGAGGGAGAAGCAGACTCCCCGCTGAGCAAGGAGCCTGACAAGGGACTCGATCCCAGGACCCCAGGATCATGACCTGAGCCGAAAGCAGACACTTAACCGATTGAGCCACCCAGGCACTCTTTTGCTATTTGGGTTTTGTTTTTTGTTGTTGTTTTTGAACAGTTTTAGTATCTGATACTACTCTAAAACCAAAGGAAAAACAGCCGTATCCACAAAGAAGGGAGGAGATGCCTCATGGCATCACGGGATGAGGGCTCCTACTGAAGGACTCCTCTGCCCACCAGCTCTGTCTCCACCCCGTTCCTTCTTTCCTTCCGAAGGCCCCCAGCGCAGGCCTGCCAACTTCCCCTGCCCCTGCCAGCACCTGTTGCTTCCAGACATGCTCATCTTTCCCTCAGCTGACTCCCCAGTAAAATTGGCTCACGGCTCCCCTCCTACTCTCTTGTCCCTGAAACAAACAGAGACCGTTTTGTTTTTTCTTTTGCTTCTCTTTTTTTATGGCTGGCGCATGTAACGTGAAGACGGTATAAAAAGTCACCCACCCTGACCGAATCCTACTCGTGCTGGAGAGCCGAAACTTCGATGATGCCAAGGACAGATTTTGAGAACACAAAGAACTGCGGTTAGGGGTCAGAGGCAAATCAGTCGTGGGCTTCTGGCTTTTTGGCTACAAGACGGGAGGAGCTGGTGTCGGGTGGGGAAGCTGGTTGTGGGGTGGAATGATTGCTCTTTGTGGCTGAGGTCCAGCACAGCCCAGATCTTCTCGGCCAGCTTACCTATTCTGTCTGCTCACTAGACCTGGTGCTTTCACCTTTGTTTTATTAGACACTGTGGCTTATGAGACCAGAGCAAAACAGACACGGACTGATCACAGGGTTCAAGAATAAGGAAGGACCAGAGAAAATCCAACTTCTAGAACACTGGATAACCAGGACCTGGGCACCCAGGGTGGTTCTTCCCGCTAGGGCTGCTGAGCCCCGGAAGCCCATGTCATCAGATTCAAGCGTCCCGTCTTGGGGGCACCCTGGCATTTTCTGCTTCTGTTTTTAAATACACAGTTGTGCATCTGAGATTCTGGTTTACCAGAGTAATGAAAATCTCCCTTGAAACATTTCCTTTGATATTTTTAACAACTGTAAAAATAGTGCTATCCACATTACGTCTTTACTTAAAACCGCGCATACTGCATCTGGAGATGCAGAGAACTTAGTGTTGCCTTTTCATCATTATTCCCTTATCTTGATTGGATCAATTTTTGTTGTTGTTGTTGTTTTTGTTTTCTTAGAGACAGAGTAGTGGGTGGTGAGAATGGGCAGAAGGAGAGGGGGAGAGAGAATCTTAAGCCGATTCCATGCCCAGCACAGAGCGCAGAGCCCAAGCAGGGGGCTCTGTCTCACGACCCTGCGACCATGACCTGAGCCGAAATCAAGAGTCCACGCTTAACCAACTGAGCCACCCCAGTGCCCCATTGATTGGATTAGTTTTTTTTTTAATTTTGTTTTAAGATTTTATTTATTTGCGAGAGAGAGAATGAGAGACAGCGAGCATGAGAGGGAGGAGGGTCAGAGGGAGAAGCAGACTCCGTGCTGAGCAGGGAGCCCGATGTGGGACTCGATCCCGTGACTCCAGGATCACGACCTAAGCCGAAGGCAGTCGCTTAACCAACTGAGCCACCCAGGCGCCCGATTGGATTAGTTTTACGAACCTGTTTTGTGAGAAGGACCCGCTACTAATGCTTATGTAGATAAGAGAATTTCTGTGATTTAATACCATTCCCTACTTGACTGTTTGGCATCTTTCCATCTTAGTTGCTCTACGCTTTTCTTCATGCATTTTGAAACTTTTTTAGAAATAGCAGAATATTTGAACCCTGAAGTGGACATTTGATGAAATATATCATCTTAGTCTCTATTTCAATTATTTCTGCTCTGCTCTTTGTTATTTCCTTTCTTCTCCTAACTTTGGGCTTAGGTGGTTCTTTTTCTAGTTCCTTGAGATGTCAAGTTAAGTTGCTCATTTGAGATCTTTCTTTCCTCTTAATGTAGGCTCTTGTTGTTACAAACTTCCCTCTTAAAACTGCTTCAGGAGCAGATTGTTCAATCTCTCCATATTCGTGATGTTTCCGGTTTTCCCCTTGTTTATTGATTGCTAGTTTCATACCATTTGGTTGGAAAAGATACTTGACATGGTTTTTCAGTCTTGTTAAATTTGGTTAACACGTGCAGACCAGCACGTGATCTGTCTTGGAGAACATTCTGCGTGTGCTGGAGATGAATGTGTGTTTCTGCTACTCTGGATGGAATTGTCTATGTATGTCTGTGAGGTCCATCTGGTCTAAAGGATTGTTCAGGGTCAGTGTTTCCTTACTGATCTTCTTTCTGGACGATCTCTTATTTTAGAACGAAGGTAACAATTTAGTGACATTTGGTGAGGCTTTACCTTGTGCTGGATGTTACTGCATGTAGTCTGGATATTTTATTAATATGATGACTGTTACTAGGTAGATCCTATCACTTCTTGCCTGCCCAGGAAGGAGAGGCCCAGAAAGGTGAAGTAACTTGTCCAAGGTCATATAGCCAAGTAAATAGTAGAGGTGGTATTTGTAGATCTTGTGAGTCTGTTGGTCTATATGGAAAAACCAAACCACGTGTGTTTTTGCTCAACTTCTCCCTCTCCCTCTCTTTTTTTTAGAAAAGTAATCTGATGACAGAATCCATCTTTACTGGGCATAGCAGAAATCCTGGCCATTTGCTTGGTTTTCCCCCTACCCATTAAATATGGACAATGACTGTGAAAAAAAAAAAACAACCCACAAACCTCTTAACTATGAAGTGGTCCAAATGAGAAAGTTTCCTCCTAAACTGCTGTATGGAAAAGCCAAAATAGAGTGGGACATGCAATCGGAAGGCTGCTCGCTGTTCGTGGCAGTTGGGGCCAGGTGAGCTGCTGGCTCTGTCTCATTGCCCCGGGCATCACGCAGTCCTGGGCTCCCAGTTGCCTGTCAGAACCCGCCGACCTCCCGCCTGTTCCTCCTGAGCATGGCTGAGTCACTGCCAACGTCCAGATTTCTCACTCTTTGCTTTGCGTGCACCTTTTTTTTTTTTTAACATTTTATTTATTTGAGAGAGAGAAAGAGCAGGGGGGAGAGCAGACAGAGTGGCAGGCTCCCCGCCGAGTGTTCAGCCCGACACGGGGCTCGATCTCAGGACCCTGAGATCATGACCTGAGCTGAAGGCAGATTAATCGACTGAGCCACCCAGGCTCCCCTGTGTGTACACCTTTTGATTGACATTCCTTTTTTTATTACTTTAGGTATGCTAATATTCTCAATCAGGGCACAACCTAATTGTCACCCCAAAGCATCTGTCTATCTTCATTATTATTTTATTAATCACCGTCATCATGAGAACCACGCCCTTTACTCTAGTGGTCAGGACATTGCTACGTAAGACATGGCTGGTGATATGAATTTCCTTTGGTTCCAGCCAGATAGAAGCATAGACTCTAAAGGTTGCTGGAGTTACGGAAGATATCTGGGAGATAAAGATTTTCTTGCTTATAAAGGAACCGCCGTGCCTCGCTCGACATTCAGCTAAAAGACAAGAACCCAGGGCTTCTAATTCCACGGTACCATTCTGGAGAATACAATTAAGAAATAACTCCATGCTCCATTAGATAAAAATTCGGTTTTGGAGGTTTGGCAACCATGACAGAAACATTCCAGAGAATGGAACAGGTTAATAGCATTATGTTTTTCTCCTCCCAGAGTGGGTGAATTAAAGCCTTGAATTGATTTGAGTCAGTGGTCAATTCATCTTTCAATGGCCGGTTTTCATCTCAGATGACTTCCTCAATATTTTGATGTGTGTAGATTTGGGGACCTAGCTAGCATGATTGGCCTGTGGATCCTCGTGAGTAATTTGTGTTTTATGGTCGTTGCCTGCTTGTTAAAGATTAGTGGGGGAATCCCAGGACAGACAGGAAGAAGTTTTCTTTTTCTTTTTCTTTTTTTTTTAAAGTTTGCTTTTTCTCTTGAGTGTTCAGAGTAGGAAGTAATCAACCAAATTATGGGAATAAAATTCCTTTCCCCTTTTTCAGGGTTCTTACTTGGATTAGATCTCTCCTTTCGATAGGAAGTATCAAAGTTGGCCAGGTTGGTTTGAAGGACAAAGTCAAAAATGATGGATGTGTTTGGTACAGTCATAAATCTTTGTAGATTCTTACAAAGTTCATGTAGTTAAAAAAAAAAAAACTGGATTAAGCTGTAACTAAAGTTAATCGCGTGCTTCATCACCTTTCCAAGCTGGAGCCTCTTTTGTTCTAACTTTTGTTCTAACTGTCCAGGGCGTGAAGCTCTGCCTGCCTTGTTTAAAAAGTTCTGGCTCTAGGAAAATGCTGCAAAGATGAAATTATTTGAGAGCGCCTGGGTGGCTCAGATGATTGGGTGTCTGCCTTCAGCTCGGGTCGTGGTCCCGGGGTCCTGGGCTCGAGCCCTGTGTTGGGCTCCTGGCTCGGTGGGGGGCCTGTTTCTCCCTCTCCCTCTGCTTCTCTCCCTGCTCATGCTCGCTCTCTCTCTCTATCTCTGTGTCTCAAATGAATAATAAAATCTTAAAAAAAAAAAAGATGAAATTATTTCATTTCCCAAACAAAGCTTTTGAGTAAACAAAATCTGGCATCTTCTTAATTTTTTTAAAATTTCCTGGTGGACTCTTAATTATTCTTGTTCTTTCATCAAATGCTGTGGGTTTTCTTCTTTCTTTCTTTCCTTTTTTTTTTTTTTGTAAGAAATAAAAGCTACTTGTTTTTCTTTCTAATGAGATCTCCTTCTTTCTTCCTGGTGTGGGAGGATTTGGGATCACAAAAGTATCCGTTAAAAAAGCTCTCCCCAAAGCCAGAGGGTTACTAGAATGCCTGCTAGGGTTTAATGATGGAAACAAAACAAATTGGATCTGTTTTATATTTATCTTGGCGGGAGGTCATGGGGGAGCTAATGCCTGTGATGAAAATTCTTCGGATTTTCAGGTGTATTTGCCCTGTGGCAAAGGGTGGCGAGTTGGTAGGAAGCATGGGGGAAATCACTTCTCAGCTCCAGTAAGAAAGTAGGCTCATTGTTGCCATGCCCTCTGATTTTTCAAAATAATCTCGGAATACTGACTTTTTAAAAAAATATAATTGAGAAATAACATAATAATCATAAAATACCAAAAGCAATGCTAAAAAACAAAATTCTGCCTGGGTGCAGCAGATCAATTTCATCTGAAGGTGAATGGCTACTAAGTTTATAACCTTTGGTTTATGGTGAAGACCAGAAGTAGACCATCAAAAGCTGGTGTTAATACCAAGAGTTTTCTAAACTGTGAATCACAAGACATGAATTTATAATAAAATCTATTGTTATTTTTTTTAAGTGAAAGGCACCACGATAGGATAAAATAGGAGAGCTGATCCCATGTAGTAAGCAAGACAGGATTATCTCGACAAAGTCGGTTCCGATATTTATATGGGTAGATGAGTGGGTGCAGAGAGGGTTGGTGGTAAGATGTATTTGTTACAGTGACTCTCGATGGGAAGAAAAAGTTTGAAAAACACTGGTTTTTGTGAACACAAGTCCTGTTTGAGAAATCCAAAATGAATGTGCTTCAGGGTTCCTAGAGAAACTGAATGGGAGTCTCGCTCCATGCTGTGGATTCACCACCTTAGGTTTTTTTTTTTTTTTAATATTTGTTTGTTTATTTATTTTTTAAATTTTATTTTATTATGTTATTTTATTTATTTATTTATTTATTTTTAAGATTTTATTTATTTATTCATGAGAGACAGAGACAGAGAGAGAGAGGCAGAGGGAGAAGCAGGCTCCCAAGGAGCAGGGAGCCCGATGCGGGACTCGATCCCGGAACCCTGGGATCATGACCTGAGCCGAAGGCAGACGCTTAACCATCTGAGCCACCCAGGTGCCCTATTATGTTATTTTAATCACCATACATTACATCTTAGTTTTTTTCAACCTTGTATGTCCAGGGCGTGAAGCTCTGCCTGCCTTGTAAGAGACGAAAAACTGACCTTTGGGCCAGAGGTCAGCAGTTTTTTTTCTGGAAAGGGCCAGATAGTAAATATTTTCGGCTTCCCAGGCCCTGTGGTCTCAACTCTTCAGCTATGCTTTTGTTGCTGAAAAGCAGCCTTAGTATGTAAATGAACAAGCATGGCTGTGTTCCAATAAAACTTTATTTGCCAAAACAGACCTTTGGCTCCCTGCTGGTAGTTTGCAGTCTTCTAGGGTAGGCTAAAGCCTTCACACATGTTGATTTCCCTTTCTTTACTTAATCTTGTTACCCTCAGGTGAGTACCCTCCACCAACATTCATGGCAGGCGTGAATGCATGATGTTGAAGTAACCTCACACTTGAGATCTGACTCAGAAATAGCAGAGCTGCTTGCGGTCATGTGAGAATAGGATAGTTCACTTCAGAACTGCATAGCAGAGACCTGTGGGAACTTTGTGAAATATGCAGATTTATTCAGGATGGTGGCATTTCATGTAAAGGTGATTATACACTCACCTACACACGTTCTATTTTGGAAGAGATACCACATAAACACAAATCAAAGGAGGCTTTGGTCATTTTCCTAAAAAGCTTAAGAATCCGTTCTGATGTTTCCTTGACTTTGTACTTGAGTGTGTGTTCGGTTTATAGATCTACCCCTGCGTTTCTATTTTCCCCTTTGTCTTCGGGGCATCCTGCAAAGCATTTGGAGGGATCACAGGGGACACGAGGAGGTCATACTTCCTCACCTGATCACCGTTACGAGAAAGCATCCCACCGTGTGGTTGAATTAAACATTGTCTTTGCAGATGAGGCGTGAGACATCATGTCTGGAACCAAGCATGGGGAAGGAGTTTTGAGAATTAGTAATTGCATGTTTGAAGTGATGGACTTTCTTCTAGATCAGCACTGTCTAATAGAAATATAATGGGAGGGGCGCTCGGGTGGCTCAGTCGGTTAAGTGCCTGACTCTTGACCTCAGCTCAGGTCTTGATCTCAGGGTCACAAGTTCAAACCCCACGTTAGGCTCATTGCTGGGTGTGGAGCCTACCTTAACAAACAAACAAACAAAAGATATATATATATATATGATGGGAACCACATTGGACATATTAAATTATCTAGGAGCCACCTTAAAAGTAAGACTGAAGAGGTGTAATTAATTTCAGTAGTAGTTTGATTGAAAGCCAAGACATCTGAAATATAATTTCAACAGGTAATCAACAACAAAGCATTCTGGATGAGACATTTTACATTTTTCATGAGGAATCTTCCAAATCTATGCGTTTCATGCTTGTAGCACGTCTTCCTTCTGACTAGCCAATGTCACGGGTCCCATAGCCCCATGAGGCCAGTGGCCACCATATTGGACACTAAAATTCTGCCCCCGGGGAGTGGGTAGTGAGGGCTTCCAGCGGGGGACTGGTCCCACAGATCGCCTCTGGTTCTGCTGGGGACACCTAATCCCAGGTGGCATAAGTGTAGAAGATGGGGGCGCCTGGGTGGCTCAGATGGTTAAGCGTCTGCCTTCGGCTCAGGTCATGATCCCGGGGTCCTGGGATCGAGCCCCGCGTCGGGCTCCCTGCTCAGTGGGGAGCCTGCTTCTCCCTCTGCCTCTGCCTGCCGCTCCCCCTGCTTGTGCTCTCTGTCTCTCTGTCAAATAAATAAATAAAATCTTAAAAAAAAAAAAAAAAAGAAGTGTAGAAGATGGCAGACGGAGCCGGATGGCTGTCTCGAAATCTTGAGGACAGACGATGGAGGCTTGACCTGGAGCTGGGCAGTGGGCGTGGGAAATGGAAAGATTTGCCAGAACTTTTTTTGGTAGAAGGGATTATAAAACTTCGTGTGGAACGCTAAGCATGAGGGGAGGGAGAGATTGGAGAATATTTGAAGATTTCTAGCTCAGGTGTATTTATTAGTAACCGTGACGGTGGTAAGGAGCATGGAAAGAAGTAACAGGTACCGATGAGAAACAAACAACTGTGTTTTGGCGTGAAGTGGAAAGTGAGTGAGGTCAGGCTTGGGAGCCACGTAAGGCATGATTGTTGAGGTTCTGCCAGCCATCACAAAGCCGAGAGGTGAAAATGTGTAGAGGAATGCAAGGAGCGGGGGAAAGAGAGCAGGACCAGGAAAGCATGTTTATATTTTTACCCCACAGGCATATCGTTTCTTTCGTTTGAGCCATGCATGCACAAAGTGTATAGAGGGAACTGGACTGATGTCTATTAATTTCCTTTGGAACACATTTAAAAAGATAAGATGAGGGGTGGATGGATAACGTGATAATACAAATACAGATTTTTAAGGAAAATACAAATTTTGAATTTAGTTGGCAGGCAAAGGTGTTTGTCACAGCATTCCTTCCAGTTTTCGCCATGTTGAAAATTTTCCTAATGAAATGTCGGCCGTAGAGGGGGAGAGTTCTAAGATCAGTGGTATCAAAGGCTGTGAAAAAGGTGGAATAGAGGCTTGGGACGGAGGAGTGTTTGTCTCATCAGGTAGGAAGTTGTTGGTGACCCTGAGACCAGGTGGGTGGCTGCCGTGGGACAGACTGCCAGCCACCAGTGGGTTGAGGAGTAACATGGACATATGTCAGAAGATACAGGGAAGGTAATGAACTTGGCCCATGTGTCCATCTCCCTCTTCTTGCCTGGACTGGAGTCAACCCATGGGGACTTGGTGCAATGCTTTCTGACCATGACGGCGAGTCATCATGTAGATAAAACTGCCCTTTGTGAGTGGAGCGTTTAAAACGTGCTTAGTGGGCTTTCCTCTGGTTATTGTATTTGTACATCCTGCCTTCTGCACCGACATGGTTACTTAGGCGTGGTGACCTCATCACGAGTTTCTTTATCAGAGGGTCTTAGCTAGGACTTTTTTTTTTTTAATGGATGCTTAAGGCTTTCAGCATTAATTATGGAACACAAGCAGTGTCTGATATGCTTGTTTTCTTGACTTTCCAAGGCGTCGCTGCACCAGCTTATTCTAAACTCCATTGCAAGTGTGGAAAGGAAAATTAATTTGCTTTACGAGCCTTCATCTTTTGCACACTTGCTTGAAATTTCCATGAGAGAACAAAGAAATTTAACTGCTTTGTGTTTTCTTGCTCTCTCATCAACGCTGAAATTCTTTTTCAAAGTTTCAGCCCTCAGATATTCTTCCATCAGTAACATCATCTCATCTGATGAGAGACACCAAGTATCAGAAGTTTCGTGTTCTGCTCCTGCAACTGTCTCCATGGTCACATGCTTCTCTAAGCCAGTGGTTTCTAGTAAATTTCCTGAAGACCCTAAATTTACTGCCTTTTCAGTTTCCCCCCATCACGTTGTCCATTCGATCTTTTTCAAAGCGAAACATGGCCCCCTGTTTCTGGATACTGAATGGCTATGCTGTCTTCGTAGGAATTTCAATCATCTGCTTCTAGAAAATTAACAAATCACATAATCTCATGAACTGTGTCTTCTACGTACACATTGTCAAAGCCCGTGCCCGGGGTTTTACTCTATGTGGCGATGCCGCTTTAAAAACAAGGCATTCGGAGAGATAGATGGTATTTCAAATATGGTTTCTTATAATAGATGATTGATTTCTCTGAGAGAGAAAACATGAAAACTGCTAATCAAATGATAGGAGGTATAAGCAATGCTCTGCAAATGTGAAAGACGATGGATAGGAAGTGCTTAGAAATCTACTGGACATTAAATGTCTCATTCCACGTGCAGGCCCTTGATTGTGTTGCAGACTGCATCAGATGGATAGTTTGGTTCTATTTTTATTTTTTTATTATTTTTTTAAGATTTTATTTATTTGACAGAGAGAGACCCAGCGAGAGAAGGAACACAAGCAGGGGGAGTGGGAGAGGGAGAAGCAGGCTTCCTGCAGAGCCGGGAGCCCGATGCGGGGCTCGATCCCAGGACCCCGGGATCATGACCTGAGCCGAAGGCAGACGCTTAACGACTGAGCCACCCAGGCGCCCCTGGTTCTATTTTTAAAAGCATGCTTACCCTTCATTTATAAAAAAAACAAATAAATAATAGTTCATGTAAATGACTGTTCATGTATCGGCTTGAATATGTGAATGGTGTATACCCACTACCATAATGTGCCAACACCGTTGGAAAGGTTGGGTGAAAGCCTTGCCCTTCAAAACAGGAAGTTCTTAAAAACGGAAAAGTAATTAGCTACGTTAGCCATTTCGGTATACTGATTTGGACGTCTGATGTATGTGTGCCTATTATCAGAATGTTGTAGAATCTGCTAGCTCCGTGTTGAAGGCTTGGGCAAAATCATTTTCTTTAAAAACAGAAGTTCTTTTTCTTCCTCCCCAAGGCCTCTAAAAATCTGAACTATTGAACTCAGATTTGAGTAATGATGTACGATGCTTTGCCAAATGGGTCGCTTCCCTTTTTGTAACATCCATCAGGAAAAAAGGAAGTGTCTAGCCGGACAAACTGTTTCCCAGGAAAGGCCTTTTTGTGTGTTTGCTTAAGTCAAGGTAATTTTAAAATAAGAGGAAAACTTGGTATTGTTCTCAGGTGACATTTAGGAAGCCAAAAGGCTTGAGTTTCTGGGTTCTCGTCTGTGGGCACAGAGATAGTAAGACAGTAGATAAAGGAAATTAGTGTTTTCTATAATCAGAAGAAAGTAATTTGGACTATTTCACAGCATGTGTTTGTATAAAAATGACAGCGATAAGAGATGTTTCACATATTTGCGGTTGTTTAAAACTCCCAACAAAACATAAAACGTATTTTAAATTTTTTTTTTTTTTTGCGGAAAAATCTGAAATATTTAGGCTCAGAATGGCGTGACTGGATTTTGCCAGTATTATATTCAGTTCCTGTTTGGAATTCATGGAGCTTGTACTAAATCTCAGCCCTCTGGGATGTGAGCTTGTTTATTCTTATCCCCCAAAAAATACCTCGTTATTTAAAAAAAAAAAAAAAAGCATCCTGTCCTAAAATCTCATCATTAGCATTCGAAATGACCCCCGGGTCATCTAGTGCAATACTTATCTGATAGACCAAAGTTTATTAAAACAGCTTCAGAGCTGTTCTCATCATCAAGTAGTGCTGTTGAGATAGGTCTTCAAAACATTGATAAGACACAACTTATTTGAGGAGCAAAATATTTTAGTCTGTCCTTACCCGCTGCTTCTGTATACCCACTGCCAAGTCGATTCGCATCTGTTTGTTCTTTGTTCCTGTGACTAGGTGTTTTGAGACAGTCTAGGGTGTATGGACGACTTTATAAATAGGATTTTATTAGCTCATATTAAAGTTTATTTGCCTATTAGCAAGATAATACAGTCAGCTCTGCTGTGATGCTTGTTTTGAAAATGGGAATGTGTGCCAACGGAATTAGTATATTAGGAGCCCATTGTTGTTTGATGCCAATCACATTTGCTTATGCAGATTTTTTGGGCACAAGAAGCGCTGGATGAATGCAGAAAACAGCCCTCAGCTGAAGCCAGCCATGCAGGAACGGGCGTGCCCATGTGCACGCACACGAGCCTCAGTATCCGCCAGCGACCTCCGTTCACCGCAGGCCCCAGGTCACACCCAGCCCTGGCTGGTGTGTGGCTGTGGGTCCCATTTTTAGAACACGCTCCTGCTAGCCCTTCACCGTAACCGGCTAGCTGCAAGCCTCCCGTGCCTACTGCCACAAGCAAACTTTAGGGCTTCTTCAAGGTCAAGTGTCCTATTTATTGTAGGAGGTATGAATTTCGTAACCGTTCAAGTGTGTAAAGCCGTACTACCCCTGTTACGAGGTTCGTATCTTTTTAAGAATATTGCACGGATAAAGTTGAGAGCATAATACCCTAACTCCATTATCCCCATAAGCCCTGTGTTTTTTTTTTTTTTTTTAATTTTTTTTTAAATTTTTTTAAAGATTTTATTTATTTATTTGAGAGAGAGAGAGCACAAGAGGGGGGAGCGGGAGAGGGAGAAGCAGACTCCCTGCTGAGCAGGGAGCCCGATGCAGGACTCGATCCCGGGACTCCAGGATCATGACCTGAGCCGAAGGCAGTTGTCCAACCAACTGAGCCACCCAGGCGCCCAGCCCTGTGGTTTTTACTGTGTGATTTTATATAGTGCGGTGATTTTAGGAATGCGTCTGTTGGAGTTAACAGCGCCGCTAACTTGGTGTGCTCTCACCCACTGCAGAAAATGTAGCAAATGCACGAAAGACTGTCCTTGTAACCAGTCTGTTTACTCCCAGACATTTCATTTTTCCTCAGGTATTTTTAAAAAAATTGTTTACCTAATTTGGTTCAAGGAGTATGTATAATTTCTTATCATTATATCATTTAGGACTACAGTGTAAACATTTTCTTCTTTTTAAGATTTTATTTATTTATTTGAGAGCGAGAGGGAGGGCACGGGCTGGGGGTAGGGGCAGAGGGAGAGGGAGAAGCAGACTCCCCGATGAGCAGGGAGCCCACATGGGACACTTGATCCCAGAACTCTGAGATCATGACCTGAGCCGAAGGCAGATGCTTAACTGACTGAGCCACTCAGGTGCCCCTAAACATTTTCTAACTATGTTGTTAGTCCTTTTATAAATAACTGCAATGACTTCTAATTCCCCCTTTAAGAACATATCATATCATAGGGGCGCCTGGGTGGCTTGCTCTGTTAAGCATTGGACTCTTGATTTCGGCTCAGGTCATGATCTCAGGGTCCTGAGATTGAGCCCGACCTCGGGCTCTGAGCTCAGGGCAGAGTCTGCTTGGGATTCTCTCTCCCTTTCCCTCTGCTCCTATCCGTGCTTGTGCTCTCTCTCTCTGAAATAAATAATAATAAAAAAAAATATCGTAATTTACTTGTCATTTAGCCTTTAGGTACTTTTTAATTTGGGGCTACTATAAATAGCACTCTGATGGATATCTTTGTTGATAATGCTATTTGTTATATGGAGTACAAGTTGTTTACAACTCCCAGAAGTAGGATCAAAGGGTCAAAGGTTATGCATGTTTGATACATTTTGCAAAATTGACTTCCAAAGTGATTGTATGAATTTATACTTCTAACAGTATTGAACAGGTAGGTGTGGTAAAGTTCCTTATGTGTCCGTGATTCTCAAACAACAGAGAGAAAAATTTCATTTGAATGGAAAAAGATGTTCAGTTATACAAATGTCTTAATTTATTTTTTAAAAAGATACACAGGGCTGGGTGTCTGGATATTTTAAAGTGCATAGTTGTGCGGTATGGTCAGTGAGTCTTCAGCATAGCCGATATTAAAGTATTTTTCTAGGTATTTAGACATCATGCAGCTCATATGTTTTGTATACTTAATGTAAATGGCAAATTTCACGACCGTAACAATGGAAAATCAATTTTTTTTTAAAGATTTTATTTATTTGAGAAAGAGCAAGTGAGAGAAAGAGCATGAGTTGGGGCGGAGGGGCAGAGGCAGAGGGAGAAGCAGACTTCCCGCTGAGCAGGGAGCCAGAAGTGGGGCTCGATCCCTGGATCCCAAGATCATGACCTGAGCTAAAAGCTGGCACCTGAGCCAGCCAGGTGCCCCCAATTTCTATTTTTAATACATGAAGTAATTCAAATTCACGTGATTGCCATACTTGCAAATAATTATTTATGTTGCTACGGTGCTAACCGGATCCCGGTATGTTACTGTAACAAAACCGTGGTGGAATCCTCGTAACTAAAATTTGAATGCTTACCCATGATTATTTCCTTAGGACAATTTCTCAGAAGAAAAATATTGGGTAAAATCACATATACGTTTTTTAAGGGTTTTGACGGATAGTGCAAATTTACCTTTGGGAAAAGTTATACCAAATGCTCCTACTGATGGTGTGAGAGAGTACGTTTGATTGGGTTCTAGATTAATGGCCATTCTGAGAAATGCATGGGTGTGTGTACAAAAAATACAAGAGCTGTTATCAGTATTTCTTAGGATCTTTACAAGAGTCATCAGACATAAAAGTTGAATTAGATTGCGCCTGAACTTGATGCATATGGCGGTCATACTGACTGGGGTAGAAAAGCACTTTGGTGGAGAGGTCTAGGATCTAGTCCTGGCTTTGTCATTGATTAGTGAACTCACACCAGGCACTTGACTTCCCTGGGACTGAGTTTTTTCACCTGCAAAATAATGTTAAACTATGTGATTTCTGTTCACTCCCTTGGCCCAAAATTGTACCATTCTATGGGTATTCTGTACTGTGCTGTATGAGCATAGGGAAAGCTTCTGGGCTTTTCTGTAATGACCAGTATTCTCAAGCTCCCATTCTTCCTTCCTCTTAGGAGGGCACAGTTGACTTGGCTGGTTCCCTCCACAGCCAGACCTAAAGGTTCTTCAAGGTGAAAGGCCGTGGGGAAGACAGGCTCCCTGTAGTGAGGCAGCTCGAAAACCCGTTGGACCCGTTGGAAACACAGCCCATATAGTAGCTTAGAGGATCTCGTCTAATCTAGGCTAGGCTGAATCAGGATGAAGATACCTTGGGTTCCACTAATTAACAGCATGCTGGTTGGGCCATCCTACCAAGCACAAATATCAATGGCATTTTTCACAGAAATAGGAGAAACAATTCTAAAATTCATGTGTAACCGTAAAAGACCTTGAACTGCGAGAGCAGTCTTGAGAAAGAAGAACAAAGCTGGAGGCATCATGCTGTCTGATTTCAAAGGCTATTACAAAGCTATAGTAATCAAAACTGTGGGACTAGTGTAAAAACAGACACAGAGATCAATGGAATAGTGTAGAGAGCTCAGAAATTAACACTTCCTTATATGGCCAATTAATTTATGACAGAGGAGCCACGAAAACACAATCTCTTCCATAAATGGTGTTGGGAAGACTGGATAGCCACGTGCAAAAGAATGAAACTGGAGCACTTTCTTATACATCATACAAAAATTGACTCAAAATGGATTAAAGACTTGATTGTAAGACCTAATATCATAAACTCGTAGAAGAAAACATAGGCAGTAAGCTCCTTGACATCAGTCTTAGAGATAATATTTTGGACCTGACACCAAAGGCAGAGGCCACCCAAGCAAAAATAACTGGGACTATACCAAACTAAAGAGCTTGTGCACATCTAAGGAAAACCATCAGCAAAATGAAAAAACCTACTGAATAGGAGGAAATATTTGCAAATCATATGTCTGATAAGTGGTTAATATCTGAAGTACATAAAGAACTCATTCAATTCCCTAGCCAGAAATAAAAACCAATTTGATTAAAAAATGGGCAATCTGAATAAACATTTTTTTTCTAAAGAAGACATACAGATGGCCATTGAGTACATGAAAAGAGGCTCAACATCACTAATCATCAGGGTAATGTAAATTGAAACCATAATGAGCTATCACTTTACACCTGTTAGAATGGCTATTATCAAAAAGACAAGAAATAACAAATGTTGGCGAGGCTGTGGAGAAAAGAGAACCCTTGTGCATGTTGGTCGGAATATAAATAGGTGCAGCCACTCTGGAAAACAATATGGAGGTTCCTTAAGAAATTAAAATCAGAACTACCATACAATCCAGCAATTCCACTTCTGGGTATTTATCCAAAAAACAAACAAACAAATAAGCAAACAAAAAAACCCAAAACTAACCCAGAAACACCAATTTGAAGAGATCTATGTACCAGCCATAAAAAAAAAAGTGATGTCTTGCTATTTGTGACAATGTGGATGGATCTTGAGAGCATAATGCCAAGTGATAGAAGTCAGAAAAAGACAAATAGCATATGATCCAATTATATATGGAATCTAAAAATAGAAAACGAATCAAGCTTATAGATGCAGAGAATAGATCGGAGTTTGCTGGAAGTGGGGTTGGGAAGGGTAGAATGGGTGAAGGGAGACAAAAGTTTACAAACTTCGGGTTATAAAATCAGTAAGTCATGGAATGTCATGGACAGCATGGTGACTATAGCTAAAAATACTGTATTTCATATTTGAAAATTGCTGAGAGTAGATCTTAAAAGTCCTCATCAGGAGGTAAACAGTTCTGTAACTATGTGTGATGAAGGATGTTAACTAAGCTTATAATGGTGATCCTTTTGCCAATATACAAATATCAAATCATGATGGTGTACATCTGAAACTAATACAATGTTGTATGTCAAATATATCTCAGTTACCCCACCCCCAGCTCCTGAGAATCCGATTGAGTAGGCTTAGTGTGGGGACTCGGAGTTTGCATTTCTAACAAGTTCTCATTTAAAGGATGGTTGGGGGACCATCCTTTAAGTGCAAAGGCCTTTTATCCTCTGTCTAGCAAACCCTCCTGTGAACATCCTATCCACAACAGAGCAAAGTGTTTCCATGGCCCCATCCTGGGAAATTTTTCTAGCCTTCTTATTAATCTACCTGAGGCCTCTGTTTGCTATTCAACATTGAAGCTGGGAATGAAGCTTAATACTTAGAATGAAGGCTTTTGAGGCTTCTGAATCTGCTGGTCTGTTGATAATATTCCAGCAACTAGTATGCTTTCCAGCTCACTCTTTACCAATACAATCTGTCTCCTTTCTTACCTTTTATTGGCTGGCTCCTTGTTGATGCTTGGCATGGTCTTGCACTGTCTGGGAGTCGCCTAGACAAATGCAGAAGGAGCTGAAATCTCTGAATGACCCATAGAATAGGCTGTCAGCTGCACCGGAGGGAGTTGAAGGTTAAGAATGGTTTTCCAGGGCGCCTGGGAGGCTCAGTCGGTTAAGCGTCTGACTCTTGATTTCGGCTCAGGTCATGATCCCAGGGTCGTGAGATTGAGCCCCACGTTGGGCTCTGTGCTCAGTGGGGAGTCTGCTTGAGATTCTTTCCCTCTCCCTCTGCCCTTTCCCCCCACTTGTGCACGCTCTCCTTCTCAAAAAAAAAAAAAAAAGGTTTTCCCACTTTTTTCTTTGACACAAGTCACCATAATTAGAAGACAGAGAGCAAGAACTCCCTGATTGGACTAGGAATCTAGTGGATGCAGACTCCTTTATGCATCTCTGTGATTCGGCTCCTTCTTCAGAGCACACCCTTGCCTTTATCTGAGCCATGCAGTTATGTTGTCTTGTGAATTTGGCAAAGGATGAAATCAGAACGGGAGTCTGGGAATTTCATTCCTTTCTGACCTCAAGCACCATCACCCGACTTTTTTGAGCCTCCAAAAGATACCTTCTCCCCGCTTAATGCAGGAGCCTGCAATTTGGTGAGGGATTTGGGAAAGAGTCGCAGTATACGGTAGCATATGCAATCCCAGGTGAGAGACAGCAGATGGCAAATAGAGAATTTCAGAGCTGAGAGAGCAGGAGAGATCTCTGTGTGGTGGGGCATTGAGGTCAAGCCTCCTGAAGGAGATGAGATCATTAAAAGTGGGTAGAAATTAGATAAGCAGGGAGATGTCGGGAAGAATTCCAGGCAGGGACCACCTCGAAGTGGGGAGGGGGGTACACATAGTTACCTTTGCAGCGTGGAGGCAAGAGAGGATTCATTTAACTGGGTGATTGTTTTGTATATGAAGAGGATTATGAGATAAGATGAAAAAGAAAAATTAGAACCTCCTGGTGGGGGATCTTGAAAGTCATTTGGAAAGTTCTGAAATTGTTTTCTACCCTGAGCAGGGTAATGATGTATGCCCTTAAATGCCTTAGGAATAGTGATCGGGCCGTGAGTATAGACTGAGTTAATTGAGGGGGTGTTGGGTGTGGGGTAGAGCTCCCACCAACGAACCGCTTCTGTCATTTGGGCTAGAGGAGGTGAAGTGACCCGCAGCAGGATGAAACCTGCAGGAGGGCGAATCATCACATTTCGGTGACTGGTTGGTTCGGGAGAATCACAAGGAATTAAAAGCGACTCTGCCCAAATTTTCATCCTAGTGGTATGGCGATGGGTGAAGGCGATGAGCATGGATAAAGAGTTGTTGTAGATGCACAGAGAGGTCAGGGGGTGAGTTCCAGGTGGAGCCTTCATCAGACAGAGAGGGGTCACGCTGCAAATGCAGAGTTGGAGTGATATGTTGGGAGTCAGAGGACAAATCAGGATAGATTGTACTCTTAAGAGAGGGAGAGTGTAGGAGGCCTTGTAAGAAGCCTTAGTGGGGCCATTGGGCTCCGGAAGGATACTTTAAAATGCATCCAGAGAGGTCAGAGGAGATGGAGGCTCAGTGTAATGTCAGGGAGGATGGTGTTCATCTTAAATGCAGATAAGCTGGAGCTGGGAGAACCAAGAACAATAAAGATCAAATGGGTCTGACAATTAGGAGGTCAGGGTGAGCAATCTGATGGGCATTCGATATTTTGACTGAAATCCAGATGTAAGAGGAAAACCTTTAATGGAGTGGGTTGTACTCTTTCCCCGGGACCTCCCGAACTCCCAAGACCGCACATAAAAACCCCCTCCTGCCCACTGTGATCGGGCTATTAAGTAGGCATGGTCTTAGGAAAAGGGTCATCACTGTTCTGCAATTCAATGCATAACCTTTTAACTTATTCTTTTCACGTCTCCTATAGCCTTAACAGGATGGTGAGTTCCTTGAGTCTGTGTTTTGCTCAGTTGTGGTTTTTTTTTTTTTTTTAAATACGTTTCCTGTGGTTTCTGGCCCAGTGCCTCACACCTGGTAGAAAATCAGAAACTAGCCATGCAATTCCCTGTCTCCTTTATTCCTGCAAAATAAGAGCCTGGGTCTGAAGATCAAGCAGGTGAAGTGACCTCAGCAGATGAAGATGACCTTAATCACCATTGGACAGCCCAGACATCTCCTCTAAGGAGTCCAGCTTTTATGAACAGAAGCCAGAGGTTCAATAACAGCCCCATATCAGCCGTAGAATCAAATTCACTGGGGCAGCTCTCCCCTCCCCTTGGCTAGCTCGTGGGCTGTCCTCAGCATCCTGACTTATTTTAATCTCCACTTTAAGTTTCCAAACACGTTAGTTACCCAGTTCCCTTCAGGTTAAAGTCCTACAAGAAGGAGGTCCAACTGTTCGTCCCCTAGGAAAGAAAGTGTATAGGGACACTGTGTCCTCCAGAACACAGGACACCTGTGTTCTGCTCCTGAACTTGCCTTGGCTTGTGTGATGGATTGATTTCGGACAAGTCAGTTCCCCTCTTTAGGACTCACTTTTGTCCTCCCCAAAAAGGGTTTGGTGGCTCAGTGCTTATGGACCATAATTGGTCATCTTTAGGGACATGGTCCCAAAAAGTTCAAAGAAGTCAAAAGGACACAGTGAGAGAGGGTGAGGAGAACAAAGCTGAAGAGACATGAGAAAAAAAAAAAGTCTACCCAGCAGCATTTTGTTACTTAGGGAAGCATTTTCTTGGGAAGCTCTCTCTCTTACGTTTTCTTTTTTTAAATAGCATTTTAGTATGAAAAATTGCAATAGGTAGCAAAGCTGAAAGAATTTTACAGTGCGTGTGTACCTACTTATCGCCTAGATTGTCCTTAACATTTTACTGTACTTGTTTTATCACCTATCTTTCCATCTATTTATGCTTTATTCAGTGAGAATTCTCTTCCATTTTCATGATCCCTCGGGGCATTGGGAATCCACAGGGCCATGGGAGAGTTAGGGAAAGTTGCCGGTTAACCTCTGAGGCAAATTGGAGTTAGTAGATGGGTCACCAGCGCCATCTTGGATGTCCTCTGAGGGAGGTTTTCTTCCTGCAATCTTCAGAGGAGAGCATTTGCTTGAGTAGGCATCAGCTGTGTAATATAAAATACGAAAATAAAGACATTGTGTTTTTTATAATTTGTCGTTTTAAGTGAGTGAAGCTCACCAAAGTAGCCTCTAGTAGAGATACATACCTATTGCGTGTTGCTATTACGCAGAGTATTGGGGTGACTTTTTTTCTTCTCACAAGAAAACTGGCTTAATTGCTTCCGGAAAAGCACACGCTGATTAGACTCATAATCAGCATTTGTCAAAGTTATCCCCCGTCCCTCCTCTCTCCTCCTAGTCATGACGGTGGCTCTCCTCTCACGACCTATGAGTTTGTGTGGGCTGAAGTAGCAAATGTGAGCTCCCTGGGTTTGCAGTTGGCCAAGAAGAGCTTTAATAACAAAGGGACACCTCCTGTATCTCCGTGTCCTTTTCTGTAAAGTATGGCCAAGAATTTTTACCTCGTTCTAGTTTGAGGGTTGCTGTGATTGAAGAAAAGGAAGGGAGGGAGGGTGGGACAGGAAGTTTAGGAACCTAAAGCTCCCGTAAATACATAAAAATTTCAACTGTATTGAAATAAAAATCATAAGGCAAAAAAAATATGACTGAAATACATTAAGAAGCTAGTGTGCTAGAATTAATAGATGAGTGATTATTTTCTCTTCTTGTTTCCAAAATTATTTATAATGTGATGCTACCTTTATCATTAAAAAAATGGTGCATTGGGACTAAGCCTCCATTCTTATCATTTCAGGACAAAAAGCAAGAAGTGATCCCTGTAGTAGATAGTTGAAGAAGAAAATGACCAGTCATTTGGGAGAGAGATTGAAATATTATAGAGATGAACCTCCTTTGCCTAATAGGAGCAGTGACTGCTGATTTATGCCTTCCATATCCTAAGAACATTCCTTTGCACCCCTGCAAAGGGAAAAGAGCTGGAATCTCTCAAATGTGTTGAAAATATTTGAATGTCAAAACTTCCAGCAGATTTTATCACTTTTGAGCTATAAGAAGACTTTTGTGAGGTGAGATTAACTGTTGGGTAAGCCACTAACTGCTGTCTTCTTCACTGAGCTACTTTCCAAGCAGGATTAGTGGTGACTCCCAGAATAGAATTTCCAGTCTCCCCATCTAGGACACGGTTTATGTGAGCAGGAAGGTGGGAGGAGTGTGGAATGGCTAAAGATCCAGTTTAGATTTCTAGAACATGCAATGCAAAAACCAGGGAGGTCATGGAGGAGGTGTCATTGAGATTCTTCGGGTGTGTACGATTCAGAAGTTCCATTTTTACCTTTTTCCCTACTCCCATTTTTCCAAGGGATTGAATTTACATCTGATTTTTACTTTGGTCTTGTGGTCTGTATTAAAGTTTCAGAAGCTGAGAGTTGTGAAAAACGAACGTCTTAAAAATCATGAATGGTTATAGAGGGAGCTAGAAATTGCTGGAGCCGGCAAGTCACAGCTTGGGAACAGGAGCAGTGAATGAATCATCTGATTCATTCCTGCATCATCTTGGAACATTAGGCTTTGTGCACATAGCAGTCTTCCTTGGAGGGCATGTTGTTGCATGGCATCTGCTGTGTTACAGCAATGCACAAGGCTGCTGGATGCTTAACCTCTCCACTCATGAGATGCGGGACACATACAGCCTCGTCATTAAAACCTTTGATTATCTCAGAAACACTTCTGGCGATGAGACGGTCGGAGTGGAGGAAAGATGCAGTCTACTTCCTGTCTCCCTCCGACTATTAACAATAAGCACATAAGAATGTTGCATAAAATATAACAACAGCCACAATAAACACAAGGGAGTTCTACCAGAACAGTAAGTAGAGCCTGGGGCTGCAGGAACCCACAGAGGATAAGCAGGAAAAAGGACCTGCAGGCGAAAGGCTGGGGTTCTGCAATTTGACCTGGGTTTGCCAGGAGATACAGATTATGCCCCACACGCAAAACCAAATGCTTTGACACACTCCGTGCTCTTTGACCCCATGGCTCACCTCCCAGCTCAGACAAAAGTGCTGAGGAAACTTTCTCTCTCTATAGGATTTTGGACAAAAGAAAAAAATTCACCCACAAGGAATTAAAACCGAAGCTAATAGGAGTTATATATTTGCATGTGGTCTGAGTTTATACTTCCTGTAAAGTGGGAGAACCACAAGTTGAGAAATCAACTTAAGAATGATAGAGCAGGAGGGAAAGAATGAAGGGGGGGAAATCAGAGGGGGAGACGAACCATAAGAGACTATGGACTCTGAAAAACAAACTGAAGGTTCTAGAGGGGAGGGGGGTGCGAGGATGGGTTAGCCTGGTGATGGGTATTAAAGAGGGCACATTCTGCATGGAGCACTGGGTGTTATACGCAAACAATGAATCATGGAACACTACATCAAAAACTAATGATGTAATGTGTATGGTGATTAACATAACATAAAAAAAAAGAATGATAGGACCATGGAGCCCCCCCCCCCCATATCTTTGGCAGAGGAAAAACTGAAACTACTCTGGATGATTTTTATTACTTGGTTCCCTTGGTTTCATAACTTCCCCAGAATGAACAACCACGATTGAGGATGAGTGCACCATTAACAATTTCAGTCACTTGAGGAAAGAAATCAACCACGAGGGAGAGGCTGTAGCCCTAACAAACCCCAAGATGGACTTCAAAAATCGAATACTCCAGGGCACCTGGGTGGCTCATTTGGTTGGGCATCTGCATTCAGCTCAGGTCATGAACCCAGGGTCCTGGGATCGAGTCCTGAGCTGGGCTCCTTGCTCAGCGGGAAGTCTGCTTCTCCCTCTGCCCCTCCCCCTGCTCGTGTTCTTTCTCTCTCTCTCTCTTAAAAAATAAATAAAAATCTTTTAAAAAATTGAATACTTTAAAAGATACAAATATACTTATTTCAAATTATTAAAGAAGTAAAATAAAATGTAAAAACCATAATGAAAAACACATGACAGTGCAAAGAAGATTTGAAAAAGAACCAGAGAGAAGATGAAATAAAAAGTAGACTTGAAATGAACAACTCAATGGATAGAATAAACTGCAGATTAAAGGAGCAGAAAAACACAGTAATAAATAAAAGATCAATCTGATAAGTTTTCCAAAAAGAATAGCCAGACGGCTGAAAAATAGGAATAACTGAAATATTTGATAAAATTATCAAAGAGATAAGGAGATTGTAAAAACGGGCAGTTTGGAGGCCAAAGAATAGGCAACGTAGGTCTAAGATCCATAAGATTTCCAAAGGACGGAACACTGAGAACATGGACAGAGAGTTAACTACACAAAGCCATTGACCGAGACCACTACTAGATGACATACTTTAGCAAGAAAGACTTGCATCCAGAAGGAAAATGTGGTGTCATTACAGCAATGTCAAGGCAAGAAATTGTTAAACGTGGTAAGACATACATCTAAATGAGCAATGAGTACAAAATTAACAAATGGAATAAACTGGATTGTTAGAATGAAAGAAAGGTGAAGTGAGGGTCAGTGTCAAGGTATTTTAAAGTCTTTGTATTGATTGCGAGAAGGATAGCAATATTAACTTTTCCATTTTCTTTTTTTTTTTTTTAATTTTAAGGGTCATCATAACTTTTCCATTTTTTTAAGTCCATCATCATACACAACATTTCACGTAACCACTGAAAGAAAAAGAATTGCAAGCTGGAGAGACAATAGAACAAAATACAAATAAACTTGGTCGTTGCAATATAAGTTAAGGAAGGAGCAAAGAAACAGACATAGGAAATAGAAAGCATCAAATAAGATGGTAGAAAACCAGTGCAGATTTATAACTTATCAAAATAAATGTAAATGGGTTAAACTCAAACATTGAAAGATCCTCAGACCTATTTCGTCAGAAAAATAGGTCTCTGTCAAAAAGAACCTGGGTCTTTGGAGAAGATCCTTATTGCCTTCAAACTTCAGCAGTATATTCCACTTCTTGTGTTTTCCACACCGAAGGATAAAAATACATGCTGCTGTGCACAGGCATAATAAAATCAGCATATAGAAAAAAATGTCATTAACACACGTCCTGAAGTGTTGCTGATGGAAGAACAGCTTTTCTTGGATTAACATTAAAAACTTTCTAAAACTAATTCTAAACTCTTTAGCTTCCTACAGAGCAATGGTAAGGCCGCTTTTTGGTCAGTGGGACGGGTCCAGAATTTCTTTGCATAAAAGAAGATTGAGCCATTCCTTCAATGATAATTAAGAAAAACTATAACCTGGCACCAGCAGTAATAGATGAGATTTTGTGATTTTTGCATTGCCCTCTGACAGTTAATTAAAAGCATTTAAAAAGTTCAGAAACACATACTCAGGAAAGGAAGGAGCTCCAGCCATGTTGTCCAGGGACAAATGTCCACAGCCAGAAAAAGAACAGTGGTTTTCAGTTGAGCATACGGACATATGTCTTGAGGGAAGGGCATTTCCTCATGCTCTCCTGGGCTAAAAAACCCTCTGGACTCCACTTACTGATTCCTAGAGGCAGAGAGCATCAGAGCTGGGAAGAACCTTCTGAATTTCCAACCCATCAAGCTGCTATCGAGATGAAGAAAACTGTATGTCCCCCCCAACCCCCCGGAATGGGATCAGCAGATTAGCGGGACATCTCTGACATGTTCTTCATTTGCCCAGATTCCTGATACGACATGACCTACAGAAAATCCTCCTCGAGTTGCCCTGTCTCCAGCTGACAGAAGGTCTTCTAATGATGCATAGTGATTGAGTGAATCATGACCTTGGTATGGACCAACACACAGATCCCTCAAGTTTCTGAAAGAGCAGAGAAAGTGCTGCCCCCCTTCGGTGGCAGGTAGCACCCCGTCATCTCCCTGCTCACTTTGTGTTTTGATTTGACTCCCTTTCAGTACCCCTGCCACCCTGAAAAGATCGTGTCTCTAACCTGCCCCCAGGGTTCTGGTGGCATGTTTGAGAGATTCCTAAACTGCCTTCCTTCCTTTCCAAATGGGATCCACGCATCCCTGAAGGAAGTAGGGTCTGAAAGGTTGGGGAATGGGCTCCCTTCCCTGCCCCTCCCTTTTACCTTTCCTCTGCAGCAGGCCCAGAACAGGTACATGTTTTCCCACTTTCAGCTCAACCCCTGAGAATCAGTGGGATCTTGTTTAGGGCCCTTTTAGGTCTGACTCGACCCCTCTACTCCAACCAAGCAAACACCAGCTGGCTGACTTAGCTTTTTCAGACTCTGTATTCGCTCCTGATACACAATCTCCTCGTAAAAAGAAGCGAAGGCCTTCCCAGCAGCAGAAGTTAGACAAAAATCATCTTTTTTATGAACTCAGATACTGTCCTATCATAGTAAATATAAGATGGTTTACGGTCGCGGGGCACATCAATTGGCTTCATAAAGCCTGACTCCTGGAGCTCCGCTGGGTGCCTTGATATTTGACTCTGGATGGAGTTTGGCCCAGTGGAAACGTTTGCCAGCAGTTTTCATCAATGTAGAAAAACAGGAGTTACAGCCCATAAATTCTCTGCCTGGCCGGGGGTGAGCGTGGGAGTGGGGGAGGGGAAGGGTAGGTATGGTGGGGCCTCGGGGGGAAGGGCCTGAAGACAGAGGATGTTCAAGGACTACCACCAGGATAATGTTTCTTCGGTTTTTGAATCTGTCTTTCACGCTGGACATTTTTATAGGGCCATTCAATCCCAGGATGTAAGGGAGATCAGAGGGGGTGGGAGGGGGCCGCAATGTCAGGAATCGGATAGGGTTACTGTCCTGGCCCCGCTGTTGCTCTCTGTGTGTGCCTGGGGCTGCCACACTGGGGACAGGATGTGAGGTGTTCAGAGTGGCCTGGGGGTGTCCCCACCTCTTGCTGCTCGAGGCCACGCCAGGGTCTGACTCTTCTCCTGGCGTGTGGTCAGAGTCCAGGAAGCTCTCGCACGTTGCAGGGTTCCCCTTCCTTGGAGACAAAGCCAAAATTACTATACTCGCCCGTTCCCAAACAGACAGGGTGGCCATGGCTACGGGTAGACGGGAAAGCGGGGACCATCACATCTGTCCTGTGTTCTCAGTTTTGGGTATTTGAGACCGCACAAGCACTTGTCTTTGCTGTAGGATCCAACTGTCTGTGAGGGACACTTGGGTGCCTTTGTCAGCTGCCGATTTCTCCTGCAACTGAGCTCCCAGGCCCAGTGCCACCCATCACAGCCAAGGACTTCTTTGAGGAAGCGGCCTCTGGCCCCATCCCGCCCAGCCCCCGGTGTCACCAATCTGCTCTTGGTTCCTCCTGGCCCACCCCTGCGATCCCGATATTCGTGCTGGCAGAAGGCACGGCTCTTTGGGGTGCCTCTGTGAGCAAAAGGGCTGCCATCTGCCCACCGCGTGCATCCTGCTAGAATCCCCCAGTGTCTCCAGCCTGGTGGGAGGTCCGCTGCCAACACTTTGAGGCCTGGCCCTGGCCTGGCAAACAACTTAGGGTGAATGCCTGCGAGAAAATCAGCAGCAGGGAAAGAAAAATGCAGGCTAGTGTTCGATCCCAAGATGAGAGACTCCGCACTTGTTGGAGGTGGACAGAAACGCTCAGCTGCAGCCTGCCCGTGCCTGAGCTCTCTTTCCTCCACGGCCTGGGGTCCCCATGCTGGATGCTTAGTAGAATCCCCTGGGGAGCCTGTCAATCCTGATGTCCTGCTCCCTCCCCAAGATTCCTATTGAATTGGCCCGAGGTGGGTTCCAGGGTGGCCGGGTGTCATTTACAAGGTCCCGAGACAGCTCTAATGTGCACGAGAGATGGGCACCTATGCGTAGATGAGTATGAACAGAAACAGCAACATGGCAGCCATTGGCTCCTGGCCTTGTAGCGACTCTGTTAACACCCTCAACCCCCCAGAGGCTGTGCATGTTCATGTTTGGGGCTCTGCCGGATGATATTGCTAGAATTTCAGTCGGGAGTTCACCAGCCCCTCCTCAGCCAGTGAGCTTGAGGAATGCCACTGTAATTTCCCAAACGTTGGCGTCTTTGTCTTGAAAAGAAGAAGAAAAAAAAAAGAAAACATTTACAAAGTTGTCCCCGAAGTACGTGAGTTCAAAGTCAGGTTCTTCCCTGGGACTTGTGTTGTAGTTGTACTTTGAGGAAAACAAAATTATAATATTTAATTGCTTAGAGGTTTTTATCCTTGGTATGGAGTGATGGAGCTGTATTTTTGCCCTGAAAGAGGTCAGCTCACCTTAGTGTGGGCAGAATACGCAAGGTTATCCAGACTAATGAAAACCCTATATTCTTTTTTTTTTTAGTTGTAAATATCAAGATTTATTTATTTATTTTTATTACTATGTTCAGTTAGCTAACATACATTACATCATTAGTTTTCGATGTAGCGTTCAGTGATTCATTAGTTGCGTATAACACCCAGTGCTCATCACAACGTGCCCTCCTTAATACCCATCACCCGCTTACCCTATATTCTAAACCCAAAATCCAGACACGTGTTAATGACAAAAGAAATAATAATAATAAATTGTCTTGATGTTAAATATCCAGAGTAGGATCATGGTGTGATTATGTAGGAGAATGTTTTTGTTCTTAAGAGATGCACTCAGGGGCACCTCACGGGTGGCTCAGTCTGTTAAGCCACTGCCTTCCCAAGCGTCATGATCCCAGGGTCCTGGATTCGAGCCCTAGCTGGGCTCCCTGCTCAGTGGGGAGTTTGCTTCTCCCTCTTCCTCTGCCGCTCTCCCTGCTTATGCTCGCTCGCTCTCTCCCTCAAATAAATAAAATCTTTTAAAAAAAGATGCACTTAGAAGTATTTAGGGACGCCTGGATGGCTCAGTCGGTTAAGCATCCAACTCTTGATCTCAGCTCAGGTCTCAGTTTCGGGGTCCTGAGTTCAAGCCCTGCGACAGGCTTTAACCAACTGAGCCACCCAGGCGCCCTTTTTTTTTTTTTTTTAAGATTTTATTTATTTATTTGAGAGAGCGAGAATGAGAGAGAGAGCATGAGGGGGGGAGAGGGTCATAGGTAGAAGCAGACTCCCTGCCGAGCAGGGAGCCCTGCGACAGGCTTTAAAAAAAAAATATCAAGGGGGTCACCATGCCTGCAATGAACTCTGTTACGGTTCCACAAAAGAATACATTCTCCACACAGCCAGAGGAAAGTGTGGCAAAACCAAAAAACAGACAACAATTGGTGATTCTAGGTGAACAGTAGTATGTGGGCACTCACACTACTCTCCTCTAACTTTGGAATTTTTCAAAATAAAAATTTGGGGAACCAAAGGGCTGATAAAAAGAAGTTGGTGGTCCAATTCTAGAGAACTCTTAGAGGGGCAACTGGGTGGCTCAGTCGGTTGAGTGTCCCACTCTTGATTTCAGCTCAAGTCATGATCTCAGGGTCCTGGGATCAAGCCCCACATCCGGCTCCATGCTCAGTGGGGAGTCTGCTTCTCCCTCTTCCTCTGCCTCTCCCTCCGCTCCTCCCCCTGCTCATTCTCTCTCTCTAAAAATAAATAAAATCTTAAAAAAATAAAGTAACGCTTTGAAAAATGAATATTGTTAATTGAACAATCCAAGCAAAAATAAATAAACTATATTTTTATATTGCTTACGAGTCTCCTCGGTTACTTTAAGAATAGCACATTCTTTTTCTTTTTTTTTTTTTTTAAATTTTATTTATTTATTTGAGGGAGAGAGAGTGAGAGAGATCATGAGCAGGGGGGAAGGGTAGAGGGAGAAGCAGAAGACAGATGCTTAAATGACTGAGCCACCCAGGCGCCCAAGAATAGCGCACGTTCTTACATTCTGGCCCCAGACTGTGAGGAAGAATATACTAGTTGCTGTCAGCTCCTCACTGTCTGTCATTGGTTTGTTAATTTCTATAATTTTATAAGGGGAAGGATACTCTAAAGATGACAAATTACTGAAAACCGTATATATACATATGTGTATATATATAACGTATTATGTTTTTAATGTTAATTTAGATAATAATAATAAATTACATCAATATTAACATAATAGATAACCATCTAGAACTAAGGTTTGGATATACAAATGTTTGAATTCCTAGATGTTTGGGGAAGGGTTTGCCCGTTGATAGGAAATGTCCTTCCTGAGCTTCCCTCGGTGACGGTGCTCAGCTGAGGGGCTAGGGGATCAGCAGCGATGCTCGATGCCTCCCGCAGGATCCTGGCGTGGGGCCACGGTCCCCAAGCGTGGGCTACTTTTTCAGGTTTGCATCCAAGTCGCATAGGGGCGACAGAGAGGTTTTGAGTCTTACCATTCCTCATTGCATTTTTCCTTCAGCTCTTACTCTTCCACTTTACTCACTATTAATTTTTGCTTTTTGGTCAACTTTGCCTTTAGTTTTACTTTTTAAAACCATCTGATGCCACTTTGTTTTAGATGTATCTTTTCAGAACAACGTATTGCTGTATTTTTTTTAAACGACATATACCAATCTGATAGGTAGGTTTCCTTCACTTTCCTTCATTGATGTCACTGTACTTGGTATATTTGGCCAAACGATCATTATTTTCCTACATGGACTATGATTTTTATTCACTTTCTAAAACTAATTTGAATAGCATTCATCGTTTTGCTTCTGCTGCTAATTATCTTTAATATTTTTTAAATTGAAAATACATTTCTTTTATAATCAGGACACAGAGAGGAAGAATTATCTGTTTACTCTCCCTCTATAAAATGAACTCATTTCCTGCTTTTACTTTTTACCACATTTTCTCTACCTGGTTCCTTTTTTTTTTGGTTTTTGTTTTTTTTTGCTGTAATCATAATATTAACAACTATTATTCATCGAGAGCTCCTATGTCCAGGCTTTGGGATAAGAGATTTGTAGTCATTGTTTTCCAGAATTGTTACAATTACCCGGTGAAGTGGGCTTCATTATTAACCTTTATAGAAAGGGAGAAACTGTGTATCAGAGAAGCATTGCACCCAGCCTAACGTCACACAGCCTTTAAGTGCTAGAGTCAGGCTGTGAACACAGATCGGTATTCTTCCTGAGCTCAAACCTTTAACTAGATTACACCCCCTGGCATCTTACTATTACTTTTCAATGACATTGCCATTTTTTCAAGAGCTGTTTTTAGCATTGGCATTTTGTAAACATTTTTATGATCATTACGTAGACTTTTGTGTTTGCCTTGTTTTGATAATCAAGTCTTTTATTCTTGATCTCTCCATTATTCCCTTCTTTAAGAAGATACATATAATATATCAAGTGTACAGATGACACACGTGATCTCTCATGTACCGGATTTGACATTTTGCCATATTTGCTTCAAATGTAGATGCAGATGGACAGAGGTATTTTTAAGAGACAGAAACTTTGTAGTTATATGTAAGTCTCTTCTTGCCTCTCCTAGATTCTACCCCCTCCTTCCCTCCCTCCTTGAGGAAACCACCATCCTGAATCTGTTTTTGAGTCATTCGTTTGCATATTTTGATATTTTTATTACTTACATATGCCATAAATGAAAACTGCTATTGTTTTTGTTTTTGAATTTCATCAAAGATATTCAACATCGTTATTTTTATTTTCCTATGTATTTGTTGTAGTGCTTTAGGTAATGTTTCCAGCGTTTCATTGTGATTCTTTGCATATCAGTTTCTTAAAAATCCTCTCTTAGCGAAGTCTTGGTGGAATATAGCTTTCCTGAGTCGTCGATACTTTCTCCAGAAATTCTGCCGAAATCGGATTCCTGGTCTTTACGGCACTTACTTTGTGACACAAATTTCTTGAACAACTTACTGTGTCTTCCATTCAGGTAACTTGTAGGGTTCTGTCTTTATTCTTAAAATTCAAAACATTCACCAGGACGCATTGCATGATTGTTTTTTTTCACCAAGCGCTCCTCGTCCGTGGCAAATCTCTTCCTATCTCAGATTGCAGATTGTCAGAGCTTTCTCTAGAACATGAGTTTGGCCTCTAACCATTACCTTTTCAACTTGTTTGGCCTCTTTTAATGATTTATTACCTTTTTGACTTGTTTGGTCTTTCAATGCTTTATTTCACCTATCCCCTTCTTTCTTTTTTCTTTTTAAGATTTTATGTATTTGAGAGAGACAGAGCGAGCGAGCGAGAGAGAGTACAAGCAAGAGGGAGAGGGGCAGAGGGAGAGGAAGATGCAGACTCCCCACTGAGCAGGGAGCCCAACATGGGGCTTGATCCCGGGACCCTGGGATCATGACCTGAACTGAGCTGAAGGCAGATACTTAACAGACTGAGACACCCGGGTGCCCCTCACCTAACCCCTTTTCATTTCTGTCTTTAGCCTGTCTTTAGTCTGAGCGTTCTGCATTTCCTCTCTGCTTTTACAGAGTCCTTGTTCCATGTTGGGCACCTATCACTTAAAACTCAGTTCGGGTTTTGTTGGTTTGCTGTACATTTTTTTTTTTCCCTCTCCAAAATGTACCTTTGTTGTCTCTCTCTATTTAGGGCTTTGTTCCTTTCCTTTAATTCTGTGGCTTCTCTTTCTAGAGCTCATGTCAGTGGTTATCTGTTGACTCATACTTGACTGTTGAGCCTTTAATTTGCTCAAAAGACAGGGTGCATGATTCACCTCAGATAAACAGGAGATCCAGTTAATGGAAAACATTCTAATTTAGTGATTCAGCAACTGTGAGGAAGGGAAAAGAGGCTGAAACCCAGAGCACCCACGGGGAAAAACCTCTCTGGGCCGTCCCTCTGACCTCTGGTCATTTTTGTGAGTCTTCTGAACAAGATGGCTGCTTTCCACATGGGCTTCGGTTCATTGGGAGTTTGTAGGTTTTGTTTGATTTGCTTGGCTGAGCCCTGGGTATACGATGCAACTGTGTCTGATCTTCCTATTCTGGCCGCTACCTTCAATTCAAGGAAATTTTCTGCTGTCCTGAGGGTTTTCTGCTGGGTGCAAGCACCAATACCATTGAGTTTCTGAGTGGTTTTTGTTTATTTGTTTATTCTAGGACTTCTCCCTGCTTTATAACCCTCCCTTAATTGAGGGGGATTCCAGATGTTTTTCTAGGGTAGCTGGTCTCAGTACACTACAGTTTCTGGGAAGGTACAAGGTACCATAACCCCATGACCAACCCTAAGCTTGATTCCATCCATATCCTCTCCACAGAAGGACCTGGACACTGAATGTGGCTCTCCGTGAGGAGGGAGGTTTCCACACATTGTGATCTTCCTTTGGTCATTTCGCTTGAAATGGATGAAGGATGTGAGAAGAAGGGGTTTTTCATGAAGGCAGAGGTATCTTTTACCTTCATGATTTGTTCTTGTGCATTTATTAAATACTTAGAAAAACTTCTCCAAGAATGCCCGCACCTTCATCTCTGTTTTCAGGTTCTTGTATATAACATAATATAATCACATACACATTTAACTCTTCACACATCCGGAGCTTAACTTTCCTGCGTGGCTGGAGGTACAGATAGAACCTTGTTTCTTATTTCAAATAGTTACATGGTCCTCCCAGCACCTTGGGCTGAAGATATTTTCATTTTCATTTTTTTGCTAAAAAGTGCCACATCTGGGACGCCTGGGTGGCTCAGTCCATTAAGCGTCTGCCTTCGGCTTGGATCATGATCCCAGGGTCTTGGGATCAAGTCCCGCATCTGGCTCCTTGCTCAGCGGGGAGGCTCCTTCTCCCTCTGCCTCTGCTCCTCCCCCTGCTTGTGATCGCCCTCTCTGTCAAATAAATAAAATCTTTTTTTTAAGTGCCACATCTAGTGGATTCATGTCTTGTTTGGGTGTTAGGTCTTAAACTCCACAGTTAGGGAAAGTTCTTAGAGAACACATACCCGAGAATCTCCTTAAGCTCTGGAGAGCTGGCTGGGGAGGGGCCCTGCAGGAAGCAGGTGGGCCTCTGGAGGAGGTGTGGACAGCATCAGCACCCCTACCTGACTTCCTAGGGCCTGCACCCCCAGCTGAAAGTCAGTTCGGATCCCCTGCCCTATTTTGCTTGTGTTCTCTTGCTGCCAGGTTGAATCTGTCTAAGTGAAATGGGTGTTTAACATGTCACCCCTTTAAACAAGGGACGATGATGCTTCTCCATCTGTCTGTCCTCATCCCCACACTGCAGGAAGCCTTCGGTGGGTTTAGAAGAGGAAGGAGCTGGGGAAGGCTTCCCGGAGTAGAATCGGGGAGGGTGAGCTCCAGGCAGACACAGGGTTTAGCTAAGAAGGGTGAGGGTTCGATCTTTGCTCAGGGAGCCATCTTTTCTCCTAGATCAGCATAAATGTGGGTCGCAAGCTGGGGAGGGGTGCGAGATAAGGCTAGAGAGGTAGGCAGTCTGGGACTCCACAGGGGATAACGGTGAATTCCACACTGAAATGTTCCATCGTCATTTGCTCATCAGCCGGGTGCCACCGAATGATTTTAAGTAACACCATCTTCAGGGGAATTAAGGAAGACAACTCTGACAGCACCCGGCTGCAGGACGGAATGGAAAGGGGGGTGGTCTGCCTGCAGGGAAGTCACTTAGGAGGATATTGCCATAGTTTAGTTTCAAGATAATAAGGCGGTCCTGGAGTTGGACGGATGGTGAAGGAGGCAGCATCTGTTGGAACCTCAGGGATGGCATCTCATCCCTCAGGGATGGCATCTTTTCCCATGCTGGAGGGTTTTGAAAATCTGGTTGAACTTTTCCCCCTTCTTGCTTGAAAACCAGAACCCCGGCTCTCTTTTCGAAGGAAGGCTGAACGTGCTTCTAACTAGATCAGCATCATCGGTTTGAGACTTGACTGGTTCCTAAGTCACCAGCGCTCAGCAGGGAAGGCACTGATCAGGGGGTGGGGCCGCTCACTGACCCCCGAGCCTCCACCAGGGACCACACCCTGGTGACATCAGCAGGACCTCGTACTGTGGGATGGCGGGTCTGGTGGTGGTGGTGGTGTCCGGGAAAACTTAGTGGATTTGCCATGCCCCTTGTGAGCACTTGTCTTTCTCATTTTTATCTTTAATAAGCTTCATATATTTTTTACGTTGCTCATTTGCTACTAAAATTGGAACTAGTAGTGCAAGAACTGGCAATTAACCTCTTAGAGTGCTGTGAATTTCCCCGCTGTTCTTCTGCCATCAGCGGAAGGCTCGGAGCTGGGCAGACTGCTGTCCTGCCCCGAACACAGGCTAGCCACTCAGTAGAAACGCCCAGAAACAAAAGCAGAACAAGGAAACACCTCCCCTCAAAAAAATAAACCTACAATTGGATGGATAAGACATCTTATTTATGAAGCAGGAAACCCCCCGCTCTGGTTAATTCACCAAGAATGTTGTTTTTCCTTTTGAACCTCTGATTTTCTTTGCAGTGCCCAGCCCCCCTCAAGCCTTGCGGGCGATCTTGACAGCAGCATCGTGCGTGTATCTTGGGGTCTCCTTCTTCTTGAGATGTTTGTCTAGGGTTTTTGTAGGAGAATGATTAGGTCATCCGTTGCTCTGAAGGGTCTTTCCGTAAAGGGCATCAAAGGAATAAAATTCCCTCTGGATATCATCTTAGGGGAAGTTTGATAAAGATACGGACAGGTAGGCCAAGAGTCTACTAACAGTTTTAAAAGGAAGTATTTGGGGCACCTGGGGGGCTCAGTTCATTAAGTATCCTCCTTCGGCGCAGGTCATGATCTCGTGGTCCTGGGATCGAGCCTCGCATCGGACTCCCTGCTCAGCGGGAGGCCTGCTTCTCCAGAACTCTCTCTCTGCCGCTCCCCCTGCTTGTGCTCTCACTCTCTCTGTCAAATAAATAAATCTTTTTAAAAAATCTTAAAAAACAATAAGGGAGTACTTGAGGGGTGCCTGGGTGTCTTAGTCGGTTAAGTGTTTGACTCTTGATTTTGACTCAGGTCGTGATCTCAGGGTGGTGAGATTGAGCCCCACATTGGGCTCTGTCCTGGGCATGGAGCCTGCTTGAGAGTCTCTCTCTCCCTCTCCCTCTGCACCTCCCCCTTTGCTTGTGCTCTCTCCTCTAAAAATAAATAAATAAATAAATAAATTAATTAATTAATTAAAATGAAGTACTTGAAAGAATAAGGGTGGGTGTTAGGAATAAAGTGCCTAACTTTTTTTTTGAAAACTCAGTCCTATTTCATGTGCTTATAAAGAACTCCAGGAGCACCGAGAATGTAGTAATTCAGCTGGCCATGGCACCTCAGAAGAAAGGTCTCTAAAGCCAAAGGGTGCTCTGGACGGGAAGTTGGTTGGTGAGATGTCATCTCTGAGATTTTTTTTTTTTAAATAGATTTTATTTATTTATTTGACAGAGAGAGACCCAGCGAGAGAGGGAACACAAGCAGGGGGAGTGGGAGAGGGAGAAGCAGGCTTTCTGCTGAGCAGAGAGCTCCATGTGGGCTCGATCCTAGGACCCTGGGATCATGATCTGAGCTGAAGGCAGACGCTTAATGACTGAGCCACCCAGGCGCCCCTCATCTCTGAGATATTTAGGGAGACTTGAACTGCTGCTTAAAATTTTGTTCCATAGGTGGTTTCTTGAAAAAGCAGTCTGATCTGGACAGGACCCTGCATCAGGCACAGGAGAGAGGATATGAGTTTTGTCATCTAGGAGAGAAAGCATGCATGGTATCATCCTCAGAGGGATCTTTACTGATGCTTTTATAAAACCACCGGCAGAGTGATGGCTTGTGGGGCTCCCACATTAGCAGGGGCGGCTCCTTCCTGCAAGCAGGGGCTGTGCACAGACCGGGTCCGTGCAGGTGGTCTCCTTGGCCATCCTGGGCTGCACCTGTTGTGGGGCGGGGGGAGGGCAGCAGCGTGTGTCCTGTCCCGGGACTCGCAGTGCCCCCTATTCACTCTCCTGTCCCACCTGCACATGGAGTGCCCGCGAGAAGCCGGAGGCACGGAATGGGTTCCAGCTCCATGACTCAGCCTGAGAAACAGTCTACTCACTTGTTAACAGGGCTCTGGAATTTGTATGCACCTTTGGGTCAATAATAGTTCATGCTTATTGTGTAGACCCTGCCCTGTGGGAATAAAAAAAAAAAAGAATTTAAGTTAACTCGATTATGGGAAGACCAGGAAGTCTTCGACCCTGGGACCCGGAAGTCCAAATGACACTAAAAGGCCACTTTTTTGGCAATCGATTGAATGCAGTTCTCCCTGATAAAGGGGAAGGATTATGCCTGAGTCAGGAACCACGGAGGGAAGATCTCCTTGACTGGGTTTGCTCAGGGTTCAAATTGTTTGCTTGCTGTGAAAAGGTAAGCCCTGGGAAGCCCTCACCCTAGTCTACTGTTTTGAGTCCTTCTCAAGTACAATGGCTGCTGATGAGGCTGGATGATGAAAAGTTTCAGCTGTACTTTTCTTTGTCTTCATTTGCATTTGAAAGAGTCCCCCAGACCCACCTCCTGAGATGTTCATAACAAATGCAGCACTGAAAAATCCTGAAGGTGGATTTTAACACTGTCCCTCCAGCCAGTAGGCAGAGTTCTGGAGAAAAATACATTTCAGTACACATGGGAACTCTTTTTTTTTTTTTTAATGTATATAAATACATTTACAAATGAGGTGACAGAGCCAAAGCCAGCCACCTAAGAAGAGACAGAAAGAGCCCCTCCCCCAATGCACGTATCCCCATTTGACATTGCCCTTGAGAATGCTTTCATAGGGAAGCTATATTGATCAATGCTGCAATCGTATTTTGCCCTGATGTACCTGGCACTTACATTATAAGTCCTGTGGTCAGCCAAGGGAAAATTAAAGTGTTCAAGAAGCAAATACAGCAATTGCCGGTCAGACAGCCATAAACTGAAGTCTAAATCAAATCAGTAAGTGCCTGTCCATGGGCATCTCTGGGCGTGGGGAGAGAAGGAGGATTGAGACAGGATTCTCGACTTTCCCAAAGCCTGCAGCCGAGTTGGATAGAGTAGACTCAGACCTGGAATGTTAAATAGTAATTCCTGAGTTAAATCAGATATGGAAAACACAAAAGCAAACAAGGAAGTGCCACAAGGCAAATAGATCTTTATGATAAAGTCGCATGGAGGTTGGTCCTTCACTGAGGAGGGTTCTGAACGATGAAGAAGGTTAAGAATGAAAAACTAAGGATGGGAAGCAGTTCATGTACCACATTAAGATGGAAGCAAATGCAATTTATTCAATAGAATGTCTTAAAAAAATTCCTTTTTTTTTCTTTTTTTTCCCCAGAGAATGAGAGCTCTATTTAAGCAGGAAGAAATAGTTTGGAGCCTGAGAGTGAAGGATTCTGGCTAAGCAGTTTAGAGTTACCTGGGTGCCCTTTGCACAGGACAATTAATCTACTGCTCTGTGCATGGTGGGAGAACACTCTCTTAGTTTGGGAAACAGGCTGTTGGAGCAAAGAAATGGTGATCCTGTCTTTCATTAAAATGTTGGTAGTTTGTTCATGATGGGTAATTTTTTGCACCAATTTTGATTTTTTGAAAAATATTACATTCAAATCTTACCTTGATTACTGAATTTTTGGGTGCCCTCTCATATGGCACACCTGTGGAAAATTGTGCCCTTTTCTCAGACTGGTCCTGGCCCCGAATACATCCCCAAGTTTGAATGCCTGCATAAACAGAGGTTTATTTTTCCTCTGTTATGGGTCAGGAGACTCTGCTCCACAAGGTGATTCAGGAACCCAGGTTTCACACCTGACACATGCCTCCAAGCTTGCTCTGGGGCTCATCTCCATTCCAGCAGCCAGAAATGGAAGAGAATGTGAAGGACAGTGGAGGGGAGGTTTTCACAGACCAGGCTTGGAAGTGATGCATACCATCGTGGCTCTCCTGCTGTTGGCTCAGTCACATGCCACACCATACTGGGTGTGTGGGTGGCAAATGAAGAGTAGCCATATTCTCAAAAAGCAAAGGGGATTGGCTGAATGGACCGCTAGGAGACTCCTCCGTCACAAGTTCTAGAAAGAAAATTTAACTGGAAAAAAAAGAATACTAAATTTCAAGAGCAAAAAAAGAAAAACTTAAACTAACGCTATTCCAAGTTTGGTTCTTGAGTTCTCAATTTTTTAAAAAAATTCTACTACCATTGGGTAATAGTAGTATACTGATGGATTACTAATAAATAGGTTCGATTATCAAATAAACTTCTAAACATAATGCATGTTAGCATTTTAAAGCTCTGAAAAGAAATGAAACAAGCTTGTTTTAATAACTTTATGTTCCCCCAAACATATTTTTGAGCATGGAACCTACTTTTCGTAGAATATCTGTCAATATCATTTGGGCATTTTGGGAAATGGTCTATCTAGAGGAAAGGAAAGTTTTCAGATAATCAATAAGAAATGAACAGAAGATCCTCTAAGTACCATTAACCATTAACAGTCCAGCTCTATTTGTTGACAAGAATTTATGAAGAGGGGCACCTGGCTGGTTCACTTGGTAGAATAGGCTACTCTTGATCTCAGGGTTGTGAGTTTGAGCCCCATGCTGGGGGTGGAGAATACATAAAAAAATAAGAATAACAAAATCCTTCTTTTAAAAAGAAAATTTTGGGGGTGTCTGGGTGGCTCAGTTGGTTAAACATCTGTCTTCTGCTCAGGTCATGATCTCAGGGTCCTGAGATCGAGCCCCGTGTTGGGCTCCCTGCTCAGTGGGGAGCCTGCCTCTCCCTCTGCTTGCCACTCCTCCTGCTTGTGCGCTCACTCTCTCTTTCTCTCTCTCACCTCTGTCAAATAAATAAAATCTAAAAAAAAAAAAATTTATGGTGAGTTAAGATAGGCACATAGTTAAGTCTTCGTGGGGATTGAGTGGATTTGCATATGGTAGTGGTGATGAGTCCAGCTACAGAACCCAAAAGAGTGCGGAACAATGGAGTTGGTTCATGGAGAGGGATCAGTGTCAGGGAAATTTCCCTGCAGTCAGAGGATTGTTGAATGGTGGTGAGCCAAAGGATGCAGCAAAAGAAGATACCCCTGTAAGAGGCAGAGGGTGAGTGATGCTCTACCTTAACTATGTGCCTTTGTTGACGGGTGACAGGTGTAGAGTGGAGGCTATCAGTGAAGTCTTAGTCAAGATGGTAGACCAATGGTCAAGGTTATGGATGGTTCCGTTAACTGAATACTATCTAGGATGTTAGGAAACATGGTGGATATATATAATGGACTGAATGTCTGCATCCCCCACCCATCCCCTAATTCATACGTGATGATATTTCGAGGTGGAACCTTCGGGATGTGATTAGGTTTAGATGAGGCCATGATGGGGGAACACCCAGGTTGGTATTAGTGTCCTTATGAGAAGAGGAAGAGACAGAGCCCCCTGTCCCTGTACCTTGAGAAGATAACAGTAAGAAGGCGGGCCACAAACCAGGAAGAGCACTCTCACTAAACACCAGCTCTCCTAGCACCTTGATTTTGGACCTTCCAGCCTCTAGAACTGTAAGAAAGAAAAGTTTGTTGCTTCAGCCATCCAGCTTGTGGTATTTTGTTATAGCAGCCTGAACTGATGAAGACAATATATGAAAGCAATACAGCTACAAAGTCATTAAAGACAGTGGAAATGGCTATTGGAAACCACCAGAGTATGAAAATGAGACTTGGACTTGTTAGTATAAATAATGGGGACTTTAAAAGGCAAGACGTGGTGTTAGATGCTGAGGGGAGAGATCCAGCTGAAGACTCCTTTCCTTCCCCTGCAATGGATGGGGATGGAGGGTGGGCCTCTATGTAAGAGACATGGTCATGGAATCTTATCATAATCTGGAATAGAATAAGAAATTTGGTAATCACTGAGTCTGATGCAGATTCCATGAGGGCTTTCTAGGAAACCTGCAGAACATGAATTCCCCAGTTGAATACGTTTGCTAAATGTTGCATATCATACGATCTTGGAGTTTCGTAGTGCTTATTAGCCCATTATAGGGTCTGGAAGCCCGAGAGTAAAGATTAAACACATTTATCTCAACTCTCCTCAAACTTACTTGCTTATGAAATCCACTTTTTTTCATGGTATGTGTATTTTCATTCATTGAACACGTTATTTACCAAATATCTACTAGTCGGCACTATGCTATGAAGGGTTGGTGTTTTAGAGAATGCAGTTGGAGAGATGACGATCTTGTCTGATCTCTCCCATTTTTCAAATGAGGAAATTAAGCCTATGAATAGTCCGTCAAGAGAGAGGTACAATTCCTTCCCCTAGGGAAGTCAGTGGGGAAAATCAGTGGCAGGATAATGGAAATTTGAGAAGCGTGATATGGAACTAGGAGGAACAAAATTTGGGAAGCAGCTGCATTTTTTTGAAGATACAGGAATAAGAGGAGGTGAAAGTATACACATCTTAGTGGTGAGGAGAGGGTCTACCTGGTAGACAGGGTCATGACCTTAGTGGAAAAGGACTGGTGGAAATTAAGTAGAGAAATACACCTACATAATCCCCTTCCCACGCAGCCCCCCAAATGGCAAGAGGTTGGAGATGAATATTCATCTGAAACTCTTTGAGTTACTGTGCTACGTGCTCTGGGTGACACAGACACGAGGAAGAGAGCATCCCTTGCATGGAAGAGAGGACTTTTCCATGACCTCATGGAAGACATAATGCAGCCTCCGATCCAGGCTCACCCACCTTCCACATCCCAAGCACAGTTGGGTTACTTGAGAGATCACCAGACCACCAGCTCTAGGGCCAGGGGATTGAGACAGGAAATATAAAACCTCCACCCTGCAGAGAGATGCTTTGCTCCCACGTAGAGATAGGGAGAAGGGAGAAAAGGTTTTTCAAGTGCTGAAGAAGGCTACCCAGTGGAAGAGAAAATTCAAGAAATGCAAGCTCCGCCATGATGACTAGCAAACCCTGGGACGAGTTATTCACGGGGTGAGCAGAGCCTTGATGTTTCCATTCATTGTGCACGGTCCCTCTCGTGCTGCTTTCATTATTTGAACACTATCTGGTGTCATTAAGATATCAGTGTTATTTAGGTATATCTGCATTGGCAGTTTAATTATGTCTGGGCAAGGCTCAGTATTTATTCATGGGGATCTTGGGGAGTTGTCAGACACCAGCCTAGAGATAAAGATGAGGTGCCTGGAGAATGCTAATGCTCCCCAGCTTGCCACTTGACAAACCCACACGCCAGTTATTACCAAACTGATTATTTCGATCATTAACAACACATACATCAGCCTCCTTCACCCAAGATTGCCGCACGCATTCATCTTTTCATAAATGGTTATCTGTCAAGGGCGCTGAGAATTGATGTTCTGGGGAGGGATTGCCCGATGAGGGTCAGCCATGGGATGCAGCAAGCTGGACACCCTGTTAGCAACACCCTTTCATTAATCAGATTAGGAACAATAACCCATGGAGGGGGCACTATGTTCCTAAACAATAACCAATCGGGGTGCCTTTGTGTTGCCCCTGGTAGCGGTCGCGTTGCTACAAGGAGTTGGGGCACAAGGAGAGGCTCTGGGGTTGTGGGTGCACCATCTGCTCCTGATAGCTCACCTGAGTCAGAGCCTCCTGACATCACTTCTTTGCAGCAACGTGAGCCAAGCGGAGCAAATAAAGAGGCTGGGGCCGCACCAGTCGTTGCGGGGCCTGCAAATGATGAGTGAGAGCCTTGGGGGGGAGCAGAACCGCTCCCAGGGAGGGAGTCCTTTCCTCCGAAGGAAAAGGCGGAACAGACCATTTTGCTCGAGTGAGAAAGGACCTCCTAGACCCGACTGATGAAGGATCGATGTGTTTTTCTCTGCATCCACAGCTGGTTTGGATGGCATCTCATGGGGAAGGACCTTCTGTCTAATTTCACCTACGCCTTTTGTTTTTCCGAACTGACACAGTTTCAGAGTTTAGCTTTTTATTTATTTATTCATTTATTTATTTATTTTTAAGATTTTATTTATTTATTTGACAGAGACACTGCGAGAGAGGGAACACAAGCAGGGGGAGTGGGAGAGGGAGAAGCAGGCTTGCCGCTGAGCAGGGAGCCCGATGCGGGGCTCGATCCCAGGACTCTGGGATCATGACCTGAGCCGAAGGCAGACGCTTAACGACTGAGCCACCCAGGCGTCCCTGAGTTTGTCTTTTTAATGAATCAAGATAGTTCCCTTTTTAATAAATGCACACTTCTATTTTTTAAGCAAGCCCAAAGCACGCAGAAAATATCTACCTGTCTGCTTATATAGATATATATATATATATATCTGTCTTTGGAATGGTTTTATTTGGTGGCACGCACAGCACGATGATGACGAGGATGATGTTTCCATTTAGACAATGTTCCGCTAATACAGTCTGTTTTGATTTTCACAAAAATTGGAGTTGCTTTAAAAAAAAAATAGATTTTGGAAACTGAGGTTAAGAGACTTGATGTAGCTTGCCCAAGATCACAGTCTGGTTAGTGTTAACCGTTCCTGAGAGATCTCCTTAGTCTTCTTTGACCACCTTAATGCCATCGTAGAGCCATAGAAGTGCGATGTTACAAAATCCTATTAAATGGTGATTCATGTCAGGGCATCTTGCTCTTTTTGGGTATATAGCTCATTTTTTCTTCTGAAGACCTTTAACAGTTAAATACTCTTGTTTATAATAGAGCCAAAGTCTTTATCGTTCCCCTCTCCTTCTAGACTTCCTCCGAAGTACGCATAGGAAAAATCTGATTCTCCATGCGGTAGCCCCTCAGACATTTAAAGACAGACATAGGAGCCTAGAATTGTCTCCCCTTTAGGCTGATTCCAGGTATGGAGGGACGTGGTGCTGTCTCTGTCTTCTAGGGTGGCCATAATGAAGTACCACAGACTGGGTGACTTAAACCACAGAGATGTATCGTCTCCCAGCTCTGGAGGCTGGAAGTCCAAGCTCGAGGTGTTTGCTGGCAGGACTGGTCTTGCTGTGTCTTGACATGGCTTTGCCTCTGTGCGTGGCGCCCTGGGGTCTGTCTCCCTTCTTTTTAGGAGAGTCTCTAAGTCTTATTAGGACCTCATTTAACTTCAGTCACCTCCTTAAAAGCCCTGTCTCCGAATACAGTCACATTGGGGGTTAAGGGTTCAACACGTGAATTGCGGAGCACCGTGACTCAGTCTGTAATAGGTACAATTAAGTCAAGGCCTCCGTTTCTTCAACCTACTTTGTTACCTGTATACAGGAAGCCGAAAGCCAACCCCATTCGCAGGTGGAGAAGGACCTGAGCTGTATGTCTACGGTTTGACGAGCCTTCCGGATCTGTGTCCCCTGCGTGCATTCTGTGTAAACAGCCAACGGACGGCTTCTTGGCCGTGATGCTCAAAGACTCCGCCTAAGTCAGTGTTGAAAACAGTCAGGCCTAAGGAAGGGGATGTGATTCCACGAAGGGAAGAGAGCACTCAAGGAGCACGAGTCTCTTAGAGCTGGAGATTCTACAGCGCAGGATGGAAAATGGGAAGGCTCGCCGTCTCCAATCTCAAAGCAGCTGGGACTCAGGCCTTGTTTTCTCAGAATCTGTTTGGGAAGGTGGTGAGGGTAATGATCGCAACCGGCCCTTCCATTCCCAATGTGGCTACCGAGAGTGAGTGAGACAGTGATGAATTACCCAAGATGAGGTTAGAATAATTTAATAAAAAGAGGTGGAAATGGGGTCTTTAATTCCTAACCTTTTGAGCTGTGGCTTAAATCCATTAATAGAACATGGATTAAGAAGTCCGAAGTAAGATTAGTCCGCATCACCCACCAGTGAATCACTCTGGAGCTCGGGTCAGAATTAACATCGGAAAATTCTTTAAAACTTCACGGTTGAGCTTTTTTTTCTTTTTTCCCCTGGCTTGACTTCTTTTGTAGTCTTGGCCTTTTTAGTCAGGGAGATAGAAAATGTTTGGCATCCATTCAAAGCTCGTTCAAACCACGGGGTAGAACTATAAAGGAGGCCTTTGGGGAGATGAAGGGTCAGTCTGAATAGTTTATATCATAGCTTTCAGTTAAAAAAAAAAAAGAAAAAATTCTTTTACAGCATCAGTATGGAGAATTATGTCACCATATATAAGTAGATTCAGCAGGACTGACAAATCCACATGTGTTCCCTTAAGCAGTAGTTTTCAAATATTTGATGACCTTAGGACTCTGGGCCCAAGAGAAATTTTACACTGAAGTAAAATGGAACAAAACCAATTCAAAGAAAGTTGTTTGCTCACATAAAGATGTGGGGGCTCAGAGACTTTAGTGTTTCCGTTTCACTCTTTTGGGTAGCCCTTAATGAGAACAAATGCCAAGATCGTCCAAGAAGATAGATTGAACACTTTTTCTCTTGGAGATTCTTATTCTACGGTGAATTTCTCCCTGTGAACCACAGAACGTGTGTGAACGACTGCCGATCATTAAATAGTCACACCTCTCTCCCTGAGTTTTGAAAAATATTTTGAAAGCGATGTGGTCTTCCAACATAAATGGAGAGATTAAAGGAGGTGACTTTTTCCCACAGCAGGAACGTTTAAAACATGGACTGTTTAAAACAAACTGCTAAAAAAACAAAAGGTGAATTTTACCAATCGAGAGTGTATTTTCTTAAATCATCAAATCAGACACCGTTGAAGATGGAGGAGACCCTGTATACCGAAATCAAAGGGGATAATTACATAAAGGTGCTTTGTAACCTATAAAACATTTTGCGAAAGCAAGTGTTGATGGTGATGATGTTTACCTCCTTTCCTTTAACTGGAGCTTTCATATTTGTTTCTAAACCCCTTCACTGGAGCTCAGGAAAGGCAAAATATCTTGCCCAGTGTCAAGCAGCTAGACCCAGATAACTCTAGGACGTAGACTGTTGCTTGAGGGCATTTTGATCAAGTCATAAAAGCCTAGTAATCAGAGGCCAGTCAGAAAGTACAGTACTTTCTCTTGTACAAAAATGCATGTCGGGGCGCCTGGGTGGCTCAGTCGGTTAAGTGTCTGCCTTTGACTCAGGTCATGATCTCAGGGTTCTGGGATTGAGCCTTGATCTCAGGCTGCTTGCTCAGTGGGGAGTCTGTTCCCTCTGCCTCTCCCCCTCCTCCAGCTTATGCTTTCTCCCTCTCTCTCTCAAATAAATAAGTAAAATCTTTAAGAAAAAACAAAACAGCATGTCATCTATACCTGAGATGGAACCCAACTTGTTGGCACACAAAAGACAAGTCTACCATTCTGGACCTGTAAGTTTAAAACATGTTCATGGAGAGAATGAAGGCTTAGTTACCTAAGCCCAAATGGGGGAGCAGAGGGGCACCTTCTCTTTATAGCTCTTCAGTGATTCGTTTGGAAAATAATCGAGTGGACTCTCGTCTTATGTAGTTGGTGGTGAGTTTCTAAAATCAATACAAAAAAAGTGAAAATAAAAATAAAACCAGTATAGATGCTGGCTCAGTTGGTGGAGCATGCGACTCTTGATCTCAGGGTCATGAGTTCAAGCTCCACATTGGGCGTGGAGGTACTCCTGAAAAAAAATAAAGTCCGTATAAATGGCAAAGATCCAACAAAATCAAAATGATCTCTGAGAATCCTTTGGAGTCTTAGAAACTCAAAGACCTATCATCTGTTACTTTTGTCTCTGGAAGTTTGGCTGAGATGTTCCTTTTCCTGTGATGTTGGAAGCCAAGGTCTCTTTTGAACCAAGCAAGGTGGCCTATGCATGTTCTGTACTTTGTTCTGTGTGGCCTTGATCGGCTGAATATGTGGAGGGGATTGCACATGATCTGATTCCACTGTACAGATTTCCTGCTTTAGCCGTGGATTGATGGTGATAGAACTGTCTAGTAACTTAAGTAAATTTGAAATCAGGACATAACAAATATGCAGTGATGTTTAAGGAAAAAAGTATTCTTTGGCAGTGTTTCTAACCTGTGAAGTGAAATTATGGAGAATCACCGTGACTGCTCCCCTCCCCCGCTACAAACCGGCCATTAGTACCCTCCTCTGAGCTAAGATCTGGATTTAGAAGAAGACTGAGAATGGTTATGGCCACCAGTGATGGCCACCAACAATTCCTCCCATCTGCATTCCTACATTCCACTTCTCCCATCGAGAGGCAGAATCGAATTATTTCCTCCCCCTTGGAGCTGAGCTGGCCTGTGACTTGCTGTGACCAGTAGAATGAGGCAGAAGCAATGCTGTGTTGGTTCTAGACTTAGCCACGTGGAGGCCTGATGGCTTTCGCTTTTGCTCCCCTGGAGCCCTGAGCCCACCATATGTGGAGGCCGACCACCCCGCTGGAGAGAGAGAGGTCTGCGAGCCCCCAGCTCTTCAGTCTCCCAACTCAGGAGTCAAGATGTAAGAGGGAAGCCATCTTGGCCATTCTCGCCCCAGCTGAGCTCCGGGATGAATAAAGCTCAGTGACTATGACTGACGTCCCATGGAGCAGAAGAACCACGTAGTCGAGCCCTTCCTACAATATAGAAACATGAGCAAATGAATGCTTTGAATTATTGTAAGCATTATGTTTTGAGTGCTTTGTTAAACAGCAGTAGATCATTGAGACAGTTGGCCAGGAGATTTCTAATAAATTGTGTTTCATAGACTCTTGCCGGCTCTTCTTCCTTCTTCCAGATCAACTCTTCTGCTTTTCTAGCCTCGGATGCCACCCAAACTTTGGTGAAGAAACGTAAAACAAACAAAATAAAACAGGAGGGACTTGCCCCGGGGAAAATCCTGTAGAAGCTTCCCTTCTGCTCAAACATGATGCAGCCGGAGGATATGGTTGCTGTGTCTTTTTTTTTTTTTTTTAAAGATTTTATTTATTTGACAGACAGCGAGAGAGGGAACACAAGCAGGGGGAGTGGGAGAGGGAGAAGCAGGCTTCCAGCCAAGCAGGGAGCCCGATGCGGGGCTCGATCCCAGAACCCTGGGACCATGACCTGAACCGAAGGCAGACACTTAATGACTGAGCCACCCAGGCGCCCCTTGGCTGCCGTGTCTTGATGAGGTTCTCAGCTTTGTAGGTCACCAGTGCTGGGCATGGTTTCATAAATTTCCCTTTCCATATTATTTTACTGGTGTTTGGTTTTCAATTCCTATTGCAGAGGGAGACAGGGACAGGTGGTACACAATTACTTTCCAAAGGATTATTAAAATCCTCGGGGAGAAGGAGGCAGTGATAAGGATCAGAAATGGGAAATCAGACACAGGGAAAGGAGGGGTAAATGAATTTCTAGGAAAATAAAGGGCTACCATGAAAATATCAAGAAACAACCTCTCAGTGGCTTGCAGAATGGTGAATCCCCACCTGTCCTGGGCTACTCAGTGGTCAATCCTGATAGCTGGGAGTAAGTCAGTCATGGAGCCGTGTCAGCAAATGATAAAATGCATTTTTTTTCTGGGAAAAAAAACAGTGGAATCCCCATCTGTAAACACAAAGGATAGTTTATTCATGCAGGACCACAGTGAGCTTAATTCCATGAAACACAGTTGCTAGATGTCTTCTGTTGGCTAGGAAAACACTATAAAATTGATGTGTCACTTAAAATACACAAATATAGCACTTACAGGCCAAATAGATATTTCTTGATAGAAAACACCTTTTAAGAGCTTGGCAGAGCAAAGCAATCTGCCCATGAATGTTTATTGTATTAGTGGAAAACTCAGTCAAATCCAGCCACGTTGTCACCCAAAGAAGCACCAAAGCCCAGATTTTAACCTTACTGAAATATTGATGGCATAAAGGGGAGGCTGATGAGATAAATAATTCTTATGACTTTCAGTGCCTTGGAATATCCTACCTGTGCGCTAGAGGAAAATGCTCTCTCCTGACCCCCAACTCCTCCCTCGAATCTCTATCTGGGGCAAAAGCCCTACCCTCTGTTGACAAGTGTCTGGTGGAAATTTTGTAAGATTTTTTTTTTTTTTTAGTGAGGCACCAGTTGTCTTTAATACTTGAAAGAAAATTGAAGCGAAGGATCCAGTTACTCCTCTGAAAAATGAACGTTCTCCCCCTAAGCTTTGGCCACTGCTGGTATGCATGTTTTAAAACTGAATTATAGGCGTAATACATTTTCCAGAGACACGGGCATTAATTTTTCTCGAGCCCTTCAAGATCGGGAGGACAGAACAGGAGGGAGCAGAGAGAAAATAAGATAATCAGAGTTTCACGTTGATTTACTCATCTGTGTGCAAAGGAACAGGGACACGAGGGAGACTATTCCAGAGGCCTAAAGTGGGGGGGGATTGTGGGGAGAAAGCAGAGCGAAGTGTAACAGGACGGCCTGCCAAACAGCAAGTCCCCTTGTTGTTCTTAGATGATATAAGATTACTATATTTCTCTAGCTGCTTTATAAAAATCCATATGCATAAAATATGCCAGGCTGTGGATCCAGGAAGTGACTATGTTCCTAACCTGCCTGTCCGTGGGCTCATTCCTTTAATAAAGATCAAGTGGGTCTGTGCAGAGCCCAGCGGAGTCTACGATTCCAGCATGTTCCAGGCCGGTCGTGCAAGAGAGGTTGGCTCCCAGCCCGCCCGGGGCAGTTGATGCCATACAGAAGTCTGTGTGTGTGACCCGTCTCACAGACCTAATGTCAAATCACTTAGCAGAGGTGGGAGAAGCCCTTAAACTAGGAATCTGTGGCGTCCTCCCTCCCCTTAGTTCCATGCGGGACCAGGTTTATAATTTGCGAGGTTCGGTGCACAATGAAAGTGCAGGGCTCCGGGGTAAAAAACTGAATTTTTTTTTTTTTTTGGCTGGGACAGCAAAGCATAAAACAAAGAGAGGAGCTCTTCTCAGCGTGGAGCCTGGGAGATGGCCTTGGAATCCCGCCCTGAAAGCTCATCCTGGCTCCGCGACTTTGTGATAAGAATCTTCTCATCTGGAGTTGTCAGTTTCCATGTGTTAAAATAAACCCATGGTGGCGGTGGTGGGAGGCGTGGTGAAACCTTGGTGAAGTCAGTTAGCAATTTTACTAAGTTGGATCCGCTCTCTTTTATGGAATTCAGGTGTTCATTCCAAAGAACCTCTCCCCATCTTGTTCTTCAAACCGTGAATCTGTGCAGAGATGTACCTATGGGACCCTCTTGGGTACCCAGGAAGTGGGAAACAGAAAGCTTGTGGCCATTATTGTCTCGTAGACAAAGAAGAACTTAGGTTAAAAAAAAAAGAGCACTGGGGCACCTGGGTGGCTCAGTTGGTTAAGCGTCTGCCTTCAGCTCAGGTCATGATGCTGGGGTTCTGGGATCGAGCCCCGTGTTGGGCTCCCTGCTCAGCGGGGAGTCTGCTTCTCCTCCTGCTTGTGCTCTCTCTCTCTCTGCCAAATAAATAAATAAAACCTTTTAAAAAAACAAACATTTCGTCATATCCGTAAGATAAAATCAAGTCCATTCAGTTGCCTTGAAACTTACTTTTTGCCTTTCTTCTAAGACAACTTAAACCTCTTTTCGTCCCCCATACAGAAATTAAGAAAAAAAAAAATAGCGTAAGCTCATCTGTCTTAGAACTGACTTTGCAGGCAATGTTGGCAGGTTTATCTATTTGAAAAGAGACCTTGAAACCCTAGTGCCTTCTTTAAAGCCTGGGTTCTCAAGCTGAACCACAGGGAGATGACAGATGGGATTAGGATGAAGTATAACTTCTTTCTTGCTCTAACCATGAAAGGATCACTAAACCTGAGCATACAGATTTGGCTTGTGAGTTCTGAGAAACATCACTCCGTGTCCGACAGCTGGAAACTGAGTAACTCTGTGGTTCTCCAGGTCACTGGGGGAAGGTTCTGGAGTCCCCAGAAAAACATGCCAAGTCTTCCGTTTCTGGTCTTGAAGAGAGAACCTAATACAGTTCTGTAGATCTGCTTTTTTCCCCCCCTTTTCTTGCCCCAGATAATAGATAGTGGGTCGGTAAACCCACTCATTAGCATAAGGAAAGCAATTTGACATTAACTTGCTATTTTGTAGGAAGGGATGTGTTTCTGATCTATAGATGTTTTGCTATTTTTGCAAGAGGGGAACACCAGATTTGGAAGAACAGAAACCCTGCAATACATTTTGTCTACTTTTATACATTTTTAATTTTTTTTCTATTCATGTCTAATAAATACAGTTGACCTTTGTTACCCACAGGTTTGTCTGTGAATTCGTCTGCTTGCTAAAATTGATTTCCAACCCCCAAATTAATACTTGCTGTGCTTTCCCGGTCATTTTTGGACACGCCCAGAGCAATAAGAAATTTGAGTCACCCTGCATGCGCATTCCCAGCTGAGGTCAAACAAAGCGACTTTTTGCCTTCCTGTTTCAGCTCTCATATTGTAAATAATCCTTTTTGCCATCTTATGGAGTGCTGTGTTTTTCACATTCTTGTGGGTTTTTTTGTTGGTGGTGATTTCACTGTTTAAAGCGCCCCCCCTCCCCGGAGTGCTGAAGAACTACCTATTGTTTCTAAGTAAAGGACGGCTGTGATGTGTTCTATGGAGCAAATCCGTGTGTCAGAGAACTTTGTTCAGCATGAATTACAGTGCAGTTGGCTGTGAGCTCAGTGTTAATGTGTCAATAATACATATTAAATAAGGGGGCTCTAAACAGAAACAACATAAAACGAGATTTTGTATTAATTGGTTGGCAAAAGTATGACCAGAGGCTCATGGGAACCTAACCCTACATTTCCCCTGGGATCAGCAGTCTAATATTCACTAATTCAGCACTCCCAGGGTTTATAGAACATAACGACCTCGGATAATGAGAATAGACTATATGGGTTGAGAGTCCACCTTGGTCAGGAACCCTGAAGTGCGACAGAATGTATCCTAGTCTCATGGAATGTGTTTAGTGACCGTAGTTGGGCAATAAACCATCTGTAGGAACAAAGACTCAAGTTGGCCCAGCTCCTAAGTGGAACAACCTGGATTTGGACCCGATTCGATTCATTGACTCCCCGAATTCATTCTCCCACGTGCTTCTATTTAGATAGTCAAGGAGAAGACAACTCACGTGCGGTCAGTCTTTCACCCAGAAAGGGAAGGTACCAAAATAGATACTTCTGGTTGGTTTTCTCAACACCACCAAGTTCATCCTAATTTCTCCCTCTGGCTTGCTTTGAGGTAGCTGTAAAAATGTTCTCAGAGAAGCTTTTCTAGAATTTTCAGTCCTTAATATAAGTCCTTTCTCTTCTGATTTGTTGCAGTAAATATAAGACAAGAATTTTAAACAAGAAAAGAACTTTATACTCTAGGATACTCTGTCACAAAATAGCATTTAATGAGTTTGGTTTGTTTCTTTGTGTTTTTTTTTTGGTTATTGTTGTCCTGTTTGACCGATTTACAGACCATATCTAAAGCATTAGGAAGTTGTTTCTGTGAAAGTAACATCTTTTTATCGTGTACAGATTCCTCCTATTACTTATTATTTTGAATTAACCTATTTGTGATGGATGTAAGCAGGCTCAAATAACAGATACAGCGTGGTTTCCCCTTGACTTAAGAGAAGTTTTATAATTTTTCAGGTTATGAGTTATTTGGGGGTTTTGCTGTGGTTACTGTTGCCTTTCCTTGAGAAGTCTGGGAACTCTTTTTAGCCTTTTTAAGATTATTTATTTATTTATATGTCAGAGAGAGAGAGCTCACAAGCAGGGGGAGCAGAAGCAGAGGGAGAAGCAGCGTGCCCACTGCACAAGGAGCCTGACAAGGGACTCGATCTCAGGACCCTGGGATCCCATGGGGACTCTTTTTAACGTAGGGTTTGCGTGTCAGACCTTTCCCTTCCAAACGGAACTGAGGACAGTGCCAGTGTTTCCATGTTCTTCAGAGGTCACTGTGAAGACAGAGCGGAATAATTTATAAAAATCACCTTCAGCGATACCTGTATTCTAGCAGGGCGTCTTGCATATTTGTTCCTTTTCTACTCCCCTTTATTACGCAGTTTGTCTTTCGCAGTGGGGTCCTTTATAAGGCAAGTGCATAAACGAGAAAGCCTATCTTGCACAGCTATTACCGTATATAATAACTCCACACGTGTGGAATTCTCTGTAGCTTACAGAGCCCCCTTCTTGCTTTCAGACGTATTTCATTCAATGTAATCCTCACAGCGTCCCTGAGAAAAGAACAGAGCAGGTGCTACTGACTTCTTTTAGCTAAGATGATAAGGCAGGGGTCCACAGAGGATGAGGTTATTGAAGATAGGATCGCAGATGTCCCTGAAAATAACTCGGTATAGTTCTTCCATGATCATCACAAGGCCGAGTGTATATGTCACCATATTCCTCGCTAGCTGCACATGTTTCTTAGAAATATTCACAGTCACCAAGACTATAAAAACCACCAGAACCGGACTCCAGCCTGCTACTGTTTGATGTTCTTACCTCGTGCTGCCCGGATGGTCCAGATTTCACACTTTGATTCAAGGATGCCCGAGCACGGCTGTCTTTCCCCATCCTGCGTATCCTGTCTGCAGATACCGGGGAATTTTCTTAATCCTCTCCTACACTCCGGAGATCCAGATTCCTTTTTTTGTGCGGATTGCTACCTTTCCACCTTCGCTCTGACCCCTCGGGCTGTGGATGCTTCTGGAAAGCTCATTTCCCGCCATCTGACCGTCTCCCCTCTCCTCGGTGCCAGATGTGCGGTGGCATGCTTCTTCTGGAATTGGCTTTTGGCCCCCCGACGACAGCCCGAGGACCATGTATTGGCCAGTTTGAGATCTTGCGAGTGCAAGGGAGTGCAGCTACCCCCCACTCGAGGCTTCACAGCTGATTCAGAGACGTCACTCCCCAGTCAGCTCTGCCTGTGGCCTCTCCAGGTCAGCGTGGGCTGGCTGGGCTTGCAGAGAACCTCGATTCTGAACTCTAATTACAGCCACTGATTCAGTCCTGGCCTTCCGATCATTCATCTTTTAAGTGTTCAGCTTCTGAATCCCCTTCGGTTCCCTGTCTCCCTCTCTTTCCTACCACCTCCCCTTGATGTGGCCAGAATAGTTAAGTCAAACAATTAGTAAATGCTGAATCATTGAGTCAGTGAATCAAAGCAAGTGTCTGTGAGGTATACAACTTCCTGAGTGGGTTTAATGGAAGTCTAAAGAGATTTTTCACAGATTCATGGGTTTTCAAAGGAGAAATTTGCATATTAATAAGAAGCTGTTCAGACTGATTCACTTAATGTGTTTGGAGTAAGTATAATTAAATGTCAAGGGAGATATATCATGAAGTAATGAAGCTGAAGCCAGTTTATCAAAAATAAGGTCTGGGGAGAGACATTTCAAATAATAAACAGTTCTCTTACCTTCCTTTTTAAGGTGATTTGCTTAGTCTGGGCCAAGATTTACATGGTTTTTGAGGCTCATGCAAAGATTCTGAGAGCGGAGTGGGGGGTGGGGTAGGAGAATGGACATTTTTCCTATTCAAGTTTATAACAGATTCAAGGAGGTCTTTCCTGTCTGAAACACTTTTAAAAGGGGCCAAACCTATTTAGTTTTTCTCTCGCAGATATTGAGATGTGGTTAGGCTCTGCGCCCCCACCCCACCCCCTCACATACAGCTACCATTTGCAAATCCCTGTTCCAGCCAGAGGAAAAGCCATATATGAGGGTGGCTGGTCGCTCAGGAGTAGCACCTAAAACAGAAATTGATGGGAAATTGAAAACCCAACCCTGGGTTCTGGATTCTGAGCCTTGAGCATGTCCGAGGAGTCGGCCATTCTTGGAACAAAACTCAATCCACGCTTTGCTCTGAATTCACTTAAGAGAGAAGTCATGATAAAATTACACGGGCCTTTTTTGTATGCTTTATTCCCTAAGTGTTTGATTGAATTAAATCAAGAAATTCAGGCTCGTGCGGTAGATGGATTCTCTTGAATCCTCGATGACACCGAAGTGACCTTGGGAGAAGTTGCTTTTAACTGGGTCAAATGGAAGTTAATACTCACTAGTGTTTGATTCTGTTTATCGGGATGTAAAAGCCGGTGGGTCATTTGCTGGGCAGAACAGAGCGAGCAGGACCCTCCCTGAGGTGTCCGGGAAAGAGGAGAGGATTTGAGTCAATGTTGTAAAACCACTGGGTGAAAGAGAGGAAATGCCTCCCTCATACTCTTTTGTTCCACTAACCATATGAAAAGTCACATTTAAAAACCGAGAGATTGAGGGGCGCCTGGGTGGCTCAGTCGTTAGGCGTCTGCCTTTGGCTCAGGTCATGATCCTGGGTTCCTGGGATCGAGTCCCATGTTGGACTCCCTGCTCAAGGGGGAGCCTGCTTCTCCCTCTCCTTCTGCTGCTCCCCTTGCTTGTGCATGCTCTCTCTCTCAAATGAATAAATAAAATCTTAAAAAACAAAACAAAATAAAAGCCTGAGAGATTGAAAAGTGTTTCCACTTGCAATGACTATGGGTTGCACTGACTGTGGCCACTAGAAGGGTTAGGCAGAGGATGCCCTGGTTCAGGGATCGAGGCTTTTTGACGCACCATTTAATTTGGGTGGTGGCAGATTCCCCCCACACGTTCCACAAAGCGAGCTGACAGTCCATTTTGTCCTACGTCTGGACGGATCGTGGTACGCAGGGTTGCCAAAAGTTAGTGAATGTGACCCACTGCCTTTGAAATCTGTGTGTCTTGGGTTTAAGTCCCAACCCCCTTCCCGATCCCCTGGGTAACTCTGGACAAGTGGCTTAGCCTCTGGGAAAGTGGAAATCGTCACGTCTGCCTCGCTTGGCTTTTGTCAAGAGTAGAGATGGCGTATGTGAATTACCTTCTTTTAATTATGGTGGTTTTTATCATTTGACCTGGGAGCCCATGAAGCCATTCTTTTTGGACCCATCATCTGCGAGCATCCTTCACTCTTAAAGTGACCAGAGACATGGGACCCTGCAAACTCAACTTCTTTTCAAAGTTAAAATAAGAATAATATTGTAGGTGGGATTGTGTATATGGAACCAGGAGAATTCCTTGGAAACTTTGCTTTGAATCTATTCAGAGCAATGAAAAGGAGGGCATTTCTTTCCCAACGATCAAGCCCCTGGTCATGTCTCTTTTTCCAATGACTGATTTACCTTCTTGTGTGTGTGCGTGTGTGTGTAGATAGATAAATTAAAGTTGTGGTTTTAAATGTACCACTAGGATTCATTCTTAAAATTAAAAACAAACCCTATTGCCAACTCTTACCATAAAATAGAATCCGTGCTGGTTGAATGAGGGAGGGGGCTGCCTAGAAACCACCTGCTTACTCACCCTCACTTAGTCGGGTTTCCCAAAAACATTTCCAGGGATCCTCAGCCTGGTTTGAACGCATAGCTCACTGGCTTGCATTTTCCCTAGTTTTCCCAGTGTTGGACAGGTTTGTATCATTGTTTTAGTGATGGACAATTTTTATCACATCACTGAAACTTAAAATGAACTCAAGAATATTGCACTGCAGTCATAAATGTTCCTTAATTTTGCAGAATAGGAAATTCTTTCCCTAGATAGTTGTTCAGCACCTCAGCAAACTGTAGGTCTGGAACTTCTCTTTTTGATCACAGAAACAGTAAATTGAATATTCACGTCTCGCCATTCACTGGACCCTCCACAACATGACCAGTTGGAAGAACTGTCCGCATACCTAGCTAGAGACAAACCCTGTTAACTTCATCCGTGAGTCCAAAGGCAGCAAGATCAAGAATAAGTTCAATTCTTTTGTTTACTGCTTTCCCCTTTTGATATGAAATGGTTTTGAAATCCTCAAAGTCAGCCTACAAAATGTATTCCCTATAATGTTACTTCTGTAGTCTTTGTAGGTATCATGAAGGAAGGAGGATTTTGTGGTCAAATATGAATGGGAAATGAATTCCTTGTCGAATGGATTTTTTTTTATAAATATTTTTTTATTTTTTTTTATTTTTTAAAGATTTTATTTATTTGAGAGAGAGAATGAGAGAGAGAGAGCATGAGAGGGAGGAGGGTCAGAGGGAGAAGCAGACTCCCTGCCGAGCAGGGAGCCCGATGCGGGACTCGATCCCGGGACTCCAGGATCATGACCTGAGCCGAAGGCAGTGGCTTAACCAACTGAGCCACCCAGGCGCCCAAATGGATTTTTTTGACAGTGGACTTTTCATAGTTGTGTTTTGTAAGGTTCACTGCGACAAACCAAATGGGATTTGTCATAGGCGGTGTTTCCCCAGGACAATGACCATGCCAAGCATTTGTCACAAAAATCCGTAGGACTGTGTGTTTCTTGGAACACAGTTTGGGAAATGCTACTTTAAAAAAAAAAAATTAAAGCAAATTGTGATATATAAAATCACAGGATGGATGAACTTCGTTGTTGGAATTTGATCATAGTCTTCAGGAGGTTAATTTAGGACCTATGCAGGTCGTTTTCTTCTCCTGAATAAGTAGACAGAGATAGGAATATTAACTGCCTATTTCTTTCCTGAAAACATGGGCCTCGGGACTGAATTTTATGTGATAGATTGGTGTGATGCTATGACTGATTTTTTTGTACCATGGGACGAGCAATTTATTTTCTCCCTAACAAATGGCAGGTACTATTCGTTCAAGGAAACCACCTACATAGAAGTAAAATATCTTTTTTTTTTTAGGGTTGTCAAAAGTACTATGCTATGGAATTTTCCATATTTTATTGCTTTGGGTACCTCATTAGTTTCCGCATGGTTACCATTTTCCTATATCAGAGTCTGCAAACCAGTAGGACTGCTCATATAAGGCATTTGTGACAGCTGTATATCTTGGACCCCATATTTTCCAGCCTTATGTCACCAGACCACCCACCTGCCCCCACCATTGCACACATCCATACTCCATTCCCACGGATGACCCACATCCAGCCATCTTTATATCCTTGTGCCTTTGTGCGTGTGTCCACCCCACTGACTGAAATGTCTGTTTTCTTTCTGCACTTGTCCTTTAATTTTTTTTATTCTTATGTTAATCCCCATCCATTACATCATTAGTTTTAGATGTAGTGTTCCATGATTCATTGTTTGTGCACAACACCCAGTGCTCCATGCAGAATGTGCCCTCCTCAATACCCACCACCAGGCCAACCCATCCTCCCACCCCCCTCCCCTCTAGAACCCTCAGTTTGTTTTTCAGAGTCCATCGTCTCTCATGGTTCGTCTACCCCTCCGATTTCCCCCGCTTCATTCTTCCCCTCCCGCTACCTTCTTCTTCTTTTTCTTCTTTTTTTTTAACATATATTGCATTATTTGTTTCAGAGGTACAGATCTGAGATTCAACAGTCTTGCACAACTCACAGCACTCACCAGAGCACATACCCTCCCCAATGTCCATCACCCAGTCACCCCATCCCTCCCACCCCACCCCCCACTCCAGCAACCCTCAGTTTGTTTCCTGAGATTAAGAATTCCTCATATCAGTGAGATCATATGATACATGTCTTTCTCTGTTTGACTTATTTCACTCAACATAATCCCCTCCAGTTCCATCCACGTCGTTGCAAATGGCAAGATCTCATTCCTTTTGATGGCTGCATAATATTCCATTGTATATATATACCACATCTTCTTTATCCATTCATCTGTTGATGGGCATCTTGGCTCTTTCCACAGTTTGGCTATTGTGGACATTGCTGCTATAAACATCGGGGTGCACGTAGCCCTTCGGATCCCTACTTTTGTATCTTTGGGGTAAATACCCAGTAGTCTGCACTTGTCCTTTAAAGATAAATTCAAATGCCACTTCCTTCGTGACTTTGCTTACCCCACTGTGGCTCTGGTGGTTGGCCTCCCTTTTTGGAGTTGAATGTCACTTTGTTTGTAATTTATGCTTTTGTCGCCATTTGGGTTTGCCACAAAGCAGATCCCGAGAGGGAGTGAGGAGTATAAACAATGTCTTGGAACATTGGAACAGGAAAAGGGAAGGCAGCTGGATTGGGCAGACCCAACCCAGACCTGACAGTCTCCGCCAGCCCCACCTGGAGACCTGGAGTAAAGATTGCTCCTCAGAGGAGGAGCTCGGTTCCTGGGCCGCCATCTTGTTCAGCCACTGACCAAGAGCCGCTTAGAGCAAAGTATGTGCTCGGTGGTTGAGATTCACCCCAAGGAAGGACTCCCAACAGCAGGAAGCTGTCAGCTGATTATACTTCCCAGAGCTGGGCTGCAAGCCCTTTTATGAAGGAGGATCAGAGTAGCCCATCTCTTTGTCTTCCATCTTTTTGCTGCCTTACTGGAGTTTTTATTCTACGACCCGCATACCCGGAATGTGAGACCTCAGAGGGGCTTTCGAGGTCATGCAGGCGACGCTCCACATCTTACAGACAAGGAAACAGAACTCTTTCTCATCCCCACTGGATCATGATTGCCGTCATTGTATGATCCATACTGAATAAAATCCCAAATCAGAATCTGGTGGGTCAGTCCAGCTTCTAATCCCATTCCAATGACATCCAAGTACCCATTTACCTGGTCACCCAGGAAGTACTATCCTTTCGTGGGGGCCAAAAGGAATAAATGCTGATGGACGTCGGGTAGAAAATGAGGAAGTTATTAGTGATATCTGTGGTAGGCCATAGTGATTCCGTAACACATGAAAACAAACAAACAAAAAACAACGTTGACACTAAATAGTAGTCTTTTATGACTCGAAGTCCCCAAATTACAGATAATTAAGGGACCTGAAACAACAGATCAGCGGCAGCCATAGTTGGGAATCTGAACCAAGTTTTGTTTGTAGAAGGAAGAAAATCAATGGGCAGAATGGGAGTGAATCGCAGCAGAGTGTTTTTCTTTCTGTTTTTTTTTAAGATTTTATTTATTTGCGAGAGAGAGAATGAGAGACAGAGAGCATGAGAGGGAGGAGGGTCAGAGGGAGAAGCAGACTCCCTGCCGAGCAGGGAGCCCGATGCGGGACTCGATCCCGGGACTCCAGGACCATGACCTGAGCTGAAGGCAGTCGCTTAACCAACTGAGCCACCCAGGTGCCCCTTTCTTTCTTTCTAGCATCTGCTAGAAGCCTCAATGGCTCCAAGGCTGTCTCCAATGCACTCTTTAGACTCTGGTCTCACTGGTCTCCGTGCTCTTTGCGGGGGTGGGGGTGGGGGAGGGGGCTCCGCTTCCCCACAGGGGTCTGCCCCCCTCTACTGGTGACCTATAATGCCTTAATTACCAAACCCAAAGCAGGTGATGCCTGTCTCCTCGGTCCTGAGGGCCCTTGATGACTCAACTCCCTAAAAGGGAACGCTTTCCACATCAATAATTAAACAGAGCAATTAGGGGAATTTAGAAAGTATAATTAGAATCAACTCCGAGTCCCTTGAGCATTTTACGTCTCTTTCTTTTTCATGCTCCATTCCCTCCCTCCCCTTCCCCTGAAGTATCATTTTGTGGACATAGGAGGCCTCTGTTCTGTCTGTGTTTTTATTTTTATTTTATTTTTTATTTTATTTTTTAATAGTCTTTTTTTTTTTTAAAGATTTTGTTTATTTTTATTTATTTGACAGAGAGAGAGAAACAGCATGAGAGGGGATAAGGTCAGAGGGAGAAGCAGGCTCCCCGCTGAGCCGGGAGCCAGATGTGGGACTCGATCCCGGGACTCCGGGATCATGACCTGAGCCGAAGGCAGTCGCTTAACCAACTGAGCCACCCAGGCACCCCTGTCTGTGTTTTTAAAGCTCAGGCAGAAAAGGGGAAAAAAATCGATTGGAAGTGATGAACGTGAGAAGCGGCAGGTAAATGCAGACCCAGACTGCCCATTTCCTGTTCTTGTGACTTGTCACTTTCTCCTTCCAGCCAGCCCCAGCTCTTGGGGCTGGAGGAGTGGAAAAGGGGGTAAGTGTTTCAGGCTGGCAGGGCAGGTCACCAGCAATGCACCAAAAAATTCATAAACTTCTCTAAGATAGAATGTGGGGAAATTTGGGGGCGCCTGGGTGGCTCAGTTGGTTAAGCAACTGCCTTCGGCTCAGGTCATGATCCTGGAGTCCCTGGATCAAGTCCCACATCGGGCTCCCTGCTCGGCAGGGAATCTGCTTCTCCCTCTGACCCTTCCCCCTCTCCTGCTCTCTCTCTCTCATTCTCTCTCTCTCAAATAAATAAATTAAAAAAAAATCTTAAAAAAAAAAAAGAATGTGGGGAAATTTGGATTGGGAGAGGACAGCCAGTGAAGGGAACAGAAGGGACCACCTGGATACCCATACACTCAGACACTGGGACCTCAGGGAGGGCGTGATGCTCTGCAGTGACCGGGGGCAGACCCACGTCTACTCTGGGGACCACTTGGTCTACACCAAGTGCCAGGATGGATGGAGCAGCATTCATACCTGCAGTCCACCCATGGGGCCCTGATCCTGCCCCCCAGTGGCAGATCGGGGCTCAGCACAGCTCCTTCCTGGTGCTGGCTTCCACTGACTTGACTTTTAATTAGATAAAGTAAAGCCCAGATAATCTGTAGCATTTCTCTTCTCCCTTCCTCTGGCCCTGATGGATCTCAGTAGGAACTCAGAAAAACAAAAGCCATCTCAGCCCTAACTTGGGGCAAATACAGACTCACCTCTGGTACCCTGTAGGGACATCCTGCAGACACACGATCAAACGTAAGTCTCAGTGTTTTAAGAGAATATAACCAGTTGGAGGAATCGCAATGAGCCTCTCCCTTCCTCTTCCTCCACGATGTAGAGAGCTTCAGTGTGAAATAGGAGAAAACTTGAAAAAATCTCTCATTTATTATCTCAACAAGATTTTAGTCTTCAAAGCCCGACCAAATACCAAGCAGAAGTAGTGAACATGGCCCTACATGTATCCTGATTCCAAAGAAAAGTTTCCCGAAGGGCGAAGGGGGAAAACAGAACAAAACAAAATCTTAACAATCATCCAGACGACAAAAACAGATACCCCCAAAAGAAGATAAATGAAGCTTCCGTGAGATGTCTTCCTTAAAATATTGTCTTCCAGAAAGCACTAGCCTCATGTTACCGAGTTTTGAGGGAGAAAAAGGTTGTGACTTAAGAATTTTTAACCACTCAAATGACCTCAAATGGCTAACGTAAAGAAAGTTAAGTTTATAGTAAAAACGAGTGCAGAGAATTATATAGTAGAAAAGGGAATTAATAATTTGTGATGGCTATTTGTTGTTCGTACGAAAACAGTATGAAATAGTGTTTACAAATAGAAGAACGGGCAAAGCTAACTCAGGTGCATGGACACGTATATACACACACACACTCACACACACACACACACACTTCCTTGAAGAAAAAGAAAGGAAATAAAAGTAAGCAAGCTGGCATGACAAAATTTGCATCAGACAATGCAAAATCCAAGATAAAACACTTAAAATGAAACAAAAAGATCTGTTTTTAATAAGAGTACAACCCGTAGCTTAAATTTCATGAACCTTTATGTACTAGGTGGCGTAACCATGAAGCATGAAGATAAATGAAGGGAAAGTTGTTTTTTAATGCAAATAGATTTTATGGCTTTGGGTTTTTTTGTTTGTTTGTTTTACTTATTATTTTGAAATAATTATAGATTTGCAGGTTGCGAATAAGTGGACGGAAGAAGTTCCTGTGTACCCTTCACCCAGTTTCTCCCAATAGACACATCTTGCATGTTGTAGTACAATGTCTTACCAGGAAGCTGACACTGATAGAACCCACAGAACAAACAGAGATTGCTTAAAAGATCACAATACTGGTAAAATATTCCAACACATCCATTTGAATCTTCGCCAGAGCAGTTGGGGAAATATGAATAAACACATGGAACTCTCCAAAATACACTTAATTTTTATTTTAAAAAAGAGGTATCAGAAGGCTACCTGTCCTACAAACAGAAAACAGGTGGTCTTTTCAGAAGCCCATGAAACATTTGTAGAAATGTTTATATACGTGGCCATAAAGAGCATAGTAAATATCCTGAAAGTTTAAATAATAATAAATTCACACTTCAACTGCAAGTGAAAAATAATAATAAAAGGGAAAATAAAATTAATGGAATGTCAGGATTGAAAACTATTTTCTTTAAAATCCTTGAATTAGAGAGGAAACCAAATCTTCAGTTAAAGGTTATTTAGATAAAAGCCAAGTGATAAACTAAATACCTATCATACTTGCGGAATCGGTGATGTAAATAGAACGAATGTGTGTCTGTATATTTTAAGATCATGCTTGGAAGGAATGAGCAAAGTCAACATTCAAATCCAAAACCTGGAAAAGGAGCAAAATACAATAATGAGAATAGATATGGCCAGAAATAGTGAAGACATTAGGAAACATTCACTATATAACTTTATAATAATGAATTTGAAATAGACTAGACATAAATTATCTACCAAAAGACACCAATCAGCCAAACTGTCTGTAGAAAGCAGAAAGACATCAGCTATTGAAGGACAAGTCCAAATTCAATTAAAAACAACCAAATAACAGCAGACAAAACTAAGCTCCGTGTTAAGACTAACTCCCATCTCTTATCTGAAGCACCAAAAAGCCTGCCTCACCACAGAGGGCACGGAGCCTTAGGTAAATTTCTTTCTAAGGGTGACAGTAGTCACCCTCTTTATCATGTCTTTACAGCATTTGGTATTTAACACTTGATCAGGACCGGTTTTTAAAATACACCCTCTCGGGCGCCTGGGTGGCTCAGTTGGTTAAGCGACTGCCTTCAGCTCAGGTCATGATCCTGGAGTCCCTGGATCGAGTCCCACATCGGGCTCCCTGCTCGGCGGGGAGTCTGCTTCTCCCTCTGACCCTCCTCCCTCTCATGTGTTCTCTCTCATTCTCTCTCTCTCAAATAAATAAATAAAATCTTTAAAAATAAAATAAAATACACCCTCTCCTTTTGTTTCCCGTTGACTCTGCGCTCCTCCTGTGCTGTCTTTTCTTCCTGAATTTACCTGTGGGCCCCCAAAGGTCCAGGCTTTGTCCTACCAGTTACGTCCTTTGTCTCAAGGAAACGATCCAATTTCCCTCTCAAGAAAATAAGGGGACTGGCCTGATTCTTTGTCTTTTCCTTATTATTTCACCCATTTTCTGTACAACTACACAACCAGATCTTGAAATCTTTTTTTTTTTTCTAGAAAGGAGCCTACAGAAGAAAATAAGGGGACTGGCCTGATTCTTTGTCTTTTCCTTATTATTTCACCCATTTTCTGTACAACTACACAACCAGGCAGATATATTACCACAATTGCCTTAATTTGACAGGAAGACAAAATTTCATCAGTTTCATAGAAAACTATATTAAAAACAACTCAAAAAAAGCATGCAGTAAACTATTGAGAAAAAATTGGAGATATCTAAGTGGGAGACGAATACCCATCTCTTAGCAGTAACACAGATAAATATTTTTTTGAGAGTCAAGATACTCTACCTGTATTTTTCTAACTTTTAAAATTGTGATTCACGTTATTTGTATGCATAAACATCCAACCAAGTATGAAATATATGTTCATGAAAGAAGACTTTCTCTTATTTGATTCTGTCTGATAATTTCTCTCCTATTTTCTTATATTCTTTTTAATGCAGGTAACAATCTTATAAAGCAGTGATTCTGAATAGAGGGTGATTTTGCTTCCCAGGGGACATTCGGCCATGTCCAGAGACATTTTTGGTTGTTGTCATGCTCTGGGGATGGCGGGGAGGAAGTCATTGGCATCCAGTGGGTCGAGGCTGGGGAGGCTGCTCAAACCCCACATTAAACCCCACATCACATGGGACAGCCCCACAACAAAGAATTACCCATCCCGAAATGTCAATAGTGTTGCGGTTGAGAAACCCTGTTCTAAAGAGTTGTATGCACAAATCTAAAAACTAAGCTTCTAGGCTAACATTAGCTAAGAAAGGGGGAACATTGCCTATAATAATACACCAGGGTTCTTCCCAGAGGAGTCATAAGAACAATTTTTGTCCTTATGGGGACCCCATAAAGTAGACCCATTTTTTTCTTATTATAGTGCTCGGTAGACTCTTTCTTAGAGTTTATGCCAACTTGTGAGGCTTGGGTCCTCAAAGCCGCGCAGGGCCCTCTGAGGTTAAAACGTTAACAAATGTGTCTCTAAGTGTCCCTGAAAGCTGATTCAGCGCTCGGGGCGATTAGCAGTGTCGGATCAGAGCTAATGAGCTCTGGGTGCCAGTAGTTGGTATTTGAGCTTAGTGGGGCATTAAGAGCCAACAGCAGTCAACTTCTTTCCGAACTGCTTGGGCCTCTGTGTCTTCAAAACCCAGTGGTGAGAGAATTGCTGACATGGCCGTTTATTCTCCATCAGGCTAATTACTTCTTTTCCCAAGATCAAGACTATATTTGGGCAGCGCCGAGACCTCTGAAAGCAGAGAACATCCTGCCTACTGGGGCAGGGAAGCCGAGGCAGGTTTTGTGCTCCTCAAAAGAAAGAGGCGATTAGCGAAGGATCTGAAAGCAGGATACAAGGTGGAGGGACTTCTAATGTGGCCTGGAGAATATCACGGCCAGCAGGCATGTTGTGGCTCTAACCCAGAAGTGTGGGTTTTGGGGCCGTGCCACGGTGGACAGCTGTACTGTGGAGAAAGGGGACAACAGAACGTGTGTGCACAATGGAGAATCTGGAAGGAAGCCTATGAAGTTGCTTTTATTTAAAAGGTTTGAGCCTGTCTGAACAAGCTCAGTAGAGCGGGACGTTGTTCTAGTGTTTCTGTGAGTAGTGATCTATTTTCCCTATCTGAATGTCGGGGCGCCTGGATGGCGCAGCCGGGTAAGCATCTGCCTTCGGCTCAGGTCATGAACCCGGGGTCCTGCGATGGAGTCCCGTGCTTAGTGGGGTGTCTGCTTCTCCCTCTCCTTCTGTCCCTCCTCCTCCCCCGCTCATGTGTGTGTGCCTCTCTCTCTCTCTCTCATAAGTAAATCTAAATAAATAAATAAATAAATAAATAAATAAATAAATAAATGGGACTGTTTTGCATCTTCCTTAGCATTCTTAGCTCTCATCACTATGGATTGCTTCTCCAGACATACAGTGGTTGGGGAATGTTGGAGAGGCTGCTCTGGCCTAGAGGGTGGGGTCCTAGACGTTTGTCCCTATTTGATTCATATAATGTTGGGCAAATTATTTTATGTCTCCTAGTCAGGTACTTGTAAGTATAAATTTACATTTATGTTTAAATGCAAATGTGGATGTATGGTTGGGCTGGTATCATCCATAAAGGTGTGTTTCCCCTTGACTATATTATGGCTTTAAGGGGAGTGGGTCTTAATGGAACTGTCCTGACTACAGCAGATCTTTTATATCTCCATTCAAATAGACATTGGAAAATAAAAGCATGGCAGGAAAGGGTCCTTAATAATGAATCAAAACTTTTTGGTTCTAAGAGATATGGAGAAGGGGCGCTTGGGTGGCTCAGTCCATTGGGCGACTGACTCTTGATTTCAGCTCAGGTCATGATCTCAGTGCCCTGGGATCGAGCCCCCAGTGGGCTCCATCTTCAGCAGGAAGTCTGCTAGAGATTGTCTGTCTCCCTCTCCCTCTGCCCGCCCCCCCACTCACACAGGCGCTCTGTCTCTAAAATAAATCGTTAAAAGAGAGAGATGAAGAGTGTCAATAGTAATAGTGCATGAGTTCTTTATTGATCCTTTGCCAGACGTATTTTGAAGGCAGAAGTAGGGAAATGATGGCAAATGACTGGATTTGATTTTCATAGTGAGAGTACTTTGGTTATTTCCATTAAATGGATGGGGAAACAGAGACACAGAGAAATTAAGATACTTACGGGTCACCTACCTACTAGAAAATGGGACCAAATACTTTTAGTCCCCAAACCTGACCCATTTCCAAGGTATTTTCCCATCCTACTACCTCTGAATTCTGCGCTTCTCACCGAGGGATGATCCCCTGAGATTTCGGATTTCTACAGTTACTTTAAATGCCTTGCGGACAGTGAACAGTACTTGTTGAAGCTTCCTGTGGGGAGAGCAATCCAACCAAATCAATAGTAGTTTGTAATTACTTTCTTTTTCCTAGACTTGGTAACGGTTAAGCATTAGCCACATCTCCTAGAGCGTTGGTATGAATGAATGAAACAATGATATGCATCAGTATCCAGCCACCTATAAAACATCAGGTTTATTTTGATCATCTGAAAGTCCAAACTAGATCAACTTCAAGGAGTTTAAGAGATCAGGTGGCTGTCACTGGGCCTAAAAATACACATGCCATCATCATCATTATCATCATCATCATCATCCCCATGCTTAATACTTTCAGATTATTCGCTCATTGGTACAGCATTTTGGGTAGCTTTAACAGTGTCTCATCATGGCTTCTCCCATTCATAGTAGACCCGATTATCTCAATGACCCCACCCCCAGCAGGAGCCACTTGTATCTTTTTTTTTTTTTTTTAGATTTTATTTATTTATTCATGAGAGACAGAGAGAGAGAGAGAGAGAGAGGCAGGCTCCCTGCAGGGAGCCCGATGGGGGACTCAGTCCCAGGACCCCGGGATCACAACCCTAGCTGAAGGCAGACGCCCAACTGACTGAGCCACCCAGGCGTCCCCACTTGCATCTTTACAAAAGAAAAATGGGCTCAAAAGTAGAGGTTAGGGGCTCGTTCACTGATGTTCTATTAGTGTTGCAGACAGGAGCTCTTCTAACTATTCTAACTCTTTTGCAAATAAAGTAAGCACTGTAACCATTTAGACCTACTCTTCAGGCAGCTGCCAGAATCAGGACCTAATTTCTTATCTAGCCTACTTCTGGCATTGAAAGAACAAGTTAAAGAAGGCAAATGAATCAAATCAGGAATAGCAGTTCTGTTTCTTAGAGCGTACAGCAGGCCTTTCAGTGTCTGAAAGTACAAGTTGACTGACAATTCCATTCCCTAGAGGTAACCACTGTTAATAGTTGGGTGTGCATCTGTCCAGATATTTAGTAAGCCTATATTATATACAAATGCAGTGTATTAGTTATCTGTGGCTAAAATAATATTCCATGGCATTACCACAAAACCTCAGAGACATAGAGTTCTTTATTTTACAAGGCTGCTGGGTTCCATGCTTGGTTTGAGATCTGAGCTGGCCCTGTTCATGTGTCTGTGGTCAGCTGTGAGTCGGCCAGATGGCTCTTCTGATCTTGTTTGGGTCTGCTCACATGTCTGGGAATCAGCTGGCTGAAGGCTGATCTAGGGTGGTCTTTGCTTGGATAACTCGGGTGACTCAACTTGGTTCTGGTTCTATTTGTCTTTCATCCCCCAGAAGCCTGGTCCAGACATGTCCTCACTGTAATGGCCAGGCACAAGAGCATGAGTGGAATAGACAAGAGCCTTTTCAAGGCTCTCCTTGAAATAACTATACACTCGCTAATGTCCATGGGCCAAAGCAGGTCACATGGCTGAACTCAGTATCAGGAATGGGAAAAGAGATTCCACTCATGATGGAAAAGTTGCAGAACCCATGGCAAAAGACAAGGATTGGAGAGAGGGGCGAGAAATTGGGGCCATCAACACAAATCAGCCTAACAATCACTGAAACATACTTTAACACACAAGCATTATTTGTTTGTTTTACATTGTATGTTTTTAAAAATATGAGATAATATCCCATCGCTTTATGGTTTATACTGTTTTGAAATTTCAGACTCAGATTTTGGTGATCTTAACTTGAAATCAATTTGAAAAGATGTAACTTGATCTTATAAACATTGCAAAATGTTCCATTATATGGGTGTACCAGAAGATTCTATCCAGTCTCCTGATGATGGACATTTAAGTTGTTTCCTGTTTTGGAGACTTTCTTGACAGAGCTATCGTGGACATCCATTTGCATAAATGCTTGGGTATTTATACTGGTATTTCTCGAAATTGAACCAGTAGATGTAGGACTGTAGGATCACTCACACTTAATCCTAAAGCAAGACTGAGCCCCTTGGAGTTCCCTAATGTGCCATGATATCTTAGACCTCTGTGTCTTCAAACACTTTCTTCTAGAATTCCCCTGCCTCTCCTACTTGACTTTGATAAACTGTCATGAAACCCATGATAAAGAGAGTCTATATATAACCCATGATAAAGAGAGTCTACATATAACTAGTGATGGGTTCCCATATCATGCTCACTCTGCAATAACCTCAGGTCCCAGCGTTTGCAATTGAAGGGTTCTGAAGGCTACTTAAGAGTTTTGCTGTTGTGAGCATTCTCGTCTGCACTCAAGCACCACTGTATTTGGGGAGGCTTCTCCATGGTCCATATACAGATCAGGTTCTCCTCTGGACGTAATGAACACTCCCATTCCAGCACTTCTCCCACTGAAATACATTTTGCTATTATGCCTTTCTCTTTGAGAACAGGAACATTGCCCTTTTATCCATAGAGTTCCATATTCCAGAAGGGTGCTTGGCCAAAGGAGGCACCCAATAAATGTTTGCTAAATAAAAATCTGACACTTGAGGTCAGACCTAAAGTTTTACCCTATCATAATAGTTCAATAAATATTTATTTGTTCAGTCATTCAATAAATATCTTATTGAATGTGAACAGCGAGTTGGAAATGTTTGGAATGAGAGAATGGGGAGAACGTGAGTGTGCCTTCTTGAAATGGAATGGTGTTTTCAGAGAGTCTGATGGGGATTTCAGACTTTTTACCCAGGAGAATGCACATATGCTCACCTTCACATTTTTTTTTTTTAAAGATTTTATTTATTTATTTGAGAGAGCGAGAATGAGAGAGAGAGAGAGTACATGAGATGGGGGAGGGTTAGAGGGAGAAGCAGGCTCCTCGCCGAGCAGGGAGCCCGATTCGGGACTCGATCCAGGGACTCCAGGATCATGACCTGAGCCGAAGGCAGTCGCTCAACCAACTGAGCCACCCAGGCGCCCCACATTTTTTTTATTCTTATGTTAATCCCCATACATTACATCATTAGTTTTAGATGAAGTGTTCCATGATTCATTGTTTGTGCATAACACCCAGTGCTCCATGCAGAATGTGCCCTCCTCAATACCCACCACCAGGCTAACCCATCCTCCCACTCCCCTCCCCTCTAGAACCCTCAGTTTGTTTTTCAGAGTCCATCGTCTCTCATGGTTCGTCTACCCCTCTGATTTCCCCCGCTTCATTCTTCCCCTCCCACTACCTTCTTCTTCTTCTTCTTCTTCTTCTTCTTCTTCTTCTTCTTCTTCTTCTTTTTTTTTTTCTTAACATATATTGCATTGTTTGTTTCAGAGGTACAGATCTGAGATTCAACAGTCTTGCACAATTCACAGTGCTTACCAGAGCACATACCCTCCCCAGTGTCTATCACCCAGTCACCCCATCCCTCCCACCCCACCCCCCACTCCAGCAACCCTCAGTTTGTTTCCTGCAGTTAAGAATTCCTCATATCAGTGAGATCATATGTCACCTTCACATTTTTATATACACTTAACAGTAGTTTCGTTACCTCCCGATACCCATTCTTGGAGCTTAGGTTAAAAACCTCTGCCCTCAGTTGGTGGGACTCAGCTACACAAAGGGCAGATCTGAGGACTTGAGGTTAGACCATCATCATGACTGACCCATCATAGCCTTCATTCTTGCCTCATGGCAAGTGCACAGGTGGCCAGAATATATGGATTCTGTCATATCCCGTATCTTCATCTATATTTTTGGTATCTTCCCTACCCCTAAAATATTTTTGACACTCACCTATTATTTTGATGAGATACATACGAATGGAAACATCTATCACAAATATGCCTCATGACTTATTTGACATCACATAACCATAATTCTGTGTAAACACACGATCTGTTCAATTTATTGGAAGAAAGAGTTTCAAAAGACATTGCCAAATAAGAAATATGATTTTTGCATCTTAGGAAACATTTTAAGGTAGATTTAGATAAAATGAAAAATCAACAATTCATTTAAAATAACAAAAAATAGAAGCTATTTAGGGATAATAGCAACAAGAAGTATACCCAACTGCCTGTAAAAAGCTTTACTGAGGATTTGTGACCAAGAGTTTGTAGACATGGTACCAAAAGCATAATCTGTGAACTACATGGGTAAATTGAACTTCATCAAAATTAAAACTTTTGCTCAGCCAGAGACACTGCTAAAAGAAAGACAAATACTGTGTGGTATCACTTTTTTGGGGAATCTAAAAAGAAAAAAAAATTGTGAAACAGAGAGTAGAAAAGTAGTTACCAAGGGCTTGAGGTTGGAGAAGTAGGGACAGACTGACAAAAGGGCACAAATTCTCATTTACAAGATGAGTGAACTCTGAGGATCTAATGTAAAACCTGGTGACATAGTTGGTAACACTTGAAATTTACTAAGAGAGTAGAACTTAAACATTCTCAACAAAAACCAAAAAGAATGGGGGAAGAAAACCAAAACAATGTTCAAAATTTAATCATCACAGAATAGTCAAGCAATTATGAAAAGAAACATGAAAAGACAAACTGCAGACTGGGAAAACGTTTCAAAATTCCATAGCCAACAAAGGACTTCTAGTTAAAATATACAAAGAACTTTTAAAACTCAGCAGTAAGAAAATAAACAACCAACTTAAAAAATGGGCAAGACTTTCACAAACATTTTAACAAAGAGGCTATTAAGCAAAGGAAAAGCTATTCAAGATCATTAGCCATTAAGAAAATGTAGATGAAAGGGGCACCTGGGTGGCTCAGTCGGTTAAGCGTCTGCCTTCGGCTCAGGTCATGATCCCAGGGTCCTGGGATCAAGCCCCGCATCGGGCTCCCTGCTCAGTGGGAAGCCTGCTTCTCCATCTCCCACTCCCCCTGCTTGTGTTCCCTCTCTCGCTGTGTCTCTCTCTGTCAAATAAATAAAATCTTTAAAAAAAAAAAATTAAAAAAAAAAAAGAAAATGTAGATGAAAACCACTGTAAGATAACCACTGTGTATCTATAAGAAAGGAAAAAAAGAAAACATAACAATATTAAGTGCTGACAAGGATTGGAGCAAACGGAACTCTCACACATTGCTTTGGGAATGTGTATGAGAGGGCCACTGTTTAAAAACAGTTTGGCAATTTCTTGTGGAAGTTAAATATATAACTCATCAAATGACCCAGAAATCCAACTCCTTGCTAGTTACCTGAGAGAAAAACTGCTATTCACACAAAACCTATGCCAAAGGTTTATAGCAGTTCTATTCATGATTGTCAAAAGCTGGAACCAACCCAATTGTCCTTAATGTGTGAATGAATAAAGTTGTGTTTATGTCCATACAATGGAATACTACACAGCAGTGAAAAGGAACAAACTCTTGATGCATGCAGGGACTTGAATGGATCTCAGAGGCATTATGCTGAGTGAAAGAAGCCAGGCTCAAAAAGTTATAGGTTATAATTCTGGGGCACCTGGGTGGCTCAGTCAGTTAAGAGCCAACTCTTGATCTCAGCTCAGGTCTTGATCTCAGGGTTGTGAGTTCAGACCAGTGTTGGGTTCCATGCTGGGCATGGAGCCTACTTAAAGAAAAAGGTTATATGTCATAATTCCATGTATATGCTATTCTTAAGAAGTCAAAACTATAGTGATGGAGAACAGATCAACATTTGCCAGGGGTTAGGGATGACGAGAGTGTAAGACTACAAAGTGAAAGCACAATGTTGGAGCGATGGATCTGTTTTAAACAAACCTAGATACGTATTGAATTTCATAGAACCATGCTCCCAAAGAGTCAGTTTTACTATATGTCCATTTAAATATAAAATAAAATTTTATTAGGAATGTAAAAGAAAATCTGTGTACATGAAAGCCATGTTGTCTTTCTAGATTGACAGACTCCGTATAACAAGCTGTCCTTTCTTCCTGAATTAATCCTTAAAATTTAATGACATTCCACTGCCAATTGGACATGAAGAGGGGGAGGGAAGTTGATGAGAATATTTTATAATTCCTTCTTTTGGAAGAAAACACAATAAAAAATACTCAAGAATAGAATACAGAGGCAATTTCATGTGAGATTTGAGACATATCCTAAAATTACAGTAATTGAAAAAGTGTTCTCCTGGTGCCAACATAAACACAGAACAGAATATAAAACTTAATGCACAGCATGAAGGTTACGTAGGAATTTAGTATATGGAGTAGTGGCCTATCAGTCCTGGATAAAAAGCCAGTTATCTGTCATTTTTTTAAAAAAAGGGAAGAAATTTAGAATTCAGTGTCAGCAAGCATTTAAAATGAATTTCAAAATAAAATTAAAATCAGAGATGAATATTTATTTAATGTTAACAGAAGAACAGCCTTAGAAAACATCGTGAAGACAAAGGAAAGGTCGTAAAGAAAAAATCTGACAGATTTTAAAACGTTAGAAAAATTTAAATACTGTAAACAAAGAAGAAATGAAAAATGATAAACTGGAATATTTGTTACATTAAAACGTATAAATATTGTTAATGTAAAGAAAATGCTTAAGGTCTAAGAAAGATTAAGCATCCCAGTTGAAAATAATAGGCAAAAAAAACAAAACAAAAAAACATAACCAGGAAATGTCTTTTAAGAAAATCCTGTACCTAAACTATCTGGCAAATGCTCACTAGTTTTAAAATGTAAGTATTAAAATATAAAAAAAAAATTTCCCTGTGTTTTTTGGCAGTAATTGTACAATATTATAATACACAGCATTAACGAGTGCATGAGAAAACACAATCTACTGAAGTAGAATTAAGATGTTCAAAAAAATATATTAAAATTCAAAGATAAAGTGTAAATACCTTCCTAGAAGGCAAGTTTGCAATGCAGTTTTAAAACCTGTACAATATACAGGGCTTCCTTTCCATGTCAAGAAAGCAATTAAACAGTAGCATGTTTAATTTTGGAAACAACTAAGTGTCCCAACGATAAGGGTTTCACTAAACACTTTATGGCGATTCATATGATGGGATACTGTGCAGCCATTTAAGATGAAGCTGATATGTATTTCATATCATGAATGATGTTTCCTGTTTATTCCTAAGTGCAAAAAAGCAGTTTAGAATGGTGTACACACAAAATGATTCCATTTTATGAATCTGTTATGAAGGACTGCAGAGTCTAGATGGATGTATTTTATTTTACTTTGTTTTATTAAAGATTTTATTTATTTGACAGAGAGAGACAGCGAGAGAGGGAACACAAGCAGGGGGAGTGGCAGAGGGAGAAGCAGGTTCCTGGCCGAGCAGGGAGCCCGATGCGGGACTTGATCCCAGGACTCTGGGATCATGACTGAGCCGAAGGCGGACGCTTAACGACTGAGCCACCCAGGCGCCCCATAGACATATGTATTTTAAAATGCTACGTCTGAGTGACGGGTGGGTGGTTTTCCTTTTTAGGGTTTTGTGCTTCTCTGATTTTTCTTATTTGTCTACAATTAACCTTTTTACTATGTGCACATTTTATTTTCTGGGTTTATATTAAAATTTTGTATTATTATCATAATATAAATATAATGTAAATTTCATTTAAAATGCATTTGGAATACAGCTGTTTTCTTCACAGTCTCCCCGTAGATCATGTGATTCACCCCCCCCCCCCCCCCCCCCGAAAGAAAAGAGTCTCCTTCCTGTGCACTCAGATCTAGTGAGAGCAGGTCTGTGGCATCTCCCTGGTGGTGGACATCACTGAGGCCTCGCGAACTGCTTCATTTGGAAAATTCCAACTCCAGGGGCCCCTCAGGCTTGACTGGAACCAGAGCCGCCTCTTTTTTATGAGGACTCTTCCAAGTCCTGGGAGTTCCTTCAGCCCCAAACTCCTGAACAAGAGTACAAATGGAGGCCCCACATCCCTATGTCTAAACAGTTAAAGAGAGAGAAATCAAGCTAATAAACTGTTGAATGAAATATATTCTGTTCTCCTATATTCCTTCCTAACAGCGGAACAGAAAAATATGTTTAAGGGCGCCTGGGTGGCTCAGTCGGTTAAGCATCCGACTCTGATTTCGGCTCAGGTCATGATCTCGGCGTCATGAGTTTGAGCCCCATGTCAGGTTCTGCCCTGGGCATGGAGCCTGCTTAAGATTCTTGATCTCTCTCTCTCTCTCCCCCCCTCTCTAAAAAAAGAAAAAAAAATAGTTTAAATCTATTGTTTTTACATGTCTGAGAGTTTTGGCAAAATACCAAAGATGACTAGATTGCATTATTACGGCTCAACTGGGTATTCTGTTGATGATGGGCCAGCAATGTTTCGATGAGTCATAAAATTAGGACCTACACAAATCATGAGCTATTACATACTTAGGGCAATTGGTTTTTATGCTAATTTCAGCTAATTATGTTACAATCAGGATTTTTATATTAATTTTGTTCTGTTGACAATAATGATGCAAAACAGGGATCAGCAAACATTTTTTGAAAAGGTCAAGAGAATGTTTTAGCCTTTGTGGGTGCGTGGTCCCTGTCACCACTTCTTAAGTTCTGCTGTTGATGTTAAGCAGCCTTGGACAATGGGCATGGCTCTGTTTCACTAAGACTTTATTATAAAAATAGTTGGGTTTGACCTGGGGGCCATAGTTTGGCAACCTTTTGTCTAAGGGATTTTTTAAAGAGCAAAGGTACATTATTTGGACATCTTTTGATCCCAACTGTAAATTAGAGTAATTGTAAAAATTAAAATGATTTTTCTTAGTTTTTAGAAGTGATTTTCCTTCAAAAATATTCCCAAGTTCTCTATCGAAATCCAAAGATAAAATATTGGATATCATGAATAAATATCAAAATGTGAAATTAAAAAAAAACTAAAGTCGATTTTTTAAATTAATTTTTTAAAATGGTGATTAAATTTAAACTTATTAAACATTTTCAGGAAATTGGAACTCTTCTGAAGTCTAGCTTTCCGTGTCCATCTGGCTGCCCACGGAAAGACTTCAGTCTCATGCTTTGCCTCTCTTCACCTTGACCTACATATTTAAAAAGTATTGCATAGCACCATTTGCTTAATAGTACAAAATGTCCCTCACGTCTGGGTGCGACTGTTGTGAGCACCAGGCTCGTGTGCAAGTACCTACGGGACCATGATTTGGAACAGGCAGCAAAGCAAAGGAATGCTCATTCCTTTGCTCAGTAACACTAGCAAATGATATTTCCTATCAAGAAAGTACTCCATGCTCTCTGCTCTGCACTATTTGATAAGTGACCTTTCCTTTCCCTCCGCTAACCACTTCCCTCACTCAGATCTTCTGCAAACCAGATCCGCGTCCCCCGCCAGTGTCCGCAGTGACCCAAACCCATGTCCCTTGTCAGCATTCGGACATTTGCTTGGAAGACACAGGGCAAGAGTTTGGGAGAAGCTTCCCCTGGGACCTGAGCAGTGTTGGTCACGAGAGTGGATGCTCAAGGTCATGGGTTGCCTAAATGGGATCATAAAGTTGTATCTATAATAGGAGGACTTCCTACGTTGCGGGGCTCTGAGAAAGGATGCTTCTTGTCTAAGGGCAGTGCTCATGCTATTCACCAGGGTCCCTGGTGGAGCGGCAATGGCACATCCACACTGATGGACTGTGTCTAATGGACGCTCATTGATTGCTTTCCTGAAGTTTGTTTTGTTTGCATGGCTCATTTCACGATGATGTCCTATTTTGGAGGGTTTCTTTATAGCGTGCAAGTGAGATGATTTTGGAAGTTCTGTCGGTGGGACAGAATGTGTTGTGTCTTTTTCTGCTGTTGAAAACCAGGGAAGCTGGAGGCTGGGTCACCTGCTGGCAATTTTATTTATTTATTTTTATTTATTTATTTGAGAGAGAGAGAGAGATGAGAGAGCACACACAGAGGGAGAAGCAGGCTCTCCACTGAGCAGGGAGCCCGATGCAGGGCTCGACCCCAGGACCCTGGGATCATTACTGGAGCCGAAGGCAGACGCTTCACCAACTGAGCCCCCCCCCCAGGCGCCCACCTGCTGGCAATTTTAGAAGGAACATCCAGGCAGTCCAGCGCCCCGGACCATGTTAAAACCGCAGCTTCGCATCGCTTTTCCTGTTTTAAACTTAAAAGACCTATCCAATTAGCACCTGCTCTGTGTCCAGAACCTAAAAACCCAGAAGGAAAAAAAGCAACCCAAAGAAACCAAAAGAAGCAAACACCCTACTGTTGCCAAAACGTAACAAAGGACCTTCCTTCAGGTTTCTCTGCATCCTGCCCTCTGCACCTGTCTTAGCCTCCCCCATTGTCCTAGGTTTCCATCGCCAGGCAAGGAAAGCACGGTTCTTCCCTTACCTCCAGCAACACATATGCAAAGAGCTGGTAATTCCAGGCTAGGAGGGGGCTCCACTCTGAAGCCGCTGTCCACGGTAGCACAATTGTTTGTAAAACTCCTGCCAGGGCCAAGATGGGCCTTGATGGGGCATAGTGGTGGCGGCCACCACAGAGAGGGGAGAGGTGGCCACCCTCGGCCCACGCCTGCCCACGTGCATTTGGAACTCCATCTTCCCCTTCTGGATTGTTCCATCTCCTGATACCGGTTCAAGTACCAGATAGGATGATGAAAACCCGATTCTCCTTCTAATCAGGGCTCAGGTTCAGTGTCACTTTCCTGAGTCAGATGCACTGGGGCTTGAAACGCGAAGATGGTCCAGCCCTGTGCATCTTCTATTTCTAGAATTAGGGAAGAATGCTCTGTCACAGAAAGAGAGTGAACTAGGGGGAGGGTCAGTGCACCAGAATCTAAGCTAAGCTTTGTGTCCCTTCAGCTGCCTGACTTCTCAGAAGGAAGTCTGAGAAGTCTTCATAACATGCAAGTGAGATGATTTTGGAAGTTCTTTCTGCATCGGAAATGAAGGGGCTGGATTAGGGGATTTCTGAGATTTCTCCCGTTCTCACACCCAGTGGTGCAGCTGCCTAGGAGAGTGGTCCTCCCACTTGTCTTTTTCCAGAACATTCTTCTCCTTTTAATCCCACCTTCATCTTCTCTTCTCAGTAATCAGTCTCTTCCCCTACCCACTCCCCACCTCCCTCTCCCTCTCCCTCTCTCTTTTCTCTCTCTCTCTTTCACACACTTCTAAGGGTTTGTAAATATTTATCAGACTTCAGATCCTGACTAACTTAATTATACGTCATCTCTGCTATTTAGAGTCTTTTTTTTTAATAACTAGCTGCAGAATCCATTCATGAAGACTTAGTTCTATTCTGACTGTAGATGTCCCCTCAGTTTCTTATACACGGACTTCTTTATTCTTGAGCTTTTCATTTTGCTCTGTTGTTCAACTGAAATGAAACTTCAGGGTTTTTTCCCCCTAGGTTACCTCGATGCTAAGGTTTCTGAATCATTGCATATCCGAAAGTGTTACTTTGATACAACTTTAAATGAAATACAGCTTAGCTCAGGATAAAAGTTTTTCTCTTTTGAATCTTTAGCGACCTTTGGGCACTTCCTACGAAAGTGTAATTTCAACCCTCCCACCCCTCGACCTTCGTTTTTCAAGTAGCTAGTTCTAGCATTACTGCGTTTGTCTTTCTCTATGAATGCCTATGAAATGCTTTCTTTCTTCTCAAACACTCCAAATTTTGCAAATAGTTTTCAAAGCCTGCAGCTCTACGAGGGCGGGAACTAGGGTGGGGGCTCCGGTAGCACAAATTTGAGGAAGGGGGTGCCTACTCTCGGGGTGGGGTGCCCGTGTTCAGTTCTCCACAAAGAACAGGACAGAAGAATTATCGTCACTTTTTAATTTGGTCCTTCAAGAATATCTGAGATCCAGGGGCGCCTGGGTGGCTCAGTCTGTTGAGCATCCAACTCGTGATTTTGACTCAGGTCATGATTTCATGGGTGATGGGATTGAGCCCCTCGTCTGTTGGGCGGGCTTCATGCTCGGTGTGGGGGGGGTCTGCTTGGGCTTCTTTCTTGTCCCTTCCTTCTGCCTCTCCCCGCCTCGAATAAATAAATAAATCTTTTAAAAATATATTAAAAAAAAAGAATGTCTTTTAAAGTTCAGAGACAGACCCACTATGGAGAGGCATGACATGATTTCTTAGGTTCTGATCATCTTACAGAGTTGTATGTGAATTTCAGTTTTTAATGTTGTTGTTTTTTTTTTTTCCTGGATATTTTTTGGCATCTTGATAGGACGTTGGGGAAAGCACATCAGTTCCCAAGAGCCAGACCCCTTTTTAAAACAGAGTTTGGGATCCATGGATATAGAGTTTAAAATTATATTTTAAATCTTACAGACACACGGATTCCCCAGTGGAGTAAACTTGGAAGGAGATAATCAGAGGGTGAGGCATCAAGCCTTGGAAAATATTGGTCTGTTTCTGTATTTGCTCAGAGTCAATAAATGAGGTAATTTGTGGCATGGCTTGGGGAAACTAAGGTCCTAAATAGACATGAAGGATTCGTGCTTGAATTCATGATCTAAGATAATTCTTGCTCCTTCCCTGTCAGGGTTATTCTCCTCTCTGACCTGGATGCAGATGTATTTTCTGTCCTTTCCTGACGTTCCCCAAAACCAAGAATCCTTGACTTTGCTCTCCTCCCCTGGAGCGCCAAGGAACATAATGGGCTTTTGTTTGTTTGGTTGGTTGGTGGTTTTTCAAATAAGCTTTCTTCCTTTGTCATAAAGCCTGGGGAGAGTTAGAATGCTTTCTCTTTCTTCACTTGATCATTCACAGTTTCACCAGGAGTCGCCCATCAAAGGCCCTGGGATGCGTACCAGCCTCTATGCTTGATGTTGATGTACCTTAACGAGGGTTTGGTTATAAGAATTGTACATCTAGATTGGGTCAGCGTGGGAGCGGGTTCAAAAACATAAGTCTTCCTCTCCTACAGAAGCCAACTCAAACACCAGCTCGAGGGAGTTTTCCTTCCAGCCTTACAAGTCACGTTTGGAGTGGGGTCCCACATCATAACAGCAGGAAAAGAAATACTGATGTGGTTGGACCTTGGCCCGAGGGATGGCGGGCTGACAGCGCTGGGAGTGTGCCGAAAACTTCCCCTGCTCCATGCTCACGCCATCGGGGACCCCTGGGAGCCACCTTCTCACCAGGGCCATGCAAAGAGCATGTTTTTCCTAGAATTTCCTGCTGCCGGAGGCTTCTAAAAACAGACACGTTGTTTCTGTTTGGTTGTATAGACATGTGTGCCTGCAAGAGCCAGATTTATTGACTCCTCAAGGTAAATTACCTTTGTGTTACAACTTGGGGGCCTTTTCCTTGCAGCATGTCCTTCCCAGATGGAAGAAAGCTCTCGAAAAACATGTTCTGTCTCTTGCCTGTTTGCAAGATTCCAAGCAGAATGATTTGCACTCTGTGATGCATTGAATATTCATGTGTGTTGACAGATTATCGACACTGGCCAATAACATCCACCCCAAGAGTCCTGCTCATGCTACCTGGGTGTCTGGGGAGGTTCAAAGAATACGCACGCTAGAGCTGAACAAACCTGGATTTTCATTCTGTCCCTTTCACACATCACTGTGTGTGTTCGGACAAGTCGCATGACCTCTCTGAACCTATCTCCTCAACCATGAAATTATGTTAATAATTCCAGCTTGTCACTGCCGATAATGACGCGAGAAATCTACATCAGATCTGGGTCAACGGTAAATGCTTTAGTAAGTGTTCATTGGCTTCGGTCTTCAGACACCACCATTTGAATTTTTGGTGGCCCTGGGTGTTAGTTACGGTTAACATAACCCTACCTGTGAAACTTCATTTTCTAGCAGCGACATCTTATTTTGATGTTTCGGGCACAGAGGAGGTGTGGGACAGAGATGGGTTCTTCTTAGTCACTGCCTTACTGGATGCTTCGAGACCGCTCCTCTTCTGGACTTCCTGGTCTTTCTTCTGCCTCCAAGCGCTAGGGGAAGAGCAAGGGAGCCTTCCTTTGGACTAACCTTATTCTTTCAGACTTCATTGATTTTGAAATGAATTCTGTTGATGCACATTGGCCTGCCTAACGATTTATACAAATCTTTGTGTTTTTTTTTTTAAGATTTTATTTCTTTGTTTGAGAGAGAGCGAGAGAGATCACAGAAGGGAGAGGGAGAAGCAGACTCACCACTGAGCATGGAGCCCGATACGGGCCTCGATCCCAGGACCCCGAGATCATGACCTGAGCTGAGGGCAGATGCTTAACTGACTGAGCCACCCAGGTGTCCCTGATTTATACAAATCTTTTGATGTGATTAGTGGGGTCATACTTCAGAACAGAGCAGTTGTGAGGCTGTGCAGTTGTAAGCCTGACATGTTAATAATGAACTTAAGTCTTGCCCCATACATGGAGTCTTGGAGGTGGGAAGGTCCTAGAGACGTGGAGGACAATAGTCTTACTGTTTTGCTTATGAAGAAGCCAAGGCCCCGAGAATGAAAGTGATTTGCTCAAGATCACACAGTTTAGGAACAGCAAAATCAAGATGGATCCACATTCCTATTCCCAGTTTTGAGTTTCCTATAAAACAGTGTTGTCTTCGTGGAAACACAGGTGATCCTTCGGTGTCGTATTTTATAATAAAATCAATAATGTTTTGCCCTCATCAGAATTCTTAGGCAGAAATCCTAACTTTTAAAAATTAGCCTAAGGGCACCTGGGTGGCTCCATCGGTTAAGCGTCTGTCTTTGGCTCAGGTCATGATCCCGGGGTCCTGGATTTGAGCCCGGTGTCAGGCTCCCTGATTCTCTCTCTCCCTCTCCCTCTTCTGCTTCCGTGCTTATGCAAGCTCTCTGCCAAATACATAAATAAAATGTTTTAAAAAAATAAATAAAAATAAAAATTAGCCTCAACTCTACCTGGAGAAACACTTATTTTTTTCTCTTTTAGAGAAAGGGGAGTCTACTTCTTTCTTCAAAATAACTGTTTTTGACGGGGGTCGTTTGTTTGTTTTAGTAAAATTCCTGTCATTTTCTATGTGTAAAACTTGGGGATCTTCTTTGAAAACTGCTTTGTTCCCATCATAATTCAGCTGTCCAGCGTCATCAGAACACCCTTCCCTCTCCCACATCAGCCCTCCGCCCCCCGCCCCGAATCCAGGTCTCTAACTCCTCAAGCTTGGATCCTGTTGGAAGAGCTCCCACCGCTCCTAACCACCTGAGTTCTTTTCTTCATCCATTCCAGCTGGTGCTCTGGTGTGGGGTTTCCTTTATCCTTAATCTTAAAATCATCTTCTCGGTTAACTTCATACAGCTCCCCTGATGACAGATTCCTTCCTCTGTATTCAGGTCAGAGTTTGGCTCTGCTGGGGTCTTCACAGCCATCCTCTGGACAGCTTTCTCACATTCTCAAGTTTTCCGTCTATTGAACCACCTTTGCTGTATTCTCATCCTATCCCTTTCGTCTGCTGACTTTCTCTCGTCCATTGCGATGGAAATGACCTTGCACCAGGCACCAGGGTGCCCATTGTCACCTTCCGTATACTGACTGCGGGAACTAGTGCATGCTGCTTAGCCTCTCTGAATCTCAGCCTGTTCATCAGAAAAATTGGGGAGCGCGATGCCTATCTTCTCTCTCATGGGCCGTGTAAAGATTAAAGGAGGAAGCAATTGCTAAAATGGTTTGCAAACATAATGCAGTCTTCAGATATCTCTGTACCCCTGCCCACACTCTAGAGATACATCCACTATGATGCCGTGAACACCACTGTGCATATAGCACCGTGAGAATCAGTGGCCCAGGTGTGGCTCCTGTTCTGATAACTTGGGCAAAGGGGAAAGGGTCATTGAGAGGACCACTGATTCCTATGTATGGGAGGTCAGCTTCTTTTCCTTTATGATCTAAATTTCTTTGAGTTGGAGATGTAGTTGGTTTAGCAAATGCACTATTTTGAAATGTGTGTTTTTCTTGGGAGAATTACGGGGAATTGGACCATTTTTTTTTTATAAGTCTTGGAAACTTTTTATTGAAGTATATAACCAAATTCAGAAAAGGACACAAATCCCACATTACAGATTGGGATATTCCCACCTCTCCAGAAACACCTGTGCCCTCTTCTGGTCACTCATTCCCCCAAGGGTAACCACTGTCCCCGACATCTAACACCGTAGGTGGGTTTTGCCCGTTTTCGAACTTAGGATGAGAGAAATCATGTAGTACGTACATTTTTGTGACTGGCTGTGTTTTCAACATTGTGTTTATGGGATTCATTCACAAGTGTTGAGTCACTCATGCCAATTCTGTATAGTATTTTATGTGTATCTTATTTATATATACATATACGTATGTGTATGTACTGTTTATATCATCAAAAAATATATACACACATATATACATATACATACATATACGTATATAAATCTATTTTTAAAGATTTATTTATTTATTTGAGATAGAGGGAATGAGAGAGAGAGAATGAGAGGGGAGAGGGTCAGAGGGAGAAGCAGGGACCCCCAACTCAGGACTTGAACTGGGGACTCCAGGATCATGACCTGAGCCAAAGGCAGTCACCCAACCAACTGAGCCACCCAAGTGCCCATATCTTTCTATTTTTGATGGATGTTTAGGGAGCTTGCCTTTGGGGCTGTTATGATTAACTATGAATGTTCATGACCATGTCTTTTGATGAACATATGTATGATTTCTATTGCATAGAGTCCTGGGAGCAAAATTGCTGGGCCACATGTATACATATGTGCAGCTTTGGTAGATAGTTCCAAATAGTTTTTGAAAGACATTATGCCAATTTATACCCAGACCAACAAAGAATCAGTTGTTTCACATCCTCGCCCACACTCGGAATTCTATGTGGTTTTTATTCTAGCCATTCAGTTGGGTGTTTGCTCTTGTGTTTTAATTTGCATTTCCTTGATGACTAATAAAGTGCCGTACCTTTTCATACATTTATTGACTATTTGGATACTGTTTTTTGTAAGCACTGCCTGTTCAAGACATTTGCCCATTTTTCTTTCATGATGGCTAGCTTTTTTAACTCATCGATTTGCAGGAGCTCTTTATGTATGATGGATATAAATCTTTTGTCAGGTATATGTGTTTTAAATATTTTCTATCATTCTGATGTTTGCCTTTTTACTCTCTTATTGGTATCATTTGATGAACAGAAGTTCTTACGTTTAATATAGTCCGGTTCATCATTCTTTTCTTTGTGGCTCTTCCTTTAAGAAACTTAAGAAATATTTGCCCCCCTCAATCATTAAGATGCTCTCCTAGGTTTCCTTCCAAAAGTTTTACTATTTTATCATTCATATTTATATGTACCATCTGGAGTTGATTTTTCTACATGGCGAGATACCAAGATTTATTTTTCCATGTGAATAACCAATTGACCAAACACCATTTACTAAAAATACAATGAGGGAGGGGAATTTTTTAAGGAAGAAGTACCTCTGGAGAGGGTCAGTAGCAGTTCCTGTGGGAGGGTGGGGGAGCAGGAAGACAATATGAGGGCAGAGGGAGTTCAGAGCACATGACCCAAAGGAATACGAAAGGTGAAACACATGAGGTGGGTTCTTTTTTGTCCTTTTTTGAATGTGCAATGAATTTGTATTGTTGAGTGTCATCGAGGGCTGCCTCTTGGTAGTGTCCCTGACCATGCAGGTGATGGTGATGCAGACAGTGGTGGTTTTGCCTCTAAGACTATCAGTGAGGTGCTCTCATGGAGGCAGATCTGTCCTATCCGCAGTGTGGCAGTGGGAAGGCCTTCTGGGTCACCTTAGTACTCTTACCATGAACTACTCAGGTGACTTAGGGCTTAAGTAAAAATGAACTATTTAGCAGGTGTCTCATGGTTCATACTTGGCCATATCCTATACCATAGACCACTAGAGAGCTATTCGAATAAGTGTAGGCCCATAGTGATTCATCCCAGTGTGACATGGGATCCAAAATGAAATCCCCAGGACATCTAGGAGGCACACTATCCCGGGTCACATGGACGTGTTACCAAACAGATCCCTTCTGGGAATAACTGTGCCACGTGGCATGGGAAGAAATTGATTCCCCTTAAAAACTGAGCTCCCCTTTCTCCCACCGTAACAGGCAAATAACGGCTTTGCCAGTTCGTGGCCTGCAAACCAGGCACTGTTCTGCCTGAATGTCATACATATAGGGTCTCTAATGGACAGGTGCATGGATGTCCCAGGAACATGTCAGAGGAGCTCTGTCCTCCTCTGGACCCTTGTGATCTGGACTAGGTGGGTTTCTCTTGGCAGCTGGAAATACCTTCTTAAGAACAGTTCTTGGTATGTTCCCTGCCCTAATGGTCATGTCAACACGGCTTACGGTCCAGATTCCCCAGCCCCTTGGCTTGATTTTTTGGGTGAGGTGAGTAAGCTGAGATTGGAGAGGTTGAATGACTAGCTCATGGTTACCCAGCCAGCAGTGGGCAGATGCAGGCCAAAAAACATTTCCTAATCAGACAGCTCCACAATATCGCATAAATTATTATAGTCCCCTTTGGTCTAGCAAGAGGAAAGCAAAACCATAGCACAAACCTCTTTCAGTACCTTGTGCTAAATGTTTAATTATCTGCAAAACCAAAAAGGCTCTTTTGTTTAATTAAATTCTATTGATGCAATTGAAGACCTTGTCTTCTTGGGGAGTTGTTTGTTTTTTTTTTAAAGAAATGATAATACGATAAAATAGACATAATGTTTATGTTTACCATCTTAACCATTGTTAAGTGTACAGTTCAGAGTTGCTGAGTGCATTCACATTGTGGAGCAGTCTTTTTCCAGAACTCTTCATCTCACGAAACTAAAACTCCGTACCATTAACCAACTCCTTCCCCCTCCCCCAGCGCCTGGCAACCACAACTCTACTTTCTGTCTGGGCCTCATATAAATGGAATCACATAATGTTTGTCCTTCTGTGATGGGCTAATTTCTCAGAGCAGAATGTCCTCAGGCTTCCTCCATGTTGGAACAGGTGCCAGAATTCCCTTCCTTTTTAAGGCCGAATACTATTCCATTGTGTATATGGAGTATATTTTCTTTATCCATTCATCTCCTGATGGACACTTGGGTTGCTTCTACTTTTTGGCTGTTGTGTTCTTTGGGGAGAAAGAGCACATGTGTGCAACCCACTTTGTAATAATCCTTAATTTGCTTGTGAGATCTCTTCTTAACCATTCTTTGACTTCCTCGGGGAAAAAAAAAAAAAAGCTATCCTAATTTTTCCTTATTCTGGTTTCTACCCATTTCCCCATCCATCCCCATACCTACTATTAATGTCTCCAGATCCTCATCACTATTTAGAGGTGAAGTTGGGATAGCCTTACCCGGTTAGCCTGGAAATTAAGGCCTCTTAAACCTACCTCTCCCATCATCCAATCGAGTTTCTCACTCCCCACCCCAACTTGTTCCATCTTTAGGGAAACTTGACGTGTCTTACTATACACACCTTTCTTCTCCCTTAGTCTGTCTGGTATCTCTTCTGAGCTTTCATGGTACTGGGATGGCTTTTTCTCTGCCCATTTGGGCCCAAGTCCTTAGCCTGTCTGGTATCTCTTCCAAGCTTTCATGGTACTGGGATGGCTTTTTCTCTGCCCATTTGGCCCAAGTCCTAACACAGAGTAGAGTCACAGCATATGTCTCACTCAGGTTTGCAAGTTCTCCTCAACACTTTGAAATACGGTATTCCAAATTACACCTGCATTTCCTTTTATGTGATAGATGAGCTCTACTTTAAACATTGAAATTCAAATTGCAGTAAGAAAATGAATAAAGAAATTAAAAAGGAGATGACTATTTAAAGGATCCTGTTGTGAGTCCTTTTACAATGTAAGCTTCGTTAAGGACTTATTTAGACTATCACTTCTTCCTTTTTGAAGAAAGGTGGCTTGCAGGTGGCTTCCAGTTCGCTGGGACTCCCCACCCCCACCGTCCCCCCAAACCATGCCAAACCAGTCCCGTTTTCCTCATCCTAGAGATGACAGTCATTAATGCTTTTTTTTTCTGAAATCCCATTTTAGCTGTTTCCTCTTTGGATACCTCTTTCCCTTATTCTATTGAGAGAATGTAAAATATGGTTTCTTTTTTCAGAGACGTTAGTGGGATTTCCTCTCGTGCAGCACAACCTCCAGTCAGAATCTGGGTGGAAAGGGCTGCTGGAGATCTGGGTGTTCCCCTGAGACAGGAGAGAGAGGGAGATTGAGATCCCCAACCAGTAGCTTCTGAGCGAAGTATATTCTCTCTATCTTACTGGCCAAAAAAGGAGGTCAAGCAGTTAAAAGTCAGGAGAGGAGGCAAGAATGTGGCCTTTTTTTCCTTTTCCTTTTTTAATCACCAAATATTCTTTCTTACCACTTTGCTGATACTTAATGTTTGCTTTTGCTATCCCCAACGTTTTTCACACAGTTGATCAAATTTCCTTCACTGAATCATTCCAACAATGTCTGGGTGGATCTCCTGGCTCATCTTATAAACGTGTAACCTAAGCTTCCAGAGTGGGTTGGCCTCGCCCATTTCTCAGTTCTCTGTGGGGAGATGCACAGTGACGAGGCCGTGAATTCATGTCCCGCGGTGACACCAGTGTTAACGTGGGTAGTGACAGCAATCTGTGTCTGCCTTGCGGCAACACTGAATTTTGGTTGCTGCTTAGTCTTCCCCAGAGCTTAAGGCATATTTCGGGAGTGGGGGTGGGTGACAGTAAGGGTTCTTTTGCAAAAAGAATTGCAGCTTTCTTAAAACAACAACAAAAAAGCAAGAGAAATCAGATATCTAATTATCATGTCCTTCCCCAAGGAAAAAACTAAACATAACCAGACTAAAATATCAAAGACGGCAAAGATCTGAGAATCCCGGCATCCCTGAACTAGCTCAGGGTCAATGGCTTATTGCTACAGATGTTGAGGAAGTTTTGCCAAAAATAATGACAGTGGGAAGCAGAATGGGTCTTTTAAAAGTTCTTATATAAATTCCAGTTAGGTAACATACAGTGTAATATTAGCTTCAGGTGTGCACTAGAGTGATTCAACACTTCCATACATTAGCTGGTGCTCATCACAACAAGTGAACTCCTTAATCCCCATCACCTGTTTCATCCATCCCCGCCCCCCCCCCCCGCCCACCCCTCTGGTGACCATCAATTTGTTCTCTATATGTAAGAGTCTGTTTCTCGGTTTGTCTCTCTCTCTCTTTTTTTCCTTTGCTCATTTGTTTCTTAAATTGCACATATGGGTGAAATCCTATGGTGTTTGTCTTTCTCTGACTCATTTCGCTTAGCATAATCCTCTCTAGCTCCATCCACATCACTGCAAATGGCAAGATATCATTCTTTTTGATGGCTGAATAATACTCCATTACGTGTATATATCACATATTTATCCATTCAGCAATCAGTGGACACTTGGGCTGCTTCCATCATTTGGCTATTATAGATTCTGCTGCTGTAAGCATTGGTGTGCATGTATCACTTTGAAAATTAGCGTTTTTGTATCCTTTGGGTAAATACCAAGTAGTGCAATTGCTGGGTCTTAGGGTAGTTCTATTTTTAACCTTTTGAGGAACCTCCATACCGTTTTCCAGAGTGGCTGCATCAGTTTGCTTTCCCACCAGTGGTGCAAGAAGGTTCCCCCTTCTCCACATGCTCGCGAACACCTGTTGGGGAACCAGAATGTTTACGAACCAGTTGATGTGATGTCTGAGACACACTTTAAAGTAATTCATTTGTGGAGGAGAGAGTAGAAATGGAGGGGGTTATGAATGAAATGAAATTGGCCACCAGTTGTTTTTTTGAAGTCGGATGTAAGGTACAGAGATGTACATTGTAATTCTCTCTACTTGGGGGTGTGTTTGAAATTTTTCTTAATATAAAGTTAGCAAACGGTATAGGCGGGACGAAATTATAGGAAATCAACAAAGGCAAGTTCACATAACACGAAGTACAGTATTTTACCACAAAGGCAAACTAGAAACTCATAACCAAATTATGGTAAAGATGCAGTAAATCAACCATCAGAATTAAAAATAAAAGCAATCCTAGATTACACCTGGGCCAAAAAGGACATAAAAAGTACAAAATGCAATTGCCTAAATAAGTATTTATGAAAATGACAACAGAACGTATCAAAACGTGAAATTTGACGAAGTTTGTAGGTAAAGGGGGAAATAATAGCCTCAAAATGCTTTTATTACTTGTGAAAAAGGATTGAAAATCTATGAAGCATCCTGTTAAATGAATTAGAAGAATAGCAGAGCATAAATAGAAATAAAGAATAAAGGGAGCATTAAGAATCTAAAATGCAAATAAGTGTATTTAAACAGATAACAGAATCTAGAAAACAGAAAGAAAGGCAGAAAACGGGAAATCCCTGGGGACTATAAAATTACAGTTCAGACTGAGCATGTAACCTACTGCTCAACTGGGTGACTTATAGAAACATATCAATTGCCAAAATCAAGGCAAGGTATTTACAAGAAACCAATTACCATGAAAGAAACTGAAAAGATATGTTTGAAAAATCTTGTTTCTTTCCTATCCTTACCCTCAAAAGCATCAGTGTAAGATGGCTTTGTAGGTAATGCCTACCAAATTTAAGGAACAGAAAATTATTTTGCCGGGCGCCTGGGTGACTCAGTCTGTTAAGCGTCTGACTTGATTTCGGCTCAGGTCGTGATCTCAGAGTTGTGAGATTGAGCCTCCTGTCAGGCTCTGTACTCAGCGGGGAGTTTGCTTCTCTCTCTCTCTCTGCACCCCCCCCCCACTCGCATGCTCTCTCTCTCTCTCAAGTAAGTAAATGTAAAAAATCTTTTAATTTGCGGGGCGCCTGGGTGGCTCAGTCGTTAAGCGTCTGCCTTCGGCTCAGGTCATGATCCCAGGGTCCTGGGATCGAGCCCCACATCGGGCTCCCTGCTTCTCCCTCTCCCACTCCCCCTGCTTGTGTTCCCTCTCTCGCTGTGTCTCTCTCTGTCAAATAAATAAATAAAATCTTTAAATAAATAAATAAATAAATAAAAATTAAAAAAAATTAATTTGCTACTTAACTTCTCTAGGATAGAGAAAAATGTGAAACCTCTCTCAACTCGTTTTATTGGTGGATTAATTCATATTCTAGCAATCGATTAAGCTATTGATCACAAGAAAAACTATAGGAACATCCTATTAACGAATATGAATGAAAAATCCAGAACAAAATAATGGTGAACCAAATCCAGGACGATATTAGAAGAACAATCCATCAGAGTCCAACGGAAACAGCTTGTATTCCAGGAATAAAAGTCAATCCACTATCAGAACATTTAGAAGTTTGATTTCCTCTCACAATGGATCAGAGGATAAATTTGGTGTAGTTATTGAAATAAATCCCCAGCTACATTTATTCTACTATTGATTGGAGCCATAGCTATTTCTTACAAAACTTGGGATTAAAAAGACAGTGCCATAATATCAAATAGTGGGTGTAATGGTAGTACCTTTAAATTGGAAGAATAAATAGGTTTTATCTCTCCTGCTCATCCTTTTTGACTGGCCCTGAGACTCCCCAGTTCTCAGTAGGGTACTGTTCGCTTGACCTAGTGGGAACATCTGCTCCATCAAGACTCCAGTGGCATATTTTTCTTTTGACAGGGCAAAGTGATCCTAACCTTCATCAGGAAAAATAAGCAGAGAGAATCAAGAACGTTTTGAACAGCAAAGAGCTAGAATTCACTTTGTTGTGGGAAAAATACGATGATAACAACAGTTGAGCCCATGTCTAGACGAACCACAGTCTGTAGACTGTTGTAGTGACGGCGTTTCAAGTTATTCAATAAAAGATGGATTGTTTAATAAGTCTTGTTTGTTACAGGAAAATTCAGAAACTCTAAATTTAGAGAAGTAACGTTGTGTACCAGGCAGTGACATTATGTTAAATAGAATTGCTTTGTTTGTAAGAAAACTGCAGAATGGGCTCGGGGTATTTTAATACCATTTCCTAGTAGTATGATCATGTTTATTACGATAGTCTAATTTACCTAAAGGATTTGATGAAGGTGATTTTCTGACAGCATTGTGGGTTACTGGTAAAAATAGATAAAAAATGACATAGCACTTACTCTGTGCCCCGCACTTTCCTGAAGTATTGAAGGATATTCTCTTAACTTGCTTAACTGTCGCAACAACCGTATGAGGTGGATATTACTATTTCCTATTAAATACGCAAGGAAGGAAGGGCGCTTGGGTGGCTCAGTGGGCTAGGAATCTACCTTCGGCTCAGGTCATGATCCCAGGGTCCTGGGATCGAGCCCCGCATCGGGCTCCCTGCTCAGCGGGAAGCCTGCTTCTCCCTCTCTCACTCCCCCTGCTTGTGTTCCCTCTCTCGCTGTGTCTCTCTCCGTCAAATAAATAAGTAAATAAATCGTAAATAAATAAATGCACGAGGATTGGGTGCTCAGTTGGTTGAGCGTCTGCCTTGGGCTCAGGTCATGATCCCGGGGTCCTGGGATCCAGCCTTACATCGGGCTCCCTGCTCAGTGGGGAGTCTGCTTCTCCCTCTCTTCTCGGCTGGTGCCCTCTCTCGCTATCTCTCTCTCTCAAATAAATAAATAAAATCCTAAAAAATAAAAATAAATAAATACACTAGGGACCCGAGAAGCTTGTACAACTTCTCCATCTAGGAAGTGGGAGGGTGGGCACCAGCAGTTCAAGCACCCTCCCCTATCCAGAGTCTAGAGGACGCCCCCCTCCTTGGCAATGAGCTCTCCCTGTACAATCAGGGAAAGTCGCTCCCTTTTCAGGCTCTAACAAGCCCTTTTGCTTTCCTCAGGGACCTGATGCCGAGGACCCTGGAGGGGCAGATCACCATGGAGAAGACGCCCAGTTACTTCGTCACCCGCGAAGCGCCCGCGCGCATCTCGGCCATGTCCAAGGACACCAAGCTCATCGTGGTGGTGCGGGACCCGGTGACCCGAGCCATCTCGGACTACACGCAGACGCTGTCCAAGCGGCCCGACATCCCCACCTTCGAGAGCTTGACGTTCAAGAACCGCACGACGGGCCTCATCGACACGTCGTGGAGCGCCATCCAGATCGGCATCTACGCCAAGCACCTGGAGCACTGGCTGCATCACTTCCCCATCGGCCAGATGCTCTTCGTGAGCGGGGAGCGGCTCATCAGCGACCCGGCCGGCGAGCTGGGCCGCGTGCAGGACTTCCTGGGCCTCAAGAGGATCATCACCGACAAGCACTTCTACTTCAACAAGACCAAGGGCTTCCCCTGCCTCAAGAAGGCCGAGGGCAGCAGCAAGCCCCACTGCCTGGGCAAGACCAAGGGCAGGACCCACCCCGCGATCGACCGCGAGGTGGTGCGCAGGCTGCGCGAATTCTATCGGCCGTTCAACTTGAAGTTCTACCAGATGACCGGCCAGGACTTCGGCTGGGATGGATGACCATATAATTTAAAAAGAAAAAAAAAAAAAATCAGAATATAATATATTTTTTTACCAATCGGTAGAGAAAAGGCAGTTTAATATTTGTGCTGAAGATGTTTGTTTCAGTATTTTTTTTTTTTTTTGCAATGAATGTTAAGAGTGTGTTCTCACCTCCTCCCCCATCTGCTTGTGTCACTGGCCCGAACATTTGGATAAACAAAAAAGGAAAACCTCACTCACCGAAATACTTGGCAATTTTCGATTTCTGTTTTATGTTTTATATGCACAGTTATAAACTCTGAGCATCGGTCACCATGAAAACTTTCAAGGAAGTCCTGAGGGTAAATCAGTCTCTCTGTTTCTGTCTCTGCCTCTCTCTTTCTGTCTCTCTTTTCACAGGTCCCAGATAAAACACTCTCTCCTTACATTTCCTTCTTTTTTTTTTCCCGTGCCACTTCTTCAAAACTATTTCGCAATTAATAATACTCTAGGTTTGCCCACGATTATTCACAGTTAACCAACAGTGCTTTCAAATAAAACACCTTTTCCCATCTTTGTGTGATGTGATAGAAGGTAGCACATAGAGATTAAGATCCCCATTTTAGAATAAAGAAACTGAGTCTCAGGGAGGTTGGGCAAAAACCCCGTCTTCCACTTGTTCCCTTTTTCATGCCCCTTCTTCCAGAGAGAATGAGAAGTAAGACAGCTGTACTTTTAGAAACAGTTGGCTAGTTTGGGGATGTTCGGAGATAGGACAGAGAGGGTTTCCTATTTATTGTCTTCAAAAATCGAGGCCAGCCTTGTGACACTCGGTCATGAGGAGTCACCAGTGTTCAAGGACCCACCACTCAGACCTGGGCACAATATCTTTTAAGAGCCAATCTTGGCTCGTTGAAATGGCCTGAGCTATGGAACTCTCAGCTTAGTTGAGGTTGAGAGAAATTGCTGGATTCTTATCTGGAGAACGAGATGGACAATCACACTAGGAACAGGACAAAAAGTAGTAGGATAACTTACTTAGTTGTGGTTTTGACTTTTTTTTTTTTTAAAAGAAAAACCCACTTCAGTAAGAGCTTACAAGTAGGAATCTCATTTTTCTTTAGCTCTCTTTTAACAAAGAAAATCCACTTCTCTTTTTAATACCTCATTTCTAATCCTGGAGCCAATACTAAAAAGATGAATAAATGTCATTTTTTTTCATGGATTGGAGGACTATCACTTTGTCACTTTATTTTCCCCACTTCCTGTTTGTACCAAGAATAACGGCATATTCATTAATATTTGGAAAATATTCTAAGAAATACAGATGTGGGTAAAATGGAGGTTTTTCTTCTCCCATCTAGTTCTCTCATCCCCCATTTAAATAGCTCAAATAAATCAATAGTTTACTAAAGAGTATTCCTTTCCTCTCTGAGTGGGCATTAACAAGCTTAGCATTAATGGGAATTAAATTGGCTTAGAGAGAAGCATATGTGCACGAAATATATAAAACATTTATAATTAGTCTGTCAGCAACATTTTATTACAGGTTTAAACCCAAGAGGAAAATGTCTCCTATCTCCTGGAACTTTTCCATATCTGCCAAAAATTTAAAGGAGCAGACACTACGGTATTCTTAAATAATTATTCTTTATTTCTCCAGTGTTGTCCAAAGAGACTAAAGTTGCTGGAAAATATGCAGAGTGCAAATGTGCATCAACCCTAAATGCTGCATCAGGTGAAGTAAGTCTTTCCTGAGAGGCCTAACACAGGATTAAAATGCAGGGAAAAAATTATTTAAGTTTCTAGATATTCCAACATTGCTCCAAACCTTTGAATTTCAACAGCCGCTCCTATGAATATCCCGTTTATGAGAGTTAAAAAGAAAAAAAAAATCCCAGGTCTCCTTTGCCCAGTTGATTTTAAGGTGCCCTTAATTTTCCAACTCAACACCCTGTTTTCACTGTACTTAAATCATCACTTTTAGAAACAAGATACTCATCTTAAACTCTTTGCATCTTTTCTCTTAACTCGTTTCGTTTGTGCCTCTGATCCTTTTCTAAGCATTTGCTTGGCAATAAGCAAACATAGCTTGCACAAGGAAAGGAGTGCATCTGACACTTGTATTGGGCAATCTTCCTCTTTATGTGTTAAGAAATAATAAAAACGGAATTGAGTTCAAAGCACCTCTTCTATTGTAGATTTTTTTTTGAAATTCATATTATTTAAATAATGAATGACTCTAGAGCCTTCCAGCAAAACTGTCTAACCTCTAAAAGTTCGTAAGAGTGTCAGAAGTTCTAGATCCCAGCAAAACATCTAAAGATCTAGGGTCCATATACTCGAAGTTTCTTCCAGAACAGGAATTGTACTTACTCCTGCTATTTGTGGCTTCAGATTTCCTTTGTCCATTTAGCTGTACCAATTAATAGGTTTTGTTCTTGATTTGAACATCTTAGCCATGCTTCCTCTGAGCCGTCTGCTCCCTGGCCATGCCTACTGACCACCTACACTCTTCTTAGAGGTAGGGCATTCTCTCTCTAGAAGAGCAACTAGAGGTCTGGAGCTTTATCCTGAACAGTTTGCTCGTGAGGCCCTGTCTATGGTGTAAAATTCTGTAGGTAAGTAACTTTTAGGGGAAATTCATTTATTCTAATGACTGGAGCTTGATAAGCTGCTAGAGAATGGATATTTATTACTCAAGGAGTATGACTCCCACTATACTTTTCCTGATTTCAAAGATCTTCAAAGTCGGAATAAACCTAACAGATCAAATCGCCATTTGGCCCTTAAATCCTTCCTTTAACTAGTTGCACAGGGGGGTTCAAACATGAACGTGTCTGGGAATTTCTCACTCTTGATTTTTCTGTTGTTGTAAAGAGGATCAGTATCTCTTCAACACCTTCATCCGGTTCTGCGGGCTGAGATCCACCAAATCTGTTACGCGTGAAGATACTTAAAATTCAACGTGTGAATACATAAAGGTCCGTATATAATAATGGTACATTACATTCACCTAGCAGGTTACCTTTTCATTGTCCCTTAAACCAACAGCCGCTCTCCACTCTCAAAGAGTTTGACTTTCCAGATGAGCAAGTGAACACTTAGGAGAACAGTGGCTCTCCACAAAAGACGACTCTGCTCCCTGGGGGGATCTCTTGGAGATACTTTGGTTGTCCCAAGGCTGGTGGAGTGTAGGGCACTTCTAGTGGGCAGTGTGATGCCCAGGAGAGCCCCCCACAGCAAAGAATCATCCTACCCAAAATGACAGCAGTGCTGAGATTCCTGGTTTAAGAAGAAGTAAAGCATATACCAGCAAGTGCATGTCTGAAACAGGTCTATAAACCAGATTCTAATGAATGCTTGGCTGGGACTTCTTTCCCTCATCGCCCTAAGTCTTTCTCTTGCAGACCTTTCTTTCTCCCTCTCACTCTGTAAGTCATTCCATCAGAGTAAGCAGATGAGTGTTTAACGTCATGCCTTGCCAAGAGGAGTGCGAACGAGAAACTTCGCTGAATTGGGTTTTTATAGCCGAGATCCACGAGCTGTTTATAACAAATGGATAGTTGCATTTCTGTGAAGTGGAATCCGTCAACTTTGAGTGGGAACATCACATGCCAATAAAACATTTTGGAAGGTGTTTTCAAGTTCAAGTCCTGCAGTTTCAATTTGCCTCCAGGACCGTGCCGTTGAAAGTATTTTTTGTTACCTGACAGAACCATCATGTCAAGAGAGACAAGTAAATGGGTCCCACTTCTGTTAAACAGTAGAATTCAGACAGATGTGTTAGGGCTCGCGAAGGGCCCTGAGCTGTTGAGTCATCACAAAGGAAGGCACGTTCTTTCTGCCGTATATTCTAGAAACCCCAGAATTTGGTGTCTAATTTCCATAGAATCAGGGAAGAGAAGAGCTTAGGATCACCAAACATGGGGAAGTGTGGCTGGGATTCAGTCCAGGAAAATTCTTCTTGTAGAAGTAAAAGACCCTACCTATTCTCCTGGTGTATCCTGTAATCACTGAAGAATGAGCCTTTTCAAACCCAAACCTCAAGCCCTGTTGGGGAAACATCCCATTATAGCCTATCTGGTCTTTGAAACATCTTCAAAGTGCAAACGGGTTTGTGTTCAGTCTCAATTCTATGGATGAAAAAGAGAGAGGGAAATTTATAAACCTGTGTGTCCCATCATGGAATGTTGGAATGGTAGGCCTTCCCTTTAGAGCTTAAAGAAAAGGTGAACGTGGAGATAATCACGAGGCAGTACAACTTTATACAGAGTCATAAAATATCAGATTTTAGCTATGCCAGGAGGAAAGAAAACAAAATAGAAATTACTTCTAATATATGAACCCATTGTGGGATATTAAGAAATGTCAGTATGTCTCAGACTCCGTTTCAGTTCCTTTTAACTGTCCATTGTGTTCCTTTAATAGCTACATGCTCAACAACTTAGTCTCCTTCAGTTTTACCGTCAAAATAAAAGCTAACAATAAATGGGGAAAGTACTTCCTGCTATGAATCCTTTCCATCCCACAATTCCCGGGTCTGATGTTTTAGGTGCATCTGAAGGATCAGATATGATGAGATATGCTACCCTTTATTAGCCTTGCCTGACTGGGATGTGATCAGGCTGGATTTTTAGCGCGGTGCTAGCTGATGACTCAGAAGAGTCCGTTTAGGGCACCGTCTGGTCCACATATGGACAAACTATAGTCTTAGCTTCACGTCCTTCCCAAAGTCACTTTCTAGTAAGCCCCGAGTTTTTACCACCCCTGGGGATTTGTCTTCATTGCAAACAGGACTGATGTGCCTTTTTCCCTTCCCACCTCCTCTCTGTGCTTCCTACACTTTCTAGTGCCTTCTCTCCATGTCCTGCCTGTGTCCTGTGAGTCCTCATATCTCAGCCTCTACCATCCTGCACCATGCTCAGTGGTGTCCACTTCCTACCTCAGATTCCTGGGGGAAATTGCTCTCAGCTTCGGCACCTCTAGAGAAAGGAGTCAGACTGCTGTGGATACCAGGATGGGTGGAGACCAGATGGATTTAACTTTCCCCAAGAGTGTTTATGTGAGGAAAAAAGGGCCCAAAGGAAGACGGATGAAGCCGAGTACGCAAGTACCAGATCACATTTTTTTGACAGGAGAGGGAGGTGCTGTTGGACACTTCCCAGGGAGACTTCCAGTGCCCCATCCCTCACCATACACCTGAAGAACAGGGTCGGCACCTTGGCATTCCAGTTCCGAAGGCATGTCTGCTTCTGGTCTGAGCAGTGGTGTTTTCCCAGAAAGTCTTATCTAAGCTCGTATTTTATTTCAAGCCCGCAACAGCTGGTCAACCAGAGAACAGAAAGAAGCAAGAAAACTTTCACTGCCATTTTTCAGCACAAATGAAAGTTCTCGATCGCCTCCCATCAACTGATGCCTTTAGAGTTCGAACCCAATTCTTCTCTCAGACTGTTTGATGTTACTCTTCAAATCCCAGATCAGTGCTCTGTTAGCAAAGACCCAACTATTCCATAATAACAACAACTTACTTTATATAAAATGATTCAAAGCATTTTTACATCCAACTTTAGGCTGGAATAGCTTCTCTGTTGTTGGTTTTCCTTTCTTTCCAGATAAAAAAAAAAAAGAAGTTTATATATTACCACATTTTTTCATTTCTCACAAATCACATTTCCCCCCAACTGAATGACTTGCAAATCATATCATTTCTCTTCTGTGTGAACTTTTACCTTTTAATATTTTCCTGTATCCAAATCCTTCAGTGAAAAGTAATCTTGTGCCTTTATTTTTGTGTATTCCTCCTTGCTTTTCAACGAGACTCAGAATTGTGCCTTCCTCCACTTTTTGCTAACCATCTGGCCCCAGAATTATACCTTATTTTTCATTTCAAAAGTTGGCCTTCAATATACCTCCTTTTATCCCCTTTACTTTTTCTCAGGTATCTCTCAATTTTAGGAAAAGTTCTCTTTAGAGAAACATCTCCTTTCCACCAGCTTTCCAGCATACAGCATTTGAAACTTTCTGGGGCTGGAGCTGTGTTATCCCTCCTTACCCACAAAAGCGCAGAAGGAGCAAACAGCATTGACTTCCAACTGTAAAATGATTTCCGTATTGAACACCCTCTCGCTCTTCTACCTAGCCATAAATAATGAGCTGTTTTTCAGACTCTTTGGCCCCTGCTATTTGATGAGGCCATCAATAAAAAGTTCTGTATCAATGGAATGATAAACTCCACTAGCCCAAGCCATATATAATGAATACCCAGAAAAAATTGGAAGCAGATATGTTTTTACCAGCTGCATCCTGCCCTCTAACTTGAGTTGCAAATCTCCCATGTGGTATCGATGCCCAGTGTCTGGTTTTCACATCAGTCCTTCAGTGTGTGCCCTGAGGTTTCTCAGCCAGTCTGTTCTCTGCTTTTCCATGCCCGTTTATTCACTAAATTTACTCTAGCTCTCATTTGTCCAGCCTGATGGTCATCCATTTCTCTATCACCTCTTTATTCCTACTATCACCACTATGATACTTTCTAGGTGTCTGTGCCGAGTGTGCTTTCCCCAATGTTCTCGCATCTTCACCAACACCACCTTCATCAACTACTTTATTTAAAATGTTCGTCCACTCGCTGTTTGAGTCCTGAGATCCAGCCACATAATAAATCATGTGATTATGTATTCATTAGACTTTCCTGGCATGTCACACTTCTATATACCTTGAAAGGGAGCCATGCTTTGCCCAAACCGCCCATTTTCTTGATCTTACTTTTTTTTTTTTTTTTCAGAAAATGGTGTTCCTTTAATCCATCAGCTCTTCCTGTGCCTTAATGATGAAACCCTATGTCTTGTGGATAATTTGGGGAATAGTCTTGATTTGACCACAAATAAGGAAGTCTTGCGTGAATCATTCAGTACCACTGAACCTCAGGGGTTTTTTTAGTAAATAAAAAAAAAGATGCAGAGAATAAACTGTAGTCATTGCAACTGAAATGTCTAGAAACGTTTTATGGCAGGGGCCATCACTAATAATAATTTTTCTTCGGTCTCTTAAAATGGTTATCATTAGATCAATCACTTTACCTATTTACAATAGGCCATTGGAAACTATAACCAAAATGTATTTTTATTAGTAAGATTTAGTGCAAGCTGGCCACCAAAATTTTGTTCCCTCTGTCACTTGGGTCACATTTGTCAGTGTTGGAAGAGTGGTGACTGCATTTGAATTGTGAGTTTCTTCCTACTTTCCTTAAAGTCCAGGCATTATCATTCCTTCTCAACTCTGAGGCTGTATCTTTCCAGATCCTGAAAAAGTTCTGTTGGGAAAAAAAAAAAAAAAGTCCTGAATCACAGTTTCTAAATTGGGCCTATCTTAATCCATCCATTTTAGCCCCTTTAATTTACAGACCACCCCCCACCTTCAACAGTAAAATATAAAGAAACTCATTCATTCTTGTGCTAACCATTGCTTCCATCATTACTTTGGTCCAGATAGAACATGTCTTTCCTTGGACATCTGCTATTTTCTGCAAATTTTTATATCGTGGTTTTCCCCAACTCCTGCCCCCTTCCCTGTTTTTGCAAAAGAAGGAGGTAGGAATCTTCCTCTTTGAATCCTTGAATGCACCCTTTATAACCATTTGAAATTGGAGATAGTGTTTCTTGCCTCCTGATCAACCATCAAAGTGCCTTCTGAGCCTAGGGTTTGCAGAAAGAGTGTCATCGAGTGACCAGAAAAGGCAGTTATCTGTTGCCTTGGCTCCTTGCCTATATAATCCCTGCAATGAAATCCAGCCAGCTTTCATTTGTGGGAATTTACTTAGGTCCCAAGGTGTCTTCTGAACTTCTTTTTGCAAAAAAGGGAGGGTCATTTAAAAAAATTTTGGTAAAATACATATCCCATAAAATTTACCCTCTTAACCATTAAGTGTATAATTCAGTGACATTAAGTAGATTGGAAATGTTGTTCTGCAACCATCACCCCCATCCATCTCCAGAACTTTTTCATCATCCCTAACAGCAATTTTGTACCCATTGGACAATGACTCCCCATCCTCCCGCTCTCAGCTCCAGGTAATCTCTATTTTACTTTCTGTCTGTATGAATCTGACCCCTCTAGGTACCTTCTATAAGTGGGGTCATGCAACATTCATCATTTTGTGCTTGGGTTATTTCACTTATAATGTTGTTCAGGATCATCCACATGGTGGAATGGGTCAGAATCTCCATTTTTAAGGCTAAATAATATTTCATTGTATGTATAGTCCACATTTTGTGTATCTATTCATCTGTCAGTGGACACTTGGGTTGTTTCCACCCTTTGGCTATTGGGAATAATGCTGCTATGAACACAGGGGTACAGATAAGTGCTAGAGTCTTTGTCTTTTGAGCAACCACCAAACTGTTTTCCACCGTGGCCATGCATGAAGTTTCCGATTTCTTTACATCCTCTCCGATACCTACCTACCTTCCTTCCTTCCTTCCTTCCTCCCTCCCTCCCTCTCTTCCTCTCTTCCTCTCTCTTTCTTCTTTCTTTCTTTCTTTCTTTCTTTCTTTCTTTCTTTCTTTCTTTCTTTCTTTCTTTCTTTCTTTCTTTCTTTCTTTCTTTCTTTCGTCTCTCTCTCTCTTTCTCTTCCTTACCTTCTCTCCCTCCCTTCATCTTTCCTTCCTTCTTTCCTTTTCCTTCCTTCCTTTTTTTAAAAACTAATTGTCATCCTAGTAGCTATGAAGAAAAAGTTTTTTTTTCTGTTCTTATTCCTTAACTCAAAGTCTTTGGATGCCCTTTTCCTTCCTCTTCTTCTTCTTCTTCCTCCTCCTCCTCCTCTTGTTCTAAATCCTCTAGGGGACTTTTTTAAAAAAAATAATAATATCCAGACTCACTTCTCATTTTCCTTGCCCTTTTGTGTCCTCCTTCCCCTTCCCTGTCCCTCAGATGAAATCCGCTTACCCCATTTCTTTCCACAGCAGGAAACTGCTCCTCTACTTTCTTCAACTGCTTCCTCTTCTTTCGTTCACACTTCCCACAGTTTGGAAACCCCTGATTGTCTATCATGAAAACATATGGTGGTGGGCACCTGGGTGGCTCAGTTGGTTAAGCGACTGCCTTCAGCTCAGGTCATGATCCCGGAGTCCTGGGATCGAGTCCCACATCGGGCTCCCTGCTCAGCGAGGAGCCTGCTTCTCCCTCTGACCCTCCCCCCTCTCATGTACTCTCTCTCTCTCTCTCATTCTCTCTCTCTCAAATAAATAATCTTAAAAAAAAAAAAGAAAACATATGGTGGCTTCATCTGGATGGACCCTGATTCGTCCCACATATCTGTCCTTTTCATTCTGGACTCTTAAAGTTGACCAACTGTACCTTTTTCCTCATCATTGCAGTAAGTGTGTGATAAGGACACCCACATTCATGAGCCCACACGCGTGCTCACCCACAGCTTTCCCCCAAAGACCACGTTCAGTCTCACCTTTACTCCAAGTACTGCCAGATTCTTGTTTTGAACACTGGAGATGCTTTCTTGTTGGTATAAAACACTCAAGAGACCCCTTCAACCTCCTCTGGACTTGAATGAGTGAGTGGTCCAGGTCTTTGACTACCAGCCATGACCAAGCAAGTTCCAGAGAGGAAACACGATTTCCTTCCTGCCACATTCCTTTTTCACGTCATATAGTCATCAATACAGTCTCAGGGATGACTTGTCGGCCTCGCCAGAATTGTAAACACAGCCAGTACTTCTTTCCTGGGTCACAATTTCTCCTTTCTTCTGAAGGGATAAGCAACATTTAAGCCTACTTAGTAGGATCACTACGAATAAAAGTGATTCATCGTTTTCACTTAAAAAGAAAAACAACCAAGTGTTACCATGAATGAAGAATCTGCATGAATTCTTGCAGCTGTCTCTTAAAAAATACATCTCAGAAAAATGCCACTAGGAACAAATTCAGAGCCACCAGGTTCACAGCCCAATCCTGTCTTGAGATGGGAATAGATGCCTACATCTTAAGTAGACAACCATACCCACTGAGGTCCCACCTGCCTTGACATTTTGCTCAACTTCTAACAACTAGGCTCATTTTGATTTTCTGTAATCAAGCCTTCAATCTCAAAATACCGCCCAGTACCTAAGTGTTGTTTTCTCCCTCTACAGTTGGGTTTCTGCCTTTCTACCCTCTTCCTCCAGTTCCTCCAGGCTCAGGAGGTGTGTCCAAGTCTGTCTCTTTGACTGCATTCCTGATGTCTGCTGCCAGAGCTCCCTGGCTTTATCTACCTAGGCAGGTCAGGTGATGGGATAGTAAATTTCCTTTTGAGTTTGCCTGGGCACCTGACCTGTGCCTTTAATAGTATTTATTTGATTATCTTAGTGATGTCATTGTTGACCTATGCGAAAGCCAAGGGAAGCCTAATTCTAAAGAACATATTTCAATGACCATGGCTGATTTTCATACATTTTCCAAGACAATTCCGTTTTCGCTCTCAAATTGAATGTGTTTCTTTTCGGAGTTTGAAGGGTAGCTTATGTGACTTTAGCTCCTCCCAAATTCATTGCTATTCCCTGGGTGGCTGTTGATTCTCTTGAAGGGTGTTCTTGAAGAAATCTCCCGTCTACCTGGACGCACAGACAACAGTGCTGTCTGTCCTCTCCTGCCTTTACCCTCAAGCAGGTGAATTTACCATGAAGGAAATAAAGCTCCAGCTTCAGGTCCCTTATTGGTGATAAGACCCTTAAAGAGACTTTACCCAACTTTAGAGCTGCAGTTTTATATTCCTTTCTTTATTTTATTTTATTTATTTATTTGAGAGAGAGAATGAGATAGAGAGCATGAGAGGGGGGAGGGTCAGAGAGAGAGGCAGACTCCCCGCCGAGCAGGGAGCCCGATGCGGGACTCGATCCCGAGACTCCAGGATCATGACCTGAGCCGAAGGCAGTCGCTTAACCAACTGAGCCACCCAGGCACCCTATATTCCTTTCTTAAAAGAACACCTAAAATTGTCTGAGTTTCAGGCTGCCCTATGAAACCTGTCTCCACATCTGCCTGTGTGATTCTTGGGGAGGATAAATTTGCCACATCAGCCAGATATGATTTCTTCCCCTTCACCCCCCTCTTGACAGCACATCCCAAATTCCATCCTCCTTCAACCCCTCAGTTATATTGTCCAGTTCCTCTTCCTCTCTCTACAGCATCTGGTTGTAACTCTAACTTACAGAAAGGCCTATGGATCCATGTTAGAAACAATGCCAAGGGGTGCCTGGGTGGTTCAGTTGGTTAGGCGTCTGCCTTCAGCTCAGGTCATAACCCCATGGTCCCGGGATCGAGCCCCTCATCGGGCTCCTTGCTCAGTGGGGCATCTGCTTCTCCCACTCCCTCTGTGATCTCTCTCACTTTTGCTCCTTCTCAAATAAATAAATAAAATCTTAAGAAAAAGAAGAAGAAAGAAAGAAAAGAAGGAAACAATGCCAAGCCAGTGCAATCAAAGTGCATTCTCTCAGCAACACTTGAAAGGAATGGTAACGATGCATTTTAATTGTAACTGATAGTGTCAGATAAAACTGATCAGCACAGGCCTGAACCCATGGTGATCAGGACACTAGATATGTTAATACAACCAAAAAAATAAAAATCACTGTACACCCTTCTGAGCCCATTTTTCTAACATAAATCTTTATTACTGAAAGTTAGTGTAGATTTTTAATTAAGAGTGTGTGCCTTTGGGGGCAGCTAGGTGACTCAGTTAAGTGTTTGCCTTCAGCTCAGGTCATGATCCCACAGTCCTGGGATCGAGCCCTGTGTTGGGCTCTTGCTCAGGGAGAAGTCTACTTCTCCCATTCCCTCTCCCTCTGTGATCTCTCTTGCTTTTGCTCTCTCTCAAATAAATAAATAAATCTTAAAAAAAACAAACAAACGAGTGTGGGTGTTTGATTTGAATTCTAAATTTGCCAGTTTTAGCTGTGTGACTTTGGGAAGCATACTTAATCTCTCTGATCCTCAGTTTTATAACCTGTAAAGAAGGGGTGATAACAGTAACACTCACAGCATAAGGTTGTTAGGAGGATTGAAGAATTATGAGAAATGCTTATATCAATGCCTGGGACGTAGTAAACAGGATATAAGTTTCAGCTTCTATTTAGAAGGTTTATGCACTCACTCTGTATGTTCCAGAAAATGACTGTAGTTTGCATGAATATGTTTACATACACATGCATCCTATCTTCCTATGCACTCCCAGGCCTCTTTGCACACAGACTTCGCAACTAGGGATCACTGCATTACACTTTAATATTGTTTTCCCTTGAATTAAAATGTGGTTCAGGGGGCGCCTGGGAGGCTCAGTCAGTTAAGCGTCTGCTTTCGGCTCAGGTCATGATCTCAGAGTCCTGGGATCGAGCATCGGGCTCCTTGCTCAGCGGGGAGTCTGCTTCTCCCTCTGCCTCTGCCCCTCCCCGCCACTTGCTCTCTCTCTCTCTCAAGTAAATAAATAAAATCTTTAAAAAATAAGAAAATAAAAGACAGCTCAGATACACTCAGAAAGTTTCCAAACCTTAAATCTGCCTAATAACTAAGTAGAAATCAAAAGGAACAAGGAGGAAAAAGAAAAGAAAAGAAAAGAAAAGGAGTGAGGGATAATTTAAACTCACTGAAGGAGTTCATGTTTATCACTCCATAGTTGCATCCCCATATTTTGCAGAAACAAGTCATGGACAGGAAGGACACCAGCTTTCACATCAAGTCATCCAACAGAAGGTGAACACCTGGGAACCCTGGCTGGCTCCATCAGGAGAGCACGTGACTCTGGACCTCAGAGTCATGAGTTTGAGTGCACCATAGGGGTAGAATTTGCTTTAAAAATTTTTTTTTAAAAAGAAGGTAAACACTTGGGGTTACTTGGTAGAGTGACCCACGGGTCTCCCCACTGCAAAGCTATGAGGCTCTGGAAGGAGCACCCCCTAACCAGCCCTGGAGTTTTGCTCTGTCTGGCACGATCCTGTGACTTTCCATAAATTCTTAGAGTTTTCATTTGCTCTTCAGGGAGTAGATTAAATGGTTTTGAAGGTCCCTACCAGCTGTGAGCAAATATGAATGCAAGTTCCATCAAACTATTTGCTTGGGGAATTCTAGTTGATGATACATTTCACTTGTAGAACACTTTAGGGTTTGCACAAGTCTTTTAATGGCACAGACTACATTTTTTTTCTTCTTGTAAGAAGATTTTATTTATTCATTTGAGAGAGAGAGAGAGAGAGAGAGAAAGAGCGCACCACCGGGGGGGAGGGGCAGAGGTAGAGGGAGAAGCAGACTTTCGCTGAGTGAAGAACCTGATGCTAGGCTTGATCCCAGGACCCCGAGATCATGACCTAAACCAGAGGCAGACGCCTAACTGACTGAGCCACCCAGGTGCTCCCATTTTTTTTTCTTTTGCAGTCAGTGTCCCTAAAGGTGGAATATTCCATCTTCATCACTCTACACTCCTAAAACACCTAAGTTCAACAACACTTCCTCAGTAACACCTTGGTAGGAACATGGCAGAGTATTTTCTTTACTTAAAAAAATCATTTCATGGGCACCGTGATCAGGTAGATTAAGTCGTCTATGCCACACCCCACTTCCACAACCGTCTAGTCTAGAAACAACTTAAACACAGATTTTTTATTTTCATTAGCAGAGGAAGAAAGATGGAGATAATGAAGTTAAAAATCTGTTGATTTTTTAAGTGATAAGCTTTAGGGAAAAAAGCTTGATGGGACATGATTCATATCCTGGCAAGGGTGCTATTCAACCCCAACTACTATAAAAACTAAGTGAATCAGGTCAGACTCTATTTTGGCTCAGGTCATGATCTAAGGTCCTGGGATGGAGTCCGAATCACGTGGCATTGCGCCCGGCTCTGCAATCAGCAGGGAGTCTGTTTCTTCCTCTGCTCCTCTCCCTGCTTGTGCTTGCTCTCTCTCTCTCAAATAAATAAATAAAATCTTTTAAAAACTAGGTTATTCAAATTTTCAAGCTAGGGATGCTCTGCTTGTCAGAATGTTTTGAGGTCATGGAACAAATTCACACCTCCAGTTGCACAACTTCAACATGATGAAAATGGTCTTTAGCAGTGGTTTCATAAGATGAAGATATTTACCATGAAGTAGGACTTCTATACTATGAAATAAAACTTTACAAGGCTCCCAGCTTTATAGACTAGGGCGATTAGCATTTAATGTACCTATCAAGTTGGTTAAACAGTTTTAGCTTCCCTGCCTTTTCTTAAATTAAAAGTTGTAGCTTTCCAAGGGCAAATGTGGGCTTCCCAGGGATTTTTTGCAAATATATTAAGGTTCATAAAAAAACAAGCAAATTAATAGTCTCCCTTAATGGTTTGGTTCAGTTCAGCCAATTGCACATTTTTGTTTATTTTCTTCCCCCTGTAGTGGAAAGGGAACTGAAAGATCATTTGTGGTGGTGGATGGTGATTTGATGCAATTTGTTTTCTCATATTTCTTGAAGTAGTAATTATATTTATGCATATGCTATATTAAGGAGGCACTCTATTTGAAGTTCCAAGTTGTTTGACTATATTCGACGATCATTAGAATTTTTATAAAGCTCCTTTAAAATATTTTTCTATGACTAAGTCATCAAAAAGGTAGCTTTTATGTGCTTCAGGTCTTTGAATTTTTTTTTAGAATTGCAAATTTTGTCCCGTCTGAGAGAACTCACCAATTTCTTTCTCTGAGGAAGTGTAGATTCTTATCCTGTTCTATGTCCATCGTTCTTGATTATTTCTTACAACAGTTGCAAAGGTCTTTTATTCAAAATGCTTCCCTGAGAATTTTCTTTTCTTTTTTTTTTTTAAGATTTTATTTATTTATTTGAGAGAGAGAGAGACAGAGAAACAGCATGAGAGGGGGGAGGGTCCGAGGGAGAAGCAGACTCCCTGCCGAGCAGGGAGCCCGATACGGGACTCGATCCCGGGACTCCAGGATCATGACCTGAGCCGAAGGCAGTTGCTTAACCAACTGAGCCACCCAGGCACCCCTCAGTTGTCTTTAAACTTGATAGTTTTTTTTTTAAAGATTTTATTTATTTATTTGAGACAGAGAGAATGAGAGACAGAGAGCATGAGAGGGAGGAGGGTCAGAGGGAGAAGCAGACTCCCTGCCGAGCAGGGAGCCCGATGTGGGACTCGATCCCAGGACTCCAGGATCATGACCTGAGCCGAAGGCAGTCGCTTAACCGACTGAGCCACCCAGGCGCCCCTCTGAGAATTTTCTTAATTCTGTGACTTTTCTACTCTAGTAACTTAAACTGGGAACTGTTTCATGTATTAAATGTAAATTCACTGTGACAAAACTACCAGGAAAAGTATAGACAATAACAAATTACAAATTTAAACTTAAAGTTGGAAAAAATCCCATTTTAAATGTATTTATTAAATTGCATCACAACACTAGGTTTTCTGTCTCCTCTTACTTGGCTTTTTTCCTCATGAGCAAAAATATGTATGTTTTCTACAATAAAGGTTTAAAGAGTTTAAAACATCTGTCTTCACATAATGTTTTGTTGGACATTTTCCCTTCAGTGTTATTTCTGTTTAAGAAAATAAATTTGGCTTGTGTTTTTATTTTACTTAATAATAAAATGCTCAATTTCATACAGCACAGGTTAGTTGCTCTCATCTATTGATGCTTATTTATAGAACATAATGCTTAAGGATACCAATATTACTGCTGGGGTAAACATTATTTCAACACTAAAGTTAGTCTTATGTTCTTTAAAATGAAAATTATAAAAACTTTAGACTTGCATATATTCTTTTCTTTCCTTAAAATCAACTGTGTCTAACTTTCTTTCAATCCAAAAGCAAGACATGGCAGGGTTTGGGGTTTTTGATAAAGCAAAAATTAGTATTAGTTTATTTATGTTTTATTCATTTTATTCTTTTGGATTTCAAAAATACTTTTTAACAGCTCTATTGAAATACAATTGAATGTAATAAACTATACATGTTTAAAGCATATGATCTGATAAGTTTGAGATATGTAAAAGCCCATGAAACCATCATCATACTCAAAATAACAAATATACCCAACATTCCAAAAAGTTTTCTATTTCTTCTTATACTTGTATCAGATTTTGTTTCATATATTTTAAAGTTCTGTTATTAGGTATATACACATTTAGGATTATTATGTACCTTTGATGAATTGGCCTCTTTACCGTTATGAAATAGCCTTCTTTATCCTTGGTAATATACTTTTCTTGGAAATATACTTTATCTAGAATTAATAGTCATTCAAGCTTTTTTGATTAGCTTGGTAAGTCCTTTTTTCTCCCATTCTTTTTCTTTTAATCCATTTGTGTCAAAATATTTGAAATATTTGTTTTGTAGGTAGTATATATTTGGGTCTTCCTTTTTTAGCCATATCACAGTCTCTGCAATTTAATTGAGGTAGTTAGACCATTTACACTCAATGTGATTATTGATATAGTTAGGTTTAAATTTGTCATCTTGATATTTGTTTACCATCTGACTCATCTGTTCTTTGTTCTTTTCTTTGTGTATTTATGCCTTCCTTTGGATTAATTGATCCATCCTTGTCATTCCTTGGCATATCACTGAAATTTCTGCTTCTGTCTTCATATAGCCATCTTCCCTCTCTGTGCTTCTGTATCCCCTCTCCGTCCAAATTGCCCTATCCTTATAAAAACACGAGTCATTAGATTCAGGGCCCACCCTAATCTAGTATGCCTTCAGCTTTTCTTTTTTTAATTGAAGTATTATTGATATGTAGCATTATCTTAGTTTCAGGTATAAACCATAATTATTCAATAATTGTATACATTGTGAAATGATTACCACAATCAGTTAACATGCATCCTTTAACAGTTAATCTAGTTAACATCATACATAGTTAAATTTTTTCTTATGATAAGAACTTTTAAGATCTACTCTCCTAGCCAACTTTTAAATATATAATACAGTATGATTAGCTATAGTCACCATGCTGTAGATTACATCTCCATAATGTATTTATTTTATAACTAGAAGTTTGTACCTTTTGACCAACTTCACCCATTTAATTTACTCCCCACCTCCTACCCTTGGCAACCACCAGTCTGGTCTCTGTATTGATGAGCTTATTTGTTGTTTGTTTGCTTGCTTGCTTGCTTAGATTCCACATATAAATGAAATTATATGGTATTTGTCTTTCTCTGACTTATTTCATAATGCCCTCTAGGTCCATCTATACAATCAGAAATGGTAAGATTTCATTCTTTTTTTGTGGCTGAATAGTATTCCATTGTGTACATATTCCACATTTGCTTTATTCTTTCATCTATTGATGGACACGTATGTTGTTTCCATATCTTGGCTATTGTAAATAATGTTGCAATGAACATGGAGATGCATGTATTGTTTTGAGTTAGCGTTTTCATTTTCTCTGGATAAATACCCAGAGGTGGAATTGCTAGATCATATGGTAGTTCTATTTTAAATTTTCATCATTTTTAAATAGGATGACCTCATCTTAACTTGATTACATTCTCAAAGACCAAATGGAACCTTATTCACAGGTAACTGTGATTATGATTTCAACAAATCTCGTTGGGGAGACATAATTCAATCCCAAGCAGTACATAAATTCAGAAGACTTAAAATAAATATTTACTGAGTTACACCGAATTCACCATAGACCAATGATTTGTTCTTTCTGGGTTGCGTGTGTGTATGTTATCTATTGCTACAGAACAAATTGCCCACAAATTTATTATCTCATAGTTTCCATGGATCAGAAGTCCAGGCACAGCTTAGTTGGGTCTTCTGATTGGAGTCTCACAACGTTGCAGTCAGGCAGGCTGCCTGCGTATCTGGAAGCTAGTCTAAGAAAGAATCTGCTTCCGGGCACCTGGGTGGCTCAGTTGGTTAAGTGACTGCCTTCGGCTCGGGTCATGATCCTGGAGTCCCGGGATCGAGTCCCACATCGGGCTCCCTGCTCGGCAGGGAGTCTGCTTCTCCCTCTGACCCTCCTCCCTCTCATGCTCTCTGTCTCGCATTCTCTCTCTCTTAAATAAATAAATAAATAAATAAATAAATAAATCTTTAAAAAAAAAAAAAAGAAAGAATCTGCTTCCAAGCTCATACAAGTTGTTGGCAGAATTTTTTTTAGGAGCACCAAAGACCCGGTTCTTGCTGACTAAGAGCTGGAAGCCACTCAGCTCTTAGAGGCCACCACAGTTTCTTGCCCTGTAGATTTCCTTAACATGCCTGCTTACTTTATCAAGCCAGCAAGGAGAGTCTCAAGAGTGAGTCAGCTAGCAAGGTGAAATCTTATATCGTGTAACATAATCACAGGAATGAGATCTGTAACCTTTGCCATATTCTGTTGGCTAGAAGCAAGTCCTGACCACACTCAAGGGGAGGGGATTACCCAGAGGCATGTACACTGGGAAGTGGGGATCTTGGGGGACCCATTAAAGTCTGTCTGCCATATGTTTCCTTGCCTGATGAATGAAGGAACAAAAGGTGGTGTCAGGGTTTCCTTCAGCCCTTGTATCTAAATGTCTAGGGAGATCCTTCACCCCTAAGTTTGCATCTGCTGGTAACCTCTTTCCCCATCCATCACGTCCCACTTTTGACTTCTAAGCACAGAGCCATTTATAACTGTATCCATATTTTTGTCAATGAAAGACCCAGACTTCTCAGCTACATTTGCTAAGATTGGTAACCATTCATAGAAAGGCTTCTTCAACCAACATAAGATGACTTTTAATTCCTGCATAAAACAAGACTTTCACTTTCCTCTGAGTAGAATAACTTGAATTTATAGCACTCTTGACTTATTTATTTTTTTCTTGATACACTATCTTGTGGAGTCTCTTGAAGAATAAGAACACTTTCTTTGCTGATCTGAGGTTATCCTCAAGTCCCTTGCTTCTGAAAAGGTGAATTACAGAGCTATAACTTTTTGATATAACTTACTGATGGTCGAGAAGGTCCTTATCCTGGGCTGCTTTAATCAGACCTGGTCTCCACGTGACTCTTGCTTAGAAGGCTTGTTTCATAATCCTCCTCTTGTCATTTGCCACTGGATTCCCTTTGCTTACCCTGCCACCTTCTCTTTCCTCCTCTCTTCTCTCCTCTCCAGCTACAACCAACCCAGTCTTGCTGCACCTACATCATTCAAATAAAACAATAGCAAAATAACAGACACATACACACGCACACACACTCACACACACAAACCCTGAAGTGCCCACTGCCTTTCTTTATCTTTTCTCATACCCCTGTTGGTGTCCTCCCTCTTCATCCTGTCCCAGCGCCGCTGCAGCTAATTATACACCCACCCTCCTTTTTACAATAGCATTTCTAAGTTAAAATGATGCTCTCTGGGAGAGAAGAGCTCAGAACTTACATGTCCCTACCTCAAGTCTCCTGCTGAGCTGCCACTCTGGTCAGTACCCATACACTTGGGCAGCCTTCTTCCTCCCCTTCCTCTCCATCCCTACTCCCACCCAGGACACTAGGCTCTTTAACGCCTGGGCTAATTTGACAGGGCAGCTCCTGAAGCCCTAATACCCTCTTCTCTCTTCCTCAGCCAGCTCTACGACTCCATGCTCACCCCCACCCCACATCTTGCCTCATTGGTGAGAGAAAGACGTTCTCAAATCTGAGATACAGCAATACGGAGCTAGATCAGTTTTCATTGAGATTTCAGTTAAATACTTCTGACTGGGGGCCAGTATCTGTTGAAACTCTTTTTTTTTTTTTTTCTATTGTGTGTTTTTTTTTTAAAATATTTTATTTTATTTATTTATTTTTTCATTTTTTTATTCTTATGTTAATCCCCATACATTACAACATTAGTTTTAGATGAAGTGTTCCATGATTCATTGTTTGTGCACAACACCCAGTGCTCCATGCAGAATGTGCCCTCCTCAATACCCACCACCAGGCTAACCCATCCTTTGAACCGCCAGCCTCACAACAGTGAACCCATTCCTCAGTGCAGTAGTATTTGACTGTACCTTCGTAGGATGGATGGGATTATTTTTTTTAAAGATGTATTTATTTATCGTAGACAGAGAGAGAGTGGGGGGGGAGGGGCAGAGAGAGAAATCTCCAGCAGACTCCCTGCTGAGTGCCGAGTCTGACTCAGGGCTCGATCTCATGACCCTAAGATCATGACCTGAGCCAAAGTCAAGAGTTGGAGGCTTAACAGACTGAGCCACCCAGGTACCCCTGGATAGGGTGATTTTTGGTGGTGTGAGGGCAAGAGACTGTGTAGTGCCACCACAGAGAAGCTTCTCAGAATACATTAGTTAATAAATGACTTTATTGTCTCAAGTCACTAGTGAAGTATCAACAGAGTTGTGCGAATGGAGATTACGTGGGTCACCTGCCCCGTATGCTCCCTCCATATCCCACAGAAGACGTCACTGATTGATCACAGTACTTTGACATATCAAACCCCAATTTGCCCTGAAAATCCTCCCCCACCGCATGCTTTGGGAAGCTACTACCAATTGATTAAAGCTGAAATCTCTTTGCCATCCCTGCTTTAGAGCTCAGGGTATATAAAGGGATAAAATGCAGAAAGAGGCTTATAAAGGAAACGGACAGGATTACAGGGATCTCAAATGGCAGCTCACTCTTTCTTACAGTATGATTAACTTCACCACACTTCAGCCTCCCAGCCCTATAACTGAAATACAGGTACCCAGAAGATATCTGGGTACGCTGAGATCACAGAACCAGATTATAGTGTTTTGCTTCATTTTCCTTTGCAAAATAGGAGTAACAATGGTTTCGAATCTGTAGAATTATTGTAATCATCCAATAAAGTTATGTACATCAGATTCTTAGAGTAGTGCTTGGTATGGAATAAGTATGTGATATATACGAGCTGTATACATTGATACAGATATTACTTAGGATTTCCAAGAAGTTACCTTTAGATGAGGGTTGGGAAGTATCTTTTCCCACCAACACAGCCTCCCTTGTGTGGGCTGGGAGGAATTCTGCCTCTGCTCCAGGGACAAGCCATGGGAAGGAACCGGCAAACTTGCTTACCTCTACATTCACCATGTCCCTGCAGAGTGGCTATGTCTGCCGGATCCACAGCGTTGTGTGAATCATAATAAACTTCCCGAATGCAACCTGACCCTGGCCCCTCACTGTGCTTCCCGTTAACTTTTACTTCACCTCAGAAAGACCTTCGTGGGAAATGTGGTTTTAAAAGTGTTGGAGGAATTTGTCATGAGGGACTTCTTTAGTTACAGAGCCCAAGTGAAGTAACCAGGGCAGGAAATACATCTGTTCTGCAGGACCGGGTTGCCCCAGTGGGTGCACAGCTCTCCAACTCCGAGGGAACTTTTCACAGTGGCATCCCACGTCATAACTATCTGCCCCAATAAATCCTGCACCTAAGGCTAGTTAAAACCCATGGTGTCCAGGGATGGAATGCTTGATTCATTAGTTACCGATGAGGCTAAGAGTCAAAAGACCTGCCTTCCCTTTTCTGCTGCATTACATTCAAGAGCAATTAAGAAAAGCAATTTTGTCATCGTGCTCTTGGCAATGCATGGCAGTTTCAGTGGGCTTAGCTGTAGCTTTGAAGCAAAAAAAAAGGTCCTAGGTTTCTATCACATATTCAGGGTGAAGCGGATGACAATCACTCTCTCCACCTCTTTGCCTATCTTTGTCTCCATGTCGCTGCTTAAAAATAAAAAGAATGGTTGAACACCCTGACCTCCTCTCTACAGAGCAATGAAAGTTAGAGCCAGCTGGCCCTCAGGGACCTTCTTGTGGCACAATGGGGTCATGTTTCAGGTCCACGTGCTATTCAATCTGGCCGAGGGATCGGAGGCTAAGTGTTGCCAACAGGCATAAGGGAGCCACCCCCCGCCCCGCCGCCAATTTATGAAGTGTTCTGAGATATCAGCTTCCATTCCAGACCTGGTAGGTACATCATTTCCTCCTCCTTGTTCCTTTGGACCATCATAACACTCTGAAGCGCCGTAATAGGGAAGGTAGATTGATATTGAAGAATTTGGCAAATCACAGTGTCTTTGTGTGTGTGTGCGCACGCTCTAAATAAAAAATATTTGAAAGCAATGAAAAAAAAAAAACTCAGTGAACTCATTGATTCCAATTACTGCCACTAAAAAATGTTCTGTTTCGATCCTACTTATATCCACAACCTATACTACCTTTTTTTCATGAAAAACAGAAGATGCATTATTTTTTAAAGTTTTCCAACAACTTAGAATTTTAAAGACAGCAAAGCAATCTGGTCTTTTCCCCAACCCCCTGGACCCAAATCCAAGAATTCAATATGATTGGCCAGGTGCATCAACAAATGCACGGAATTGTCAATAAAATGTCAACCGCAATATGGAAAATCTTAGTTAATTTTCAATTCAATTTAATCTTGGAGTTCAAAGAGATCTTTGGGGTTAGCCATTTCAGCTTTGTTAAGACCTACACAAAGCCCCCCAAGGGTCTATCTTACTCCATTTCTCCAGTGGTCACATCCTGATTCTCTCGACCTTCTAAGAGAACAGAGGAAGAGATCCTTCAGCCCCTCTTGCTCTATTAACTATTCAGAAGTAAAGGGAGATCCTAGATGGGCCCTCCACAACAAAACAGGAACTTTTAACTGTATTTCTGCAACTTCAAACTGCATCCAGTAGCACATTGGAAATATATATATTTTTTAGATTAGAAGGGGTGGGGAGGGGAGAACCCAGTACTTCCACTAGAAGTTGCTGGTTACCACAAACAATTCCATCCTTCAGTCACTCTTGGCTTTGCCTTCTGAATGTGCACCCAGACCTGCTTTTGTGGGTTCTATAATTTGTCCGAGTAATGCCATTTGGTCTGACTTTCTCGCTAATCACACGTTTAGCTCCTTGCCCCTTTTCCTGGCGCACTATGCTCTTAGCCACAATGTCTGCAGCCCGCAAGTTACTTAAGCTGTCTGCTCAGTTCTAGATTCCTTCTAACTTACTTGAGACTCAATACAGAGAGCATCAGGGCATTCACCTGCAGGAACTGGGGCTTCAGAGCTGGAGGGAAGAAATGAATACCATTGCATTGTGTAGCATACTGGGCTCAGCTCAGGGGTTGGCATGAGACATTCTTCCTGATATTAATGCAAACCACATGTGGGGTGGGGACAGAGAGAGGTTTGATCCAATTCACAGAGCCAGAGTCTAGTACAAATAAAGCTCTAGGTAGAGCAGTCAGAAGGCTCAAAGATGGAAGGCATTTACCGCATGCCAAACTCACTCTGATGGAGGGATGGCATGAGTTAGGTGAGACAAATCCAAGAACAAATGAAGATAAGAGAGTGTGAAATGAGCATCACCCAAAGGGGCTCGGGAAGAGATGAGAAGGTCAGGGTTGTGACATGTGGGTTGATTTCATCTGTAAGGCTCTACTCCTTAACTCCTGGCTTATTCCAGAAGGATATCCTCTCCAGCCAAAGGACGTCACCCCAATAATCCCACAAGTTCCTGGCAGACGGAATGATTAAGGTCTCTCTGCAAAGAGTCATCCATGGAAGAACTGAGTGTACTGCCCAACTGAGTAAATTAGGAAATTGCATTTCGTTCCACTCTATCTACATAAGTATTGCAAGGGGTTGTAGTAGTAATCCCTGATAGATAAGAGGCTGGCCTTATTTGTTAACACTTTACTGACCTCTAGAATGATCATCAGTACTCTTAAGTTCTGACCCTAGTGGATATGTGGCTGGTTTCTTCTGTGAGTCCTCTGTGGTTTATTTCTGGCTTCAGTCTACACTCCGCTCATGACACCCTAACAGATGCCTATCCTAAAGGATATCACTCTTCAGTGGTGGCCGCTATCATCCCAGGCACAGTCCCCAGAGGCCGCAACCAATTCCAGGAAATGTGCCCACTCACAGTACCTTCTGTAAACCTTTAATGCCAAGCTATCGTGCCATAGAAAGCTGAGCATCAACCACTAGGAAGCCTTTTGGGAGATGACATAACATCCGATTTCTGCATTTGCTTTCCCCCACATCAAAACCTACTTTTCTCCGGTGTGGTAACTTGATCTACCTTCTGAGTATTCTTTTAGCCCCAACATTTTCTTGTTGTTGAACTATAAATTCTCACTTCAATGAATCCCTTCACAGTGTCTCTGAAGGGAAAAACAGAGCTGATTCCTTTATATCATCAGTGAAATGAAAGTTGTTATTAATGACGATTCATGGGATTCTGAAATGGTTCGTGTCAATGCTCTCTGGCACCAAAGGACACATGCGAGAGGTTTCCCCAACTCCCGTTCCCCCCCATCCCCTCTTATCTGGGCTGATGGTGGTTCTGGAGCATTGCGTGGGCAAGAAGGAGAAAAGGACTGGGCAAAGGTGCAGAGTCTAGAAAATGTCTCTCGTGGTGAACAGTCACAAGATGAGAAAATTAGTCTCATCAGTGACCAAGGATGCCATGTTTGGTGCAAAGGACACATTCTTGGAAGACCTGCATATTTTAAAAGTATCTATAAGGCAGGAGGAAAACACCCTTGGACTCCACAAATCTACAATCACTGAAAACGGTTTTGTTGCCATGCTTCCTGTCTTCCCCAGGACTATTGAATATTCTGTAGAGTTCTTTTTCTGAATAACAGCATGACATATCATAGGGCCTATTTGGCTTTTTTCATAGCAATGTGTACCATTTAAATTTCACACCAAACCTACTGATTTTCATGTGCGATTTTCGGTACAGTATTAGTACTACTACTTAATGAATGTTCAGATGACGTCATGAGATTAAAAAGGATTTGGGGTTATACCTATAATGCGTGCTAAAATGGAGGAACACCGGTTACCAGTATGACTTTAGAAATTTCCAGGCACAGAAATGACAGCACAGCACAAAGGACGTGGAGAGAAAGTTCCAAGAATGTCTGTTTACAGATGAAACAGGGCTGCTCGTCGGTACGATGATGATACATGTGGGCATTCAGAGCGATGTGGCTCTTCACTCGATTTCTCCTGCGATTTTTTGAAATTTGGCTTTTCAATTCATTTTTTCTGAATAATGTGTAATATATCAGTAATGTCTTCAGAGGCTATTTCAGTTTGCATAAACTGGAGATGCCTGCAGTCTGTGACAGGGAACAATGCTCAACAGGGAAGGTGGGAGAATCCTAGGATACTGACGGAGCACCCAATACCCCTCTGCTCTTGGGGGAAAATGTCCCTGGTGGTCCTCAGCCTGGTCTACTCCCCCTAGTGGGGGGCGCCCTCTCCTTTCTTAAGCATCTCTTTGGATATGCTCTGGGGTCCCGGGACGCTTGTCTAGTAACTCCTCTTTTGTTGTTGTTTTTGCTTCTGTTTTGGCTCATAAACTTTATTGATGCAAAAGTGAATTATCTTCCAGGAGCAAGATAATGCTGTACCAAATATGCACAGAAAAGCAGAAAAACACATGGACTGGTCTGACCTTTTACAGTGAGAAACAAGTGAACTTGAACTTAGTCCTCGAGGAGAGGCACATCTTAGAAGAGAATTTGAAACTCCTCTCTCTCTTTCCAGGCTGTCTCAATCCAGAAACACTTTGATCTAATTTGGTGAAAATCCTTCTCCTTTCTCCCCCCTCCATCACCTCATCAAACTGTTTGGCCTATACCCATGGATCCGATGCATCTGAGTATCACCCTGCACCTGCTAGCATTTCAGAAGGTAGTGGAACTTAGAAAGGCATTCTAACCTCTGGGGAAGGGCAGTGAGAGGGGTAATGGATGACCAGAGCAATTTTCCAGCGGTATCCTGACAACCTACTAGGAGCTGGCCATGTACAGTAGGCCACATCACTATGCATTGCCAGGGGAAATTGCCAAATGAAGTCAGAGAAACTATTAGAAGGAGTGTCCCCAAATTCTATATTCTTCAGAAATCCTATCTGCATGGGGGAGGGGTTAGGGAGGAGAAGAGAACCCTATAACCCATTGTTTTTGCCCCCATCCCATTTGGCATTCCACATACGCAAGCCTGCCTCCCACCCTGTGAATTAAACATGGCACACCTATTGATTTGGTCTTTTTGAAAACCATATTTAGGAAACTGTATGAAAAAAAAAGGGATGAGTTATTGTTTTCTCTAAAATACTTACTTTGGACTATGGGGAATTTCTGGAAGAAAATACTCCTATGCTCATTTTCCCTACAACGGAGAATGACATTTAATTCTCCGCCCCCCCCCCCCCCCCCCCGTTTTAGTGATATACAATTGACATATAACTTTGCATTAGTTTAAGGTGTACAACATAATGATTCGATAAATGTATATAATGTGAAGAAATCACCATAGTAATTCTAGTTGACACTCATCACCCCAGTTTGTTTTCTTGTGATGAGAACTTTCAAGATCTATCATATACTATTAACTATAGTCACCATGCTATGCGTTATATCCCCATGACTTATTTATCTTAAAATTGGGAGAATGGCAGGCATTTTTGAAGAAAGCTGGATTGAGTTGGGAGGTTCTGGGGATAAGTGAGAGACAGCAAATTTTGAGAGAGGAACAAATAGATAAAATGAAGTTTTCTCATGAATTGCATATGTACATTGGCTTAAGAGAGAGCGAGAGAGGAGGGCAAATATATATGTTATCCTGGAGTAAAATAAGCTCCAGAATAGAAAGTACTGTGAATTGGGGGTGAGTAAAGAGACCCAAATTTCTTCCATAGGCATGTTGTTGGGTCATCCAGTAGCAATGGAGCTAGGGGCACAAAACTCTCTAGATCTCCTCATGTTTCTCACGCTCAGTAATGCACACCAGCACAAAATGAAGCATCTTTAAAGTTTTGTTTAAAACCCTGTTATAGATGTTGGAGGTGACCTAAAAATGTAAAAGAAGGAGGAGAAAGAGGAAGAAGAGGAGGAGGAGGAAGAAAGGGAGGAGGAGGAGGAGGAAGAAGAAGAAAAGGAGAAGGAGAAGAAGAAGTAGGGGAAGAAGGAGAAGAAGAGAAAGAAACAAAGAAGGAAGGAAAGAAAGAAGGAAGGAAGGAAGGAAGGCTCTAGCTGCCTTAAAAGGCCTACTTAGACAATAAAGGAGACATGTTCTTGGAAGAAAGAGGTAAAGACTCAGGAATTCTTTATGCTCCTGTTAAATAATGTGCTTCCAAATGAATTCCCATTCCATCTTCCCATCCCCCTGGGGATGGGGGGAAATTTAGCTTTGCACGGTATAGGGGAAGAAAGGGCATGCTCAGTGGTCTAGAGCAATTCAGACCTTCTGGGAGTCTAAAGGCTCCAGAAAGACATCCAAGGATGCAATTAAAAGGCCTTATTGTCCGCAGACAAAAATGGGCATCATTTAGACAATTTCTCTTACGAGCACCAGGGAATGCATTGCTACAGGTAGAATCTGGAGGTGTGAACATGTCCCGCCTCCATTCTGGATGTTACAGGACGTTAAGAAATGTCCAACTGATATAAACAAAGGTAAACATTCGGTAAAGAGAAGTTGGTAGGTATCACTGGGGCTAAAACTTATTAAGTGCTTATTATGTGTTAGGTTCTATTCTAAGTTCACATGTGGATTCACTTAGTATTCCCAGCACCTCAACGTGAGTTTCTGGAAGAGGAAACTGAGTCATTGAGTAGCTCAGTGCTTGTTTAAGTTTCCAAAGGACTCAAGTGAAACTAGACAGTCTGGCTCCAGAGCCTTCACTCATAGCCTATTGCTCCACCACCCCTTTAATATGACAGGTACCTCATCACAGAGGACTTTGTACTTGGAGTTTCAAAGTCAAATGAGTCATATTTGGAAAGCATTTCTAAGCAGTTCCTATAGTTACAGTGCTAGATGGTTTTATATTACTTTTTGTAGCAACCCTCTGATGAATCTATTGTGTTTCTTCCAAATCGTGTTCTTGGGAGAGAAGGTTGATAAGAGAAGGGATATCGTTTCCTCTGGAGACTGCACTTTTATAAAGAAAACCCAAAAGATCAATTTAATGAGTGAATCCTATTATCTCCACTTCCTTTGGTTACCCATACCTCATTCATACTGCCGTAGGGACCACATTTCCCCCATGGCAGTCACCCAAGGTCTGGCAAGATGTCCACGCTGGGTTAACTTACCTCTAGAGCTAGCATTCCACATCTCTCGTATCCTTTTCATCGATGCCAGATATCCTATCTGTGGTCATCTTTTAATACAAATGGCATCCTGATCAGAAAAAGTTTCAGTGTCAGATTGTTCCTGGGTGAAATAAGATCTTGTTGCTTTTATGTTCCTGGCTTCACACTATCACCACAGTAATCTTCCAGACATTCTTAGAGGGACTCCCTCCTGCTCAGAAATTTTCATTAGCTCATTATTTGTCTTCCCATGATTCAGTCTGGATTATTATTTTTTTGATGTTACTTTTTGTGATTCCTTTCTTCTTTTCCTGTGCCGCATTTTACTGTCGATGCCTGCCTGACTCTTATCCACAGGCTCATGCTTTCTGGAATGTTCTCTTGTTCTCCCCACCTCTTAATTTCTCTGCAGGTCTTCCTACTGTGAACCCTTTTAGGCCAGGTTGCAATGCTGTGTCTTCCATAATGTCTTCCCCAATCATTCCATAATTTAAGCTCTTCTCCCCCGCTCCCATTCCTTCAGCAGACACTTTGGGGATGAGTCCTATGCTGTTATTTATATACTAGTTATATATAAAACTTACATTCCTAGATTGCAGTTTCCTAAGCACGGGACTGGGAGAGAGACAGACATGGAAACTGTGATGAAGGACACGAGGAAGGAGAGCCTGGGCTATGGACATTATTGCACTGGATATGCACCCCATCTCACAAAGAACAACAAGAGCACCTTCTCACACTTCATAGAAGAATGCCTGAGGGCAAATGACTCAAATCTTCTGTGTTTACTTTACATTTCTATGTTTTCCCAAAAAGGACCCGAGTGGGTCATTTTGCCACCAAGCTGTATAAGGACCCCCAGCTGGGCAGTATTTGTCCCGGATCACTCCAGAGGCCACTGAGTTCCATTGGCCCTGCCCCATATACAGTTGGCTTTGAATCAAGCATAAAACCTTAATCAGCAGTGAGCAGGGAAGTCCAGATGCTTCATGTGAGTTTACTTTGGCCATAGCAACTTATATAGAAAATGACTAGTGAGGATCATTTTTTCTTCAAAGGCAGTGAGATTCATTCTCCTGCCTGCCCAGCACAAGACGATCTGGTGATTTTTTTTTCAAGGCTGGATGAATAAGGGTTGGTTCCCAATTCTCTGTTTCTTCATGGTATGGGGAAGCCTAATTGGGAGTTTGGGGGTCAAGACAGGAGAGCTTGGCCTGTTCCCCATTGCCCAAGTCAACATCTTGAATGGTCAATGAATGGTTCCTCTTACCTGTTTGGTCTCAGGCTGGAGTAAAACCCATTATGTCAGGTAGTTGGACTATAGCCAGTCACACCCCACTTCCTCCCATTCCTGCCCCTGGATTAAGAGCTTTTGTTATCTGTGCTGGCTTGAAGAATACAAGTCAAGAAGAAGTTCTTTGCCTGTGCCCATCACACAGCTTTGTATAACCAACTAACAGGTTCATGGGCTGTGCTGGAGCTGACTCCTATTGGCTCACTGGAGGCAATTCTTTGCATCTCTTCCCACCTTCATGGGCTCTGCATTCAGTGATATCATGCTGGTAGCTTGAAATCAACCATGGTGGGGGTGTTCCATGAGTGTGGAAATTGGCAAACACTACAAATATGGCCTGTCGTCCTTCCTTCCTACCTTCTCTCCTTCCTTCCTTCCTTCTTTCCTTCCTTTCTCTTTCTTTAAGAGAGCTGTTTTACCAAATGCCACTGAAGTAAGCCCGAATGACTACTCCTAACAACAAATATAAGACAGAACACGTGCCACAAAAGCATTATCCCATTTCTCCAAATACAGAAAATGCATCCTATTTCTTTGAGGCCAAGGCCACATGAGGAAGGTGGGACGCAGCTGATTGCTCCCAAGAAAAGAACATGGAATGGAGCTCTAGAAATCATCTGGATTGGCTCGGTTGGCATCGTAGTTCTACCCAGAACCAGCCTAAGGTACCAAGTTTGTCTGCCCCAAAGAGTCAGAAGAACCTAAGTGAGAGAGGGAACAAAAACCAAATGGACTAATTAACTTTTTTAAAAGGATAAATGAAGTCAATCGATGTTTGGAATAGAAAGAGCTGCTCCTGTTCCAGGCCTCCAGCAGCCCCTAGTACATTTCCATGTCATGCTGGCCATAATGGGAAGTGACAGCTGATGAAAGCTGCTATTCACGGTCATCTGAAACAGCTTTTCCTCCCAGATGAAATTCAGTGTGGCATGAGTCTAAACACAGACCAAAGGCTGGGCGAATGTATTCCCCTGGTCCCCCAGGGCTGGCAGAGGCGACTGTTTGTGAAGGGGGCTTCCTGATTGGGCATCAGAGAGACCCAGTGTAAACAATAGGAGTCTTTATGGCCTCCTCTGCTTAGGCCCAAGATGGTGGTCTCGATCCTAGACTCTGCCCATCTCAGGCCCTCCTCTTTGTTTATAATCAACCACAGGCACTCGGGGTGGCTTTGGAGTTTTGTGACTAGTATTTTCTGTCCCCATAATGAACAAAGCCCAGATTTATCCTCACTGCCTTCTAGGTGAACCATTTTCCTGGAGGCAGCAATGTCGGGGTAGGTGACATGATGCGTGAACTGCTTCAGTTTTGAGCTGACTGTTCTGACTCCTTGTCTGGAAGCACCAAGAGAAAATGCAAGTCTAGCAAAAGGGTTTTTGTATGGAGTAGGGAATGCTGAGTTATCCCAGCAGCCTATAGGACTGATCTTGCTGAGCCTAAGGCAAGCAAACACTCCTTGGAACAAGAAACCATAGCTTCTACTCCATGTCTTGCCATCTGACACTGACATGAAGTTACAAACATATGGTTTCCATCAAAACAGAGTTGGCTGTATTCCATCAGCCTCAGGGAGCTACGGACTTATTAACTAGGGTAGCTGGTAGTTTAGTAGCTAGAGGCTGGGCACTTGGAATACCAGCATCTGGGCCAGAAGACAAGTCCTTCTGGAAAAGCTGATACACAAACTACACAAGGGTGAGCACTGGGCAAAGTGGCAAGATCAAGAGTCTAGGCCTAAGAAATCTAATTTAGTCCCAGAACTTCTGCTTCTATTCTAAACCACCTATCAAGATGGTTCTTCTTTCTCGCTCTGAGGTTAAACTACCAGAAAGTTGCCCGCTGAGAGAATTGAAGCAGACTTACATCGGGCTGGCATGAGAAGGCCCTCAAGCTAAGGAAACCAGAGCAAAATTGTCAATGCCCCTCCCATTGTGCCTCCTGACTCCTGCCAAACCTCTGAGGTCCCCGAGGAATGAATCCTAATCCTAATCTCAGGCCACAAACTCACCTTTGCAAGAAATGTGACTTTGTTTTCTGTAGCTAATCCTACTTTGTCTTTTTTTTTTTTTTTAACGATTTTATTTATTTATTCATGAGAGATAGAGAGAGAGAGAGAGGCAGAGGCAGAGGGAGAAGCAGGCCTCCCGCTGAGCTGGGAGCCCGATGATGCAGGACTCCATCCCAGGACCCTTGGATCATGACCTGAGCCGAAGGCAGATGCTTAACCGACTGAGCCACCCAGGCATCCCAATCCTACTTTGTCTTTTAGGATCCTATGCCACTGGGTGTAGAAGCTAAATTTCATTTACACCTCTGTATAGCCCCAGAATCCTAAAATGATGTGCAGAACACAAGAAGCAAGTTTTGGAACGTGTGAATTTTAGGATTACCTTAGTTCCTGTATGGTTGTAACTCAGTTTCTTGCCAAGTGGCAAGGCAGGTGTGTGTGCATCTCAGGCCCTCCTCTTTGTTTATAAGAGTGTGAGTGTGTGTGGCAGTATGTCTGTGTGAATGGGGGTCTTTGGGGGGCGAGCATCTGGCCCTAGGTTGTCCATCACTGCTGGAATTCATTGAGCTGACCTGGTTCTCATCATTCCTGCAGTTACTTGAACATTTAACTTGTTGCTTCATCTTTCTTGTCCCAGCCCAAAGGCCTCTTCTCATACAGCCATGTGGCTTCCCTTTAGTATTGGCTGTGGTTCACTGGAGGGTGCAAGGCAAACATTCAGCTATTCTCCAGTCCCATTCTTAAGCCTCAAGGACTCTAAGTACTTGGGACACACACTACGGACAGCCCCATTGCTGTCCTGGGTGCCAGAGAACAGGGTTGTTATCCTCCCAAGCTCCATAGGGAATGGAGTCAAAATGGCGCTGCCTTACTTCTCCCAACCCATCCGGAGGTGTTGTCACACTGACCTCGCCTGAGGACCAGGTGGGTAGGGAATGAGGCAGGCCAGCTCCTAATCGGTCTGTAACTTCTTCCTCACCTTCAGTTCCCTCTTTCCTCCCAGCCTATGAAACATGCCCAGTGTATGTGCAGGATAACCCACTCTTCATCTATTCTTTCATTGCAGAGATGTTTATGAGGACATTTGCTGTACCATGCACGCCTCTGAAACTCATCATTTTGGGGTCCTTGTGACTTAAAAATCTTTTTTTTTTTTTTTTCTGAAGCCCACTGTCCCTGCCAGGAGTTTCAAAAGTCAATTTTGGTCTGAAGCTGACTCGATTTTTCTTCCTCTTGGCATAGCTGCTGAAATATTCCCTTCCTAAGACATGAAAGTGGAATGTTCTATCTGTCCGGTTACAAGAAGTATCACAGAGTAAAGAAAAGTGAGGGAAAACCTTTGGCCAATACTTCAAAATGTTATCCCATGTTATATGGTCCTTTTGATCAGTGGGATGCAATAAGCTTCCCACATTTCATTGCCTGTCCTGAGGCTGCCATTCCTGTGACTCCATGGGGCCCTCAAGAATATTTAGGAGAACAGTCTGCCATCCATTGCCTATATTCTGAGATTAAAAAGAACCTGAAAAATAAGGATCCTGTCAAAAAGTTTGGACAAGAGATAAATAGGCTCTGCATTTCTCTTGCAGTCTCTCAGAATGAGGGGTGGGGTGGTAGCGGTCTTCCCACAGCACATTTTACTTAGGAACATTTAAAGTGTCTCACGCTGTCTGTCATCCTAGTAAATTATAGTACTTAAAGCTGACGGAGAGGAGGCAAGATCCATTTGTCCAAGGTGTGGGATTTCAGGGTCTCTTCCCACTGGTGGGGAAAAGAAATATGGAGGTTTCTGCCAGTTTTCCTTTCTCTTAGAACTTTGGAGTGGTTAGGCATAAATAACCAAGGTTTAGTCCTGTATTTCAACCCCCTTCCATGTTAGTATTTCTGTCTTTCATTGTCAGGACATCCGTTGTGAGCCTTGATGGACAACCGAAGGACTAACATCTAATCCAGGGGTCAGCAAACTTGTCCAAGTGCATCAACAAGACCATTGCCCGTTTCAGAGCAAGTGAAGATGTGAGTCTCAAGAGATGTACGGGTGGGTGGTTGGGAAGGGTGGTGTGTGTGAGTGGGTGTGGGGAGGCAGCGATGGATACACTTTGGTGCCAGGAAAATCACTTTTTTTAATCTTCCCAGTATGACCTCAACACTACTGGACATCCTTCATTCCTGTCAACAGGCTGAATGAAACTGATTTATAGGTATCTTTTAAAATATGTATAAAAAGGGGCACCTGGGTGGCTCAGTTGCTTAAGCTTCTGACTCTCGATTTCCGCTTAGGTCATGATCTCAGGGTCATGGGATTGAGCCCTGCGTTGGGCTCCCTGCTCAACGGGGAGTCTGCTTGAGATTCTCTCTCTCCCTCTCCCTCTGCCCACCTCCCTGCACATTCTCTTTCTCTAAAATAAATAAATAAATAAATAAATCTTTAAATATATATATATGTGCATATATATATGCCTAATTGGCTCAGTCGGTTAAGCATCCAACTCTTGATTTCAGCTCAGGTCTTGATCTCAGGGTTGTGAGTTCAAGCCCTACATTGGGCTCCATGCTGGGCTTTTTTATTTTATTTTATTTTTAAAAAAATATACACAAATTTTCTATACTTATATTTATATATTTAAATAAATATATATATCCCCAAAAAAGTAAAACAAAATTTCAACCATTTATATTGTTGTATGAATTCATTTCTCAGAAAATGCTTTCAATTTACAATAGGCATTATAAACTAGTTGAGAGGAGCGCCTGGGTGGCTCAGTTGTTAAGTGTCTGCCTTCGGCTCAGGTCATGATCTCAGGGTGCTGGGATTGAGTCCCACATTGGGCTCCCTGCGCTATGGGAAGCCTGCTTCTCCCTCTCCCTCTCCCCCTGCTTATGTTCCTTCTCTCACTATCTCTCTGTCAAATAAATAAATATTTAAAATAAAATAAAATAAAATAAACTAGTTAAGAAATTGGAAGCCAGGCGAAATGAAACTATTTATCCAAAATCTTCAGCTAATTAAAGGCCGCCTCCCAATTTCCATCGAAATTCTCTTCCCACTTTGAGTTTAGTCAGATTTCTGGCAGCTGGAATAATGGGCCCTCATGGAATAAGGGTTTTAAAATGGATTTTAGATGAGCACCAAGAACACATCTGGGTGGTTAGAGTTCTGATTTGTACACAGTGGTCAAGGTCTTAGAAAATACCAGAAGGAAGCTGAAAGTCACTGGGTACCAGGAGGTGCCTGAGGGATTATGTAAAGAGGAGTGTGTATGTGTGTGTGGGTATGTGTATGTGTGTGTGTGTGTGTGTATGTGTGTGGTAAGGGGGGAAGAGCAGACATAAATTTTGTGGGGTCATGATTCACCAATGACTACAACTATATTAGAATGACTCCAGGTGCTGGTAATGATTAATATAAAGATGAATAAAATCTGATCAGGTAAAATTTAGATAGAGCAGCAGCCTATGAGTGTTTCACCTATTTTTTGCAAAGTCCAACTTGATTTTTACTGTTTTCTTGGCTTCATTAGAAGGGTCCCTCTGTCCTATGAGGGGGTGGAGGAAGGAGTACCAAGATCTACCCTGCACAGAATAGTGACCAGGAAGGCAAACCAGTTGTTTTGCATGTGTTCATAATTTAGGCTTAGCTAGGTGGGATATGTATTTCTTTCTGATCTGCAACCCGAAAAGAAAATAAGGAAATAGAGCTATTGTGTGGGTATAGGATGTGTGGCCAGGAGCCTGGAAGAGAATGATGAATGAGAGTAAGAAGGAAGAGGAAATTTGGAAATCAAGTCTGTCAGTTCAGGTTATCTGGAAAGCAGACACTAAAATGGAACAGGAGGAGAGATTTTCGGCGGGGGGGCGGGTGGGATGGGATGCCTGTTCATCTTTCAGTGAAGGGGAGACCTTTGTCAAAGGAGACTAGGTAGGAAGAACCTCAAACTGCACTGTAGCCCTGAGAAAGCCTCTCTGATGGGAAACCTAGAGCACAGATTCCCATCGGAGGAGCTCCACATCAGGGGGAAGTGACCAGCCTCCATCTACCTTCCTCTCCCACCCCTGTACTCAATCATCTGCTGCGGGCAGCCTGCGGAGAGCATGATTTCAGCACACATGCTGCCGTGCAACCAAAGTGGATCTCAAGGCTCTTAGCCCACCATTCTCCACTCAGTAGGCTCAGCCAAAGGGAAATGGGAGCCATGCACCTTTATGGAGACCACACCTGGAGGGCCTCAAACCAGCACAGGAGGTCCAAGAGCAGACTAGCCCCCTGGAGGTGCTGGGTAAGGAACCCAAATGTTGCCTTTTGCTAACGGGTGCTGCTTAATGCCTCAAAGGTGTGTCGGCTCAGAATCTTTGCCAGCCAGCCATGCAAACCTTAAATGACAGGACCTTCACACCATCTGCATGAAGGAAGCCATGGAGAGCTGGCCGGAAGAGGAAGAATTCCTGGTGACACCATGGATCTCCCCTTGGTCACAACCAAGGGACTGCTGCGCACCGATCGGCAGGCCAAGGAGCCCTCCCCCATCCCCCCAGGGGTACCTGCATGGTAGGAGGCGGACATCTCTTTTTCCACTATTTACAGTTTCCACACAGTCTGCAGAAACCAGATTGTCCGATCTGGCCATGTGAGGTGATGGATCCAGAATTCATGTGAAGGAAAGGCAGTTGAAGGACCACAAAACACACCCGAGAAATAACGTCGTCGCCCACATCGTGCCCTCCCTAGAGTGAGGATAAGTCAGCGGTGCCTGAGAAGATGTGGGCTCCCAGGACACAGTTACTGATTTTGTGAGGTAGTCATTCTACTCGGGGGGTCGGGGAAGGGAAGCCGTAGACCAGTGAATGAGCCAACTCCCAAGACGACCCATCCGTCATAACTCGTGGGCGTTTGATGACACGGCAATGGAAGGTTCAGGTAAAACTGGTATAATCAGCTAGAAGTCTTTTTATCAAATGTAAAGGTTACCACAATGTCACCCACTTCGAGAGAGAACATCCACCACAATCAAAGAGAAAATCACATGCTTTGAAGTCGTAAGAGCTGATGTGCTTCATCTACACAAAAAGCCATACCTGGGGACAGGGAGTTCTGACTAAGTAATGGCTGATTCCTTCTGCTGAATGCACAATGGATTTTTGCCTCATAAATAAATGAGCAATCTTTTATTTATACAGTGAGACCTCCTCTGCACACGCACAGCACATCATTCTTGTACAGCCACGTTCATTTAAGGGCTAACCAGCTGTTTGCTCTGTGCTCGGTGGAGCAGGGGAAATGGCTCATGCAATGAGAACAGTAAGGAAGTGTCAGCCACAGGGACAGTGAGGGCCTTGATTCTATGGCATTTTTGTGATCGTTTCTGCAACTTCACAGAAAGAAAAAAGGAACACGGTTTTCTGGGAGATGGGCTTTATACATCTGTGTCGGGGGTGGGTGGTAGTCTGTGAAACTCTCAGTTGAGACGTGTGGGGCAAAGGCAGGACTCAGGGGCTGATGGCTTGTTCTCGAACATTCTGCTGGCCACTGACTGAACACTTGCACTTTGCCGTGAGCTTCGTGGGCCAGATGACACGGTCTGTGCTGCAGTTTCAGGGGACTACATTTTCCTATCCATGAAATAAAATGCCATTGAAGTAACCAGTCCAGGAAAGTGTGGCAGTTTGAAAACCCCTCTGCAAGCTTTTGACTCGCCTGGCGTGCAAGGTGGGAGCTGCGTCCTCTTTCTTGAATCTGGCCCACCTGAGAGCTGGGTTAACCCACAGGTTGTGGGAAAAGCGAGGCTGGATGGCTCTGGAGGCTGGTCACAAGAGACACGAGGCTTTAGCCTGGGGCCCTGGAGCACTCAAGCTTGCGCTAAGTCACGCATAAAATCTTCCCACTCTGATGACACCCAAGGTGACCAGTGTAGAAAAAGCACACAGAGAAGTCCTGAGACTAGATGAGGAGAGAGAGAGAGAGAGCGAGAGAGATCCAGAAGCCCGTTTGACTGACACAAGAGACCTCAACCCAACACTGCCTGTCTGAACCCTCTCCAAATTCCTAAACCTCAGAAATTGCCAGAGATAATAACACCATTGCCTTTATAATAAGCCCTACATTTCGGAGTGGTTTGTTAGGCATCAATAAATAACAGGAATATGAGTGAATCATAAAATTATCATTAGAGCACTGGAAATTATTCTACTTATTTTCACTTCACTATAATCTACTGCCTAGACCCTGTTCAGGGTATATGAACCAGGGTATATGAACCAGGGTATATGAACCAGGGTACTCACCGGGGATTTTGAAGCTTCACCCTGTGTCAGCCCCCTTTTGGGGCAACTTAAGGCCTTTACAGAGTCTTTCCCGAGCCTTCTTCAAGCCAGTAAGAAGAAAGTCTGCATTTTCCTTTCTAATTTCTCTGCTTGCTATCCCTACACCCGCGTAGGAGGTAGTATTTGTCATCTTTCTCCTTAGATGGTGCGCTCCCAACCCCAGGAATCTAACTGGGAGCCCCTTTATGTGCTAGATTAATTTAATTACTTAAGAAAGAATCCCTCCAAATCCAGCAGCCTATTAAAAGGATTATACGCCATGACCAAGTGGGATTTATTCCAGGAATGCCGTGGTGGTTTAATATATCAAAACCAGCCAATACAATGTGCACATTAATAGAAAAGAGGGAGAAACCAAAAGGTTTTCTCAACTGATGAAGAAACACCACTGACAAATCCAACATCTTTTCATGATGAAACACTCAGAAACAGGAACAGAAGACAATTTCCTCCACCCGGTAAAGGACATTTATGGGGGGGAAAAATCATACTTCATGGTGAAAGGCTGAAAGCTGTTCCTCTAAGATCAGAAATAAGGCAAGGACATCTACTCTTGCCACTTCACTGAACATAATACTAGATGGTCTAGTCAGAGCAATTCGGGAAGAAAAAGAAATAAAAGCACCCGAATTGGAAGGAAAAAGCATAACTATTCACAGATGACATGATCTTATACACATAAAATCCTAGAGAATCTGTTTTTTTAAACCCATTATCGCTAGTAAATGAATAGAGCAAGGTTGCAGGATGTAAGATTAACATGCCAAATTGGGCATGAATTATCTAACAGTGAACTAGCAACAAACTATCCAAAAAGGAAATTAAGAAAACAATTTCATTTACAACAGCCTCAAAAAGAATAAAATACTTAGAAATGATTTTAACCAAGGGGGTAAGACATATACACTGAAAATGGTCAAAAGCGCTGCTGAAATGAAGTAAGACCTAACTGATTGGAAAACATCCCTGTTTATGGATTGCAACACTTCATACTATCCAGATGGCAGTATGGTCCAAAGCAACCTAGAGATTCAATGCAATTCCTATCAAAATCCCTGTGACCTTTCCTTTTTTCCAGAAATGAAAGAGTCAGTCGTAAAACTCATATAGAATCGCAAGGGACCTTAACTAGCCAAAACAGTCTTGAGAAAGAAGAACAGAGTTGGAGACCTCATACTGCATTACTGGTTCCAACCCTGAATATACATCACGATTCTATGAAAGCTGACCATATCAGAATCTTCAGGGTGGTGTAACGTCCCAGCACTAGCATCTTACCAGCTCTTCAGGTGATGCTAGAAGGTACCCTTGGATCATGGGAACCAGAGACTTGCCTATTATAGCTTAATGCTGTCTCCTGGGTGTTCTAGGGGACACAAGGCTAGTTACATAGTGGTGATTCAGTATCTATGTGAATGAATTAATGAATGACTTCTTTTTTTTTTTTTAAAGACTTTATTTATTTATTTGAGAGAGAGAATGAGATAGAGCATGAGAGGGGGGAGGGTCAGAGGGAGAAGCAGACTCCCTGCCGAGCAGGGAGCCCGATGCGGGACTCGATCCTGGGACTCCAGGATCATGACCTGAGCCGAAGGCAGTCACCTAACCGACTGAGCCACCCAGGCACCCTAATGAATGACTTCTAAGACCCCTTCTATCACTAATACTTAAGTCTCTCGCCTTGCGCATTTGTGCATCTTCCAAGTGCTTAACATAGTGTCTTGGCTGTATCTGTTGAATGGAGTTGAGTTGAATTGAGTTGAATTGCAAGTCGGAAAGTTAATCTGAGGCACAGAGGCAGAATTCTGGGAATCCATCAAATGAAAGCAAATACTTTTCCACTCCATAACTGAGACATTGTGGAGGCGTAAAAGTCATCCATGGAATATTTTTGGAGACTTTTTAAAAAAGATCTCTTTATTTATTTGAGAGATAGAGAGCGCAAGCGAGAAGGGGAGGGGCAGAGGGAGAGAGAGAATCTCAAGCAGACTCCGTGCTGAGCACGATGTGGGGCTCGATCCCAGGACCCTGAGATCATGACCAGAGCTGAAATCAAGAGTGGGATATTCAACCAACTCAGCCACCCAGGCGCCCCAGAGATTTTTTTTTTTTAAAGCATCTTAGTACAATATCATTTTGACTCTTACTATTGTAAATTTGATTTAGTTGGTTTTATCCCCTGGGGTCCTTTTGTGTCCACACTGTCATTAAGCCTGTAGGTCCTCCTACCCCTGAGGGATACCTTACCTGCATTTTATCTCTAGTCCATTCTTGCAGGCGGAGGCACTGGGATGGATGTGGGATGCCTGCAAAGCAAAAAAATCAGACAGCAGAGAGTGTGGTCCACTTGCTTGCTTGGTCCACTCTTGGTTCCCTCCCCCCGATCCAGTGGGGCTGCCCCAGGCACAGTTCTCCCACGGAATGCCCAGCAAAAAGGACAGCTTAGAATAGGCATCCTTTGATTCAGCTATTTATACCTCCTTGTCTTCTAGACTCCAACAGTTCCACGGTCATTTACTCCTATTCCTAACACACCCTTGTCTTACACGACAGCTCGAGGCTCTACCCTTTAATAACCCCAACTTTTTTTTTTGTGTTTAAAAAGCCCTGGGAGGACCTAGTCGGTACTCTCAAGCTTCACAGAGGGTCTTTTAAGTTCAGTATCTGCCTTTTAGGGAGGATAAATTACAGGAAAAACATATTTTTCGTAAGTTCTATTTGCCTTCCTTTTTTTTTTTTAAATTAATAGTGAAGATAACCTGCCTACATTTAGAAAATTAGATGTTTGTCTTATTTCACTCATCAGTCTGGAGATCAGGGAGCTATGAATCCACGCTGGGAAGGCAGGAAGTCCTGTAGGAGTTGGAGCTGGTGTTTGCCCTGAGGGACTGGCTGGCTGAAGGATGGTTTTATTTGCTAGTTTTATGGATTTTGTTTGCTTGTTTGCTCTGTGAGGCTGCTACAGCTCCTTGATTGCAAGCAGCCTACCTTTGAACTAAAGAAGTCCTTCAGCATGCATCTGCTGACTCACTGGCCTCAGCTGCTATCACTACCCTGCAGAGCATCAGGCGTGAAGCAAGGCACAGAAGCTTAAATCGTCTGTCTCCTGCACAAGCCCCCTGAACTTCAGTACTTGGGACTATGCTGGGCCAAAAGGTCCATGCAACTCAGGCAATCTTGCTTATACCCAGCCACATAAACTGCATACTTATACTTATTCCCTTAATGGTTATTTACTGAGTGTCAACCATGTGCTAGGCACTATTACCCTAAGTGTTGGGTATGTAGGAACAGAAAGAAAAGACCCGATCTCTTCCCAGAAGTGGCTTTTTACTCTACTCAAGGGAGACACATGACAGAGATGTGGAATAAGAATCTCAGAATAAGCATAAATTAATATTAATTAATTAATATATGAATAAGGAAATATTACCTCATTCATTCAGTTCCTATTGCTTCACAACTTGTGAGGTCCTGGATATGGGATGAACTTGTATTTAACTTAGAAGGGTCTCAAGAACATACAACTTAGTTACAGAAACAGTTTTCAAATTCTGTCCAAAACTCCACAAAAGTAATTCCAAAAAGCGTGTTTGCGCTTGGGCTGCTTCCAAGTCTTAGCTATTATAACTAAGGCGGAACCTGGGGCCGCTGATGTCTTTTTGAATTAGTGTTCTTGTTCCCCTTAAATATATACCTGGAAGTGGAATTACTGGATCATACGGTAGTTCTGTATTTAATGTTTGGAGGATCCGCCATAGACCTGGTGGGTGGGTAGAGGGTGCTAGAAGGATCTACTCTTCTTTGAATTCCCGCTTCTATGTTTTGAATGTTGTGGCGTGTTGCTATATTTATTACCTACTTCAGAAGTATGTACATTTTTTAAAAAAAGAGTGGCATACGTATAATTATTTAGGTAATTAAAATACAGGTTCTTGGGTTCTATTCTAGAGATTTGAATGCCTTACGTGTATGTGTGGTAGTAGGGTAGGGTGGGGACCTAAAAATTTGCATTCTTAACAAGCATTCCATCTTGAGGGCTGTGCTTGAGAGACCACACTTGAGAATCGTATCTCTGGAAGGGTTCTCCTTCAGGGGTAGGTCATATGTTCATCAAACAATGAAGGAGGGTGTACCTATCATGTTCTAAGCCTGTGATAAACATTGATGACATAAGGATGAGGTGAGAAATATAGCATCTGGAGGGCAGGATAGACACACTACAGTGGGGTTCTCAAAACTCAGCACGAATCGCTGTCAACAAAAATGCCATGTCTGCTTTTGTTAAAATGCAGACAGCCGGGCCCCAACCCCAGGTTTTCTGATTCAGCAGGTCTGGGGAGGGGCCAGAGAATCTGCATCTCTAACAGGGCCTCAGGTGATGATGGTGATAATGCTGGCCCAGGGACCACGTTTTGAGAAATTGTTCCAAAAACACTCCTGAAAAGTAGTTCACTGGACTCTCTCGAACGCCTTCTGGGTGTAATTTAGGATGTGGAACCCACTGCTCGTGCAAGTAACTCCCTTCATGAAAGAGAAAACAAAACTACAAGGTTTCCCTCTAACTACCATTCATGCATACTCTATAACCACATTGGCAATGCATCCCCCCTGCAAGTAATTGGAGAAAACGATCTCATTCCTTTCTTTTCCCTTAAATCTTCTGACTCTCAGGTTTAAAGTTTTCATTTACCCCGGCCAGTCCTCAGAAGGCTTAATTTTGAGTCTCCTGGTTTCTCTTCTCTGTAGACCCTACAACGTGTTAGTAGTATTCCTCTTGCAATACGGCTACCCAAAATTCATGAGGCTTGAGTTTGAGGTCTCACTTGCTCAAGGTAAAGCAATCCTTGACCTCTTTCTCCTGGAGGCGTAGTATACGGTGGTGGAAAGAGCTGTCTGGCCAGGATCCCAGCTCCACCTCCAGCACATAAATTATCTGAATTCATCAAGCTCTCTGAATCTCATCCAAGTAATAAAGATTACAGTATCAATTGAGTTGATATGAAGATTGAGCAAGAAAATAGATGCAAAGTGCCAAGTGTGTTTTACGCTTAGTACGTGCTAACAGATGTCATTGCCAACACCTCCTACCCTATGAGGGTCAGATGGAGACTCCTCCTCTCTCTGTCCCTCCCACGTGCCCAAGGATAGGAACCCAGGGTAGGAAAGAGGATATTTTCCACTTTTCTGCTATTTCCAGAGCACTAACTGGTCGAGGTGGTGAGGTATCTGTGGTAAAGCTTCCAAAGCAGGGGAAGTGGCCATGCATCTCCCTGAGATGGCTTTTCTGCACAGATGTGAGTCAGGCTGGAGTGAGGGAAACGGGAATTGATGTGGTCCCACACCTGGGAACTATCTCTAGCAGCTCCCAGAAAGAACTGGAAGAGGGGAGGCCTGGCTGGAGTCCTACCATTATGGTGGTGGGGGCTGCCACCTGCCACGTTATTGGTCCCTAAAGCCTAGTGGTCTCAGGAGACTCTGGGGTTCCAAAGACAATGTTGATTGCACTTCTCCCCCTCCCCCTTAATTTTTTTTTTATTTGCCACTAATGTCTTACCTTTATTTTTCATAATACTTGTGTTGAAAAGCTGATTTCTTAAACCTTGTGCCCAAGTCTGCTTTAAAGTGGAGATCACATAATGATGACCCCCCAGTTGCATTTATGAATATCTATACACGAATGCACACACAGCATGCACACACACACACACACAATCTTTAAGACATTTTAAAGTTAGATTTCCCAAACTGAGGGTTGCTGGAGTGGGGGGTGGGGTGGGAGGGATGGGGTGACTGGGTGATGGACATTGGGGAGGGTATGTGCTATGGTGAGCGCTGTGAATTGTGCAAGACTATTGAATCACAGATCTGTACTTCTGAAACAAATAATGCAATATATGTTAAGGAAAAAAAAAAAGAAGAAGAAGAAGAAGGTAGTGGGAGGGGAAGAATGAAGCGGGGGAAATCGGAGGGGTAGACGAACCATGAGAGACGATGGACTCTGAAAAACAAACTGAGGGTTCTAGAGGGGAGGGGGGTGGGAGGATGGGTTAGCCTGGTGATGGGTATTAAAGAGGGCACGTTCTGCATGGCGCACTGGGTGTTATGCACAAACAATGAATCATGGAACACTACATCAAAAACTAACGATGTAATGTATGGTGATTTACATAACAATAAAAAAGTGTCTTTGTGCAACAACTCAAAAAATAAAAAAATCAGAGTTAAAAAAAATAAAAATAAAAAAAATAAAGTTAGATTTCCGGGGCAACTGGGTGGCTCGGTTGAGTATCTGACTCTTGATTTCGGCTCAGGTCATGATCTCAGGGCCCTGGGGTGGATCTCTGCATTGAGCTCCACACTCAGTGGGGAGTCTGCTTGAGATTCTCTCTCCCTCTCCTTCTGCCCCCCCCAGCTCACTCTCTCTCTCTCAAATAAATAATTTTTTTTTTTAAGTTAGATTTCCTATGAAAATTGAAATTTGAGATTCTCTTTAAAACTCCAAGTATCTGCCCAGGATGGGTTGCTACCAGCCTCAATTGTTGCTGCAGACAGAAACGACCTATCTTTCACTGGGAATGCCCTCTCCAGTCCCTAATCATATCCTCCTCTTGCACTGGGCTTACCTGTGTCACTTACATCACCTACCATGTCCCTGTTTATTAAATTTGGGGTGCCTAATTGGAAGTGTTCTTTTTCTTCCTTTCTTTCCAATATAAGTGACATACCAGCTGCCTTAACCTATACATCTCTTGGATTCTGTTCTCACCTTCCTATTTTCATGGCCCTTTGGGATTTGGGGTGGGGAGATTTGCACTTGTGTGTGTGTTTTCTTTTTTTTTTTTTAAGGTTCTCTTTATTTATTTGAGAGAAAGAGAGAGAAAATATAAGTGAGGAAAGAGGCAGAGACAGAGAAACCCAAGCAGACTCCGCGTTGAGTGCAGGGCCCAACGTGGGGCTCGATCCTACGACCCATGAGATCACGACCTGAGCCAAAACCAAGAGTTGGATGCTCAACCTACTGAGTCACCCAGGCACCCCTGTGTGTGTATTTTCTTAATGAAAACAACTGTTCTGGTCCCTTCTCACTTCCACAAAATTGGTGTGTGCCACGATGGCAAGGCTTGAAGTCTTCAAGCTTTGGGGTTTCTATATCGCGACGCCAGGTCTTATGGCCTGACCTAGGAATTTCCGCTGAGGGCTTGGTGGCTAACAGGAGTCTCAACCTAGCAGGTAATGGAAGCCTCGTAAAGCTAGCTAAGAAAATGAGGCCGAATGTTCCATGTCATTCCACATTCTGGGCTGTGTTGGCTCTGAATAAGTGTTCAGATAAAAATGAGGCTAGTGATGATAGTAGTCACGGAGGTTAATGTGCTGTTTTCCTAAAATGATGGCACAAGCTGAGAGAGTGATTTAAGGGGTATAGCTTTGGACGGGAATGTTCTTGAATGTGGAACATTTCTAAAGGCCATTATCATTAACACGGCATCATCCTTTCAATGAGTCCCATGGAAAACAATAACTTTCTCATTCCCCAGTGCAATACCATAAAAATATATTTTTGAAATTTATTATATTATATATTGAATTGATGACAAGAACCAAACAAAAATAACCCCACAATCACAACACTTAATGTCTTTTAAATGCAGTTATGGAAATAGACGAAAACAGCTAGCATCTGCTCAGCACAGGGATTTTCAAATTTGATACAATAATCATAACTTTACGTTTCTCAGGGCGCCCTTCCTGATGTATCAAAAACCACACAAAATTTAAATAATAGAGTCAATCATCTGGCAAATTTGATTTGGAGGAAAAGCTTTTTCATTAGATTGTTTTGGGAGATACCAGTCTGTTACAGCCCCCACTTTCTGGGTTCAAAACCCAGACAGTGTTTTGTTAACAAAACATTCAAGCGGCAGGTTTTTATAAACAACATCAAGGAACTCATAATCAAACACTAAAGAACTTCTTGGAAGCCATAACACCAATGTGGGCAGGAGCCATAATGTCTAAAATAATCAGTTTTCAGAAGCAAAATCAAATCGCAACAATTCAGGAGGCTATTTCTGTTTGAGTCTAATTAGTCAATTTTCCAAGTATCATCAGAACCTGGGGGAACGATTTACTCCAGATGGATCTGGAAGAGTCAGCTCTTTTACCAATTTATTGGGCAAAAGCCTTGAGTTGAGCAGAGTGTTCATGCACCAAGCCCCTCACTTTCAGAGATCCATCACAAACGTGTAACTGTTTCCTGACTTGGTTTGCTAGAAGTACTGTTCCTCTGCCTTAGTTAGCACTGGAGATCATGGCCCAGTGTGTATTCTCCATCTTCACTGCCCCTTTGAACAACCACAGCAGCAGCCGCAATTATAATAATATAATGGTACTAGTTGTAGAAGATGGCAAGCAACAATAATGGCTTTTGAACACTGCAAGATATGGTTCCTATTATTAAATTAAAAATAAAACCCAAAGGGGACGCCTGGGTGGCTCAGTTGGTTGAGCATCCAGCTCTTGATTTTGGCACAGGTTGTAATCTTGGGCTCATGTGGTGAAGCCCTGCATTGGGCTCTGTGCTCGGCATGGAGTCTGCTTGGGATTCTATCTCTCCTTCTCCCTCTGCTCCTTTCCCTACTCACAGTCTCTCTTTCTCAAATAAATAAATAAGATCTTTAAAAATAAAAAAAATTAGAATAAATAAAAACCAAGGAACCAAAGATGGTGAGATAGAAAAGTTGTATTGCCCATCAATGAACCTGACCCCACATGTTGGCTCAGGGACATGAGGTTCTGGGGTAGAGAAAGGGGGCAAGTCTTTTAAACCCCAAAGGATGAGAACGGTCTCTATCCCATGTCAAGGGGGCAAAGTCTTGGAGTGCTGCCGCTTGGCTGGGGTACTATGGGCTGTAGGGGGAGGTGAAAACTAGGCCAGCTGGAGGTGACCTGTCATGAACACAAACACACACCTTGGGATCACGATGACCAGTTGCCCAAGCTGTGTTGATGACATGAGAGTCAGGAGGATGGACCAGCAGCCTAGGAAGATAGGTCAGGACTTACATCGCCTTGAGGGACTTGGGGTAGCTCAATTTTTCTTTCTTTTTTTTTTAAGATTTTTATTTATTTATTTGAGAGAGCGAGAGAGCATGAGCAGGGAGGAGGGGCAGGGGGAGAGAGAGAAGCAGATTCCCTGCTGAGCAGGGAGCCCTACGCGGCACTTGATCCCAGGACCCTGGGATCATGACCTGAGCCGAAGGCAGGTGCTTAACCAACTGAGCCACTCAGGCGCCCAGGGGTAGCTCAATTTTTCATAGGTAGGATATATTCTTTTGCCCATAATTTATTTTATATCACTTTCTGTTGTAGATACCTGCTGCTTTACCACCTAGCATCTATTCACCACTTGACTTCCATTGCCTTCTAGAAGAACCACTTTATCCTCCTCTCAACCTGCAAGAGTAGAGCACGACCCAGGCTAGAGCAATCAGTACATTGTTACCCCCATATCCACATCCCTCTCTCCCACAATTGAGTGGTTCTAGGATGAACATCACACAAATCAGGTTACACAGAGCCCACAGGTCTGTTCTGAGGCTTTCATTTGATCTATGGGGGAGTCAACTCTTCTGTTTTATCTGAGCCCGGAACTATGGGGAATGCCATCTACAGCTTAACTCTGGACGTGACCCCAAAGGTAATGTAATTCTGGCCTTATGCCCACAACCCTGAAAGAAGCCATGCCTAAAGCTAGCTCGACCTCCACCTTTGGGTTGGGGTTGGGGTTTCCATCCATTGTAATCTAAAGGCCCTAACTCTATCAGGGAAAAGGTTGGGTTGTCTGCTTCCTTAGTTTGTCACTAGAAGAAATGTTAATATAAAACACAAATGCATATAGTATGTATTTCTTTCTGCTTCATATTGTCCTTCATCAATGGAAATCACTCTCCCTTTCTAGAGAGTGATGGAGGGCAGAAGCCAAACTGTCTTTGTTTCCCTCATATAGTACACTCTTTCTAGAAGTTAAAAGATTTTGTCCGCTAAGCACTATGATGGGAGAACATATACAAATTAAAATGCAGAAGACAGGGTAAGCTGAGTTGTTTTGGATATTAATGCTGTACAGTTTTCTCTTTTGGGGAGAGACGGTGAGAAATTCAGAGATGGGGGAAAAAAGACAGAAGCTAGCAAAACTGGAGACCCCTTTCTGTAATATCTCTGCAAATCTCCAAACCTTAGTAAAATATATATATATGTTTCATTGGAACTGTGTTAGTGGTGTGAAGTACAAGGTCAAAGTTGTACTGGGAGTGAGAACATAATCCCTCTATGTTGGGGTTATACTTGGGAGATTTGACAAAATAGGGTAATTTCTGAACTTAGATTTGTAAATACAATTGACTTGTGAATAACAAAGGATTAGGGGCACCATCCCTCCCACACAGTCAAAAACCCGCATGTAACTTTGACTCCCTCCCAAAACTTAACGACTAAGAGCCAACTGTTGACAGGAGCCATACTGATCATGTCAACAGTCTATCAGCTGATTAGCACGTATTTTGTACATGTATTATATATGTATTTTCACACTAAACTAAGCTAGAGAAAAGAAAGGGTTACTATGAAAATCATAAGGAAGAGAAAAATATATTTATAGGACCAGAGTGTAAAAAACCCACTGATAAGAAGGACCCATGCAGTTCAAACCCGTGTTGTCCAAGGGTCACTTGTATTTCTTACTTTGGGGGGCCCAAACCTCCATTATCTGTACTGTGGTTATATCACATTAAAGCTGGAGGGAAAGTGGGTGGGGAGAGCCCCCTTCATTTGGAAGAGTTTACTTTGGCAAATGACCCAGATAGGAAAGAAAATTGCCACGGGCTGAATGGCCAAGAGCCTTTAGTCATTGGTTAGCTGCCAGTGACCTCCATGCTCCACGAGGCATCCCTGAGGAAATCAGCCTCCACGTCAACTCGGTTGCCTTTTTTGAGCCTCACCAGTTTAAGTGATTACTCTTGTTTGCATGCCACAAATCACAGAAATCATGAAACAGAAATGAAAAGAAATGTTGGCCAACATGTTTCAGAAGAGTGTGTTCTCATAGTTTGAAAAAAAGGAACAAATCAGCCCCCTCAGCTAGGGGGCTGATCCCCTGCTCCTAGTGATGTCCTTTTGTGTCTGTTACCCTTTAAAAAGCAAACCTTGATGATGATTACTTTTTTTAATCAAAGCAATCTGATGGCTTGTTGATAAAAGACAAGCCCAGAGCAGTGCTGATTTCTTGGAAAAATGTAATGTCTAAGTTAAAAAAAAAAATACAAAGTCTCACTGATACCTACAAAGGGAAATGAGTGGGAGCCAGGGGCAGACCTACATTTTATCAAATAAAGTTAGCTTCTCTACAAAGAACTAAGGTTGCATTTTAACAGCCAACTAGTTCAAGAAAGAAGCAAAGCTGTTCTTACTGTGGGCCAAATTCATGCATGCCCCAGGGACCAGACACCTCAGAGAAGAATGAGAACTATATATTAGAAATCATCCCTTCACAAACTGAAGAAGAAAAAACAGAGGACATTTTGGGGACAACTGGGGAAATGTGACTATAACTGCATTAATTGAAACATTGTTAAATTTCTTTTTTTTAAAGATTTTATTCATTCATTTGAGAGGGAGAGAGAGAGAGAATGAACAGGGGGTAGAGGCAGAGGGAGAGGGGGAAGCAGACTCTCTGCTGAGCAGGGAGACCGATGCAGGACTCAATCCTAGGACCCTGATATCATGACCTCATCCGAAGGCAGATGCTTAACCGACTGAGCCACCCATGCACCCCTTGGTGTTAAATTTCTTAAGAATGGTTTCTATTATGATTATACAGGAGACTATATATATATGCATTTTTAATAGATACATACTGAAGTATTTAGTAGTAAAGTTTTAAGTTGTTTATAACTTACTTTCAAATAAGTTAAGAAAAATTATTACATAAATAAGTATAATATATAACATAACATACACACATACACGTGTCCATATGTATTTACAGAGAGAACTAACCCAGCAGAACCCAAGAGATTCCTATCCAGAGTTAAAATATACCTAAAATGTTGAGGGAAGGCTCATATGAATAAAATTAATATTGTCAAAATGAAAGTGAAAAAAAAAGTTCTACTATACTTAAGTTCAAATCTACAGAAAAGACAGTTCTGATAACTTTGAGCCTTATAGAGATTTAAATTTTTCTCCATGTTGTTTGTAATCATATTACAGAGCTTCCTTGATTTCCAATGGGATTATGTCCTGATAAGCCCATCGTGAGTTGAAAATATCCCAAGTCAAAATTCATTTAATACACCAAATCTACTGAACACCAGAGCTCAGCCTAGCTTACCTTCGCTATGCTCAGCTCACTTACACCAGCCTTCAGTTAAGCAAAATCATCTAAGAAAGCCTACTTATAAGCCTATTTGTAAATAAAGCCTATTTTTAATAGGGTGTTGACTACCTCATGAGGTTGATTGAATACTGGGCTCAAAGTAAAACACAGAATGGTTATATGGGGCAGAATGGTTGTAAGTGTCACGGTTGTTCATCCTCGTGGTTACAGGGGAGACTGGGAACTGTGACTTGATGCCCCACCCAGCATTATAAGAGAAGATTGCCCTATATATCAGCCCAGGAAAATACCCCAAATCAAATTCAAAGTACAATTTCTACTGAATGTGTATTGCCTTTTGCACCATCCTAAGTGGAAACATCATGACTAGAACCCCATCCTAAGTCAGGGACCATCTGTATGCTACTCTTGGACCCGTAGTAAACATCTTTTTTTTTTTTTTAAAGATTTTATTTATTTATTTGAGAGAGAGAATGAGATAGAGCGTGAGAGGGGGAGGGTCAGAGGGAGAAGGAGACTCCCTTCTGAGCAGGGAGCCCGATGCGGGACTCGATCCCAGGACTCCAGGATCATGACCTGAGCCGAAGGCAGTCGCTTAACCAACTGAGCCACCCAGGCGCCTCCGTAGTAAACATCTTAATAATAAAATTGTAATGGCGTTGTTAGATACTTGCTTCAGGCAAAGGAACTTGGGAAGCAGTCTTAGGACCCGTTCTGATCTGCTGTGAGGTAAGAGAGTGAACAACTAGTCAAAAAGAACTGGTACAGGAGCAATCAAATCATTTCCTCATCCACTCCCCACAAAAATAAAGGGAAAAAACAGCTGTGTGTGTGTGTGTGTGCTCGTGCGTGTGCATGTGTGTTTAAAAGGTAGATGAAGCAATATTTGTTCAAGTTTGTGTTATATGTGGAAGACTTTACTTCATTCACTTACCTTACCCTTAGAATAACCATGCAAAATTGGCAGTTATTATATTCAGTTTACATATTAAAAACAGGCTTGGGGGTACCTGGGTGGCTCAGTTGGTTAAGCCTCCAATTCTTGGTCTCAGCTCAGGTCTTGATCTCAGGGTCGTGAGTTCAAGCCCTGCGTTGGGCTCCACATTGGGTGTGGAGCCTACTTAAAAAAAAAAAGAAAAAGGAAAAAAAAGAAAAGAGGCTCAGAGAGGTTAGGTAACCTACCCGAGGTTACACAGCTCATGTGTTTAGGAACCAGGACTCAAAGTTAGGATTGTGCTCTTGTCACTCTACCAACTGGACATCAAAAGTAGTGTCCAAAGGCCTTATAATTCAGTCCATCAAGTGGTACTTGAGAGTCACTCCAGTGAGGGAAGCATCGGGGGTAAGAATGGAACCTGCCTCTGGGCTTCTATTTTCAGGAGATAAGTCCTGGCTACTCAGGGCTGTGCTGTCTGCTTCTTCTCTATCTGCCCACAGCAGATTCTTGGTCCCTTCAACAGAGACAGAAAACTTATCTGGAACATAAACCTTACGTAAAAAAGAAAGAGGACCCTTTTAAAACTGGCATCAGCAGCCTGTTTTTGTTGTTGTTTGTTTGTGTGTTTGTTGTAAATAAAGTTTTATTGGAACACAGTCACACCCATTTGTTTCTTATTGAATATGGCTGCTTTCATGCTAAATGGCAGAGTTGAATAGTTGTAACACAGACTATAAAGCCCACAAGCCTAAAATATTTCCTCTTTTCCTTTACAGAAAAAGATCTAAACATAACGATCTGTCTTTCAACCTCCAATGCAAAACTCTGGTGCCTGCCATTTCTAAAAGAACACAAATACCCTCAGACTACCAAAAAAAAGTTAATAAATTTTTAAAATCTGATATATTACACAGACATTCCCTAATCATTGCCCAATAAAACTGAAAGTTAATACCTAAAATAAAATATAAAACAAAACACGAAACCTCAATCATCAAGCACACATCCTACTACCTATAAATTCATTACTACTTTTTCTTTTAAAAACCCTGGAGTCAAAGAAAAAATAAAATCATGTGGATTAAGAGTTCCGTGATACAAATGGTAACCAATGGTAATAGAAGTTAAGATGAAAGAAAATGTCCTGTTTAAAATAAAGATTAGCTCAAGATAAATTGAACATTATCAAAATCAAAAACTTCTTCTCTTTGAAAGGCATTGTTAAAAGAAGAAAAAGACCAGCCACAGACATGGGGGAAACATTTACAAGGAACACGTCTAAGGCATTTAAATATAAAGAATGTGTTAGCATACATCTAATACAGTCTTGTATTCAGAATATATCAATGATTCTCAAAACTCAATAATAAGAAAACAAACAACCCCATAAGAAAGTGAACAAAAGATGGGGTGCCTGGGTGGCTCAGTCGTTAAGCGCCTGCCTTCGGCTCAGGTCATGATCCCGGGGTCCTGGGATCGAGCCCCACATCGGGCTCCCCGCTCAGTGGGAAGCCTGCTTCTCCCTCTCCCACTCCCCCTGCTTGTGTTCCCTCTCTCGCTGTGTCTCTCTCTGTCAAATAAATAAAATCTTTAAAAAAAAAAAAGAAAGTGAACAAAAGATCTGAATGGACCCTACCGATAAAGATGTATGGATAGCAGAGAAACACATGAAAAGATACCCAAGATTATTAGTCTTTTGTGCAACACAACCCAAACCCACAATGGGACAAACACCTACAAGAATGGCTCAAATAAAAAAGACTGACCGACCACACTAAGTGCTGATAAGAATGTGCACGGACTGGAGCTCACATACACTGCTGTTGGTCAGGCCGGTGGCATAAACGCTTTGGAAATCATTTGGAAATTTCTTAGAAAGTTAAGCATGCACCTACCATGTCAGTCAGCCATTCTGCTCTCAGGCATTTACCAGAGACAAAAAGGAAGCATGTGGTCACACAACTTACAACAAGTGTTTATAAAAATGGGAACAACTAAAATGTTCATCAACAGATGAACTGGTAAACAAATATCAAATAAGTAGGCTGAATAAGGGAGCTAGGCAATAAACAGTACATTCGGCATGATTCCGTATTTATAAAATTCTAGACAATGCCTACTAACAGGTAGTGATAGGAAGCAAGATAGAAGATGGGGGGCTGAAAGGTGGGAGGGAGGCTTACCAAGGGCCACAAAGAGATGGGAGAGACATGCTCATGATCTTGACCTGGTGATGGCTGATGGTTTGCAGAGATGTCAAAAGCTATCACACTGTATACTTCAGATACGTGTTCTTTATTATACGTCAATTAAAGCTGTTAAAAAATATTGTAAATGAAGCCATATACAAAAGATAAGATGAAAAAAATTTGCAACGTATGTGGTAAGACTGTGGGCTCATTCTTTTTACAAAAGCCTTAGAAATTATATTGGCAATATTTCTAAGAAAGATTGTCAGAAGAAAGTAAACAGGCCATTCTCAAATAATTGAACAAAAAATACCTAGTGAAAACATGCTTATCTTCCCTTAGTGTTAAAGAGATACAAATTAAACTGATAAGAACAGATACTACACTTGATCTTAGCCAAAAGGCCGAGAAGCGAAAAAAAGAGATACAAATTAAAGAGCAACTAAAATATCATAGTTTCTTATTAATCTGGTAAAAGTTTAAAATTTTGATATACAGCGTTGACCAGGGTCTGGGATAAAACATTTTCTCATGCACTGTTGGAAGGAATCTACTGATAAAATATTATTTGGAGGACAATTATCTACCACAAGTAAAAATGCACCAACCGTGAATGGAATTATTTTGTAAGAATTTGCTCTTTGCTCATATTGACAAACACATGTTGAATATAACAATATTTGATATGAGAAAATCAACCAAACTATCAAATATTTTTTAAAAGGCTATATGTTTATCAGCAGAGGGAAAGTTATATAAATTATAACACTACATAGTTTTCAAAAGAAAGATATTGATGGGGGCGCCTGGGTGGCTCACTTGGTTAAGGTTCTGCCTTCTGCTCAGGTCATGATCCCGGGGTCCTGGGATCGAGCCCCGCATCGGGCTCCCTGCTCAGCGGGGAGCCTGCTTCTCCCTCTGCCTGCCGCTCTCCCTGCTTGTGCTCTCTCTCTCTCTGACAAATAAATAAATAAAATCTTAAAAAAATGATATTGATACAAATATGCTGGTTTAGAAAGGGTGTGGAATGTATATTAATATGTATATTAATGAGTGAAATGAGCAAGGTACAAAGCATTGTACATATAGATGAATCAATTTTTTTTTAAAGATTTTATTTATTTATCTGAGAGAGAGAGACTGAGAGAGAGAGCATGAGAGGGGGGAGGGTCGGGAGGGTCAGAGGGAGAAGCAGACTCCCTGCCGAGCAGGGAGCCTGATGCGAGACTCGATCCAGGGACTCCAGGATCATGACCTGAGCCGAAGGCAGCCGCCTAACCAACTGAGCCACCCAGGCGCCCGATGAATCAATTTTTTTTAAAGATTGTATTTATTTATTTGAGAGAAAGAGAGTGTGAGTGCACAAATGGGTAGAGGAGCAGAGGGAGAGGGAGAAACATACTCCCCGCTGAGCAGGGAGCACGGTCTCGATCCCAGGACCCTGGCTGGGATCATGACCTGAGCCAAAGGCAGATGCTTAACCTGAGCCACCTAGGCACCCCTAGATGAATCAATTTGTGAAAAATTAGAATGTTTTTACACACACACACACCCACACACACACCCCCATGACCCTAGGCATAAATAAGAGTCTTCAGAAAGAATACAAAAAAGAAAAAAAAAAAAGTTTAGAGTGGTTAAATTTGGAGAAAGGTTAACTCTGTAATCCTATGTATGATTCCAAATTACTTTCAATTTTTTTAAACCAGCTTCTATTGTGTGTATATATGTGTGTGTGTGTGTGTGTATACACATCTTGTTTATCCATTCATCAATTGATGGACACGTGGGCTGTTTCCATAATTTGGCTACTGTAGATAATACTGCCATAAACATATATCCCTTTGAATTAGTATTTTTGTATTCTTTGGGTAAATAGCTGGTAATCTGATTGCTGGATAGTAGGGTAGTTCTATTTTCAACTTTTTGAGGAACCTCCCTACTGTTTTCCACAGTGGCTGCTCCAGTCTGCATTCCCACCAACAGTGCATGAGGTTCCCCTTTACAACTGGAATTGAAATAAAAACTTAAAAAAAAACAAAACAAAACTAGGTTCTATTACTGCTACTGTAAAATTAACAAAACTGAATACTTGAAACATGAGGTCAATTAATAACAAACTGCAGGTAGTTGGATTAAAAACTGGCATTCTTGATATTTAAGGTTTTGAAAATAAAATATCCAGATACTATGCGGAATGTTTCCTGAATTTGACTAACATAAGCATCATTAGGGGCGCCTGGGTGGCTCAGTCATTAAGCGTCTGCCTTTGGCTCAGGTCATGATCCCAGAGTCCTGGGATCGAGTCCCGCATCGGGCTCCCTGCTCCGCGGGAAGCCTGCTTCTCCCTCTCCCACTCCCCCTGCTTGTGTTCCCTCTCTGGCTGTCTTTCTCTCTCTGTCAAATAAATAAATAAAATCTTTAAAAACAAACAAACAAAAACATAAGCATCATTATTTTGAGGTTCCGGCCTTTAGATAATCTTCTGCAAGATGTACGGCTATTTAGCCCTGTCCCTGGTGTAGCATAAAGATGGCGTGTGTCCTCTGGTCTGAGTAGAAGTCGCAGCCCTGTTCCTTCCAGGACATGGGACCTTAGGCAAATTACTACCACTCCCACCACAGTTGCATCGCCCGTAACATGGCAACCGTAACAATTGTCACATAGAAAAGATGTGACATATTTTTCTGAAACGATAGAGCTATTTCTTCCTTTAGGCCAAGGGTATTTTATTCAAAATTTTGTAGACATCAAATGCCTAGCGTAAAGCCCTCCATCATTGACAGGGTTCTTGCTGCTGGCTCAGAGGTGTGGTATTGGGACTCTGTCAGCCAAATGTCCCCAGTCAACAGGTCAGATGACAGACACACCTGGTTGTCCCAGTAACTTGGAAGGATGGCCCTGGATGAATTTGACTATTTTTTGTTCTCCCCGTTGTCTTTGGGAAGAGCGGATGTAGCTGGTTGGTCAGTGTTTGAGTGTATGTGCTTTCTCTTGGGTAAATATTGATTTTTCTTGCTGGATCACTGAACTCCCAAGAAAAGCGCTCCATTTTGTAAGAGACCATTTGTAAGACCATAAATGCTGGTCATTTTCATAAATACCAGATGAAATAAATTTTATGCATGCTTGGGCCTGAGTGATGGAATCACCGGCATTATGATATGGAAAAGTAATGAGGATAGGATCATGGAATCTGAGAGGACAGTGCCACTGGAAGTTTGCCAACAAAGTCCCCAAGAGAGGGATGTTGGTTACCCATTTTTCAAGTTTGCCATTTAGTTGGTGAGCATTCAGCACATCACCCAATCTTTTGGTCTGATGCACAAAATGGGACTAGCTAGATACATCTTTCCTTGTAAGATATCAGGGATATTTGCATAAACTGTAATACAGTGCATTTATAAACATCATAGGGATGTATTATTCAGTAGGCATTTATCACTTGGATTTTTTTTTTTTTTTTTTAGGTTACAAGAGAAGGAAGATGGTCTCCAAGCATGACGGGAGGAAAAAGGTAAGAGAAACAGAAGCAGAAGGCTTTTCTGAGTTATCTTGGTGATAACTTAAGCATTTTAGAAATGCAACTGAACACCGGCCTCTTTAATTGGGTTGGAGAAAACTTCTGTATTTTGAGAACAAAGAAAGCCACACGTAGGCTACAAATCTGAGAACAAATCAAGAAATATATCTCAAGGAAAACCCCCTGGGGGTGACTATGATCGGGTCGCTTCACCCACCAGGCAGAAAATCTGTGCCGTTCTCTGATAAGTGTCCCCCAGATTGCTGCAGAGGTTAATCCATTCCTGATGCTGTGCTTTGGAAAAGGAGATGATTATCCAATGTGTCATGCCAAAGGCATGACTTCTGTAAGCCCTGTCGGTCACCTCCCCGCCCTGGCCGGGCAAGAGGCCCCAGTTGGAATCCCAGATCTTTCCCACCAAGTGCAGAATTTCCCCTGGGTTCCCTGGGCATGTCTTAATTCCTGCTAACTAATGGTAATTTTGACCTGTGAGTTAACAGGAACTGCCCTCCGAATTTCTTCTGGCCTTCATGCAATCTATTAAAAGCACTTAAGCTTCTGTCTTCTACATAAAACACTCCTGTTTTTAGAAACAAACTTTTAAGTAAAAAATGACAGGGTTAATTATTCTGAAATACGCTGTTTACGGCGCAAACTCCATAAAACAGAATACATGATTTAATACACCATCCGAGTCAGTGCTGGTTTTCATTTCTGCACAATCAAGGGCTAAATCTCTGTCACTCACTCTTCTCTGTGTGCTGGAACTGGTTTTATCTTCCATCTTACTTTAAATTATACACATCAAGATCATAATGGGACACAGTCCACTTTGTTGCCAAAACCTGCTAGGTTAGATCATCTATTAAACTCTATTTATTTTTTATGACAAACAAGAAAAATGACAAAGCAGCTACTGAATGCCTGCTAATGGACACCAAATGCCTCTTGAGGTCTCCATATTGCACTCATTTGTTCGAGAGTCCAGTTAACTTCCTCTTTGATGCTCTACCTCCCAAAAATAATCTTAAGAAGAAGCTGGTTTTCATAAGCTACTGGGGACTGAGCTGGTTACCATCTGCCCTCATGTTCTGATTCTGGGGTCAAAAGTTTGATGCAGCTTTGACTTGCAGAGTTTCACTAAAAGGAGAAAATCGCACATCCCAGTCCCAAAGTCCTTTGTCTTAGGGACCAAATGAACAAAGCGAAATATCGACTCCAAGTTTGCAAGAGTCACCTTTGGATGCACAAACAGTTCTAGAAAGGGTTACAGAAGAAAACATGAGTAGGAAATAGCCCAACTCAGAACAGAGTTTCCTAAGAATTATCCTCAGGGAATTTGAAGGGGGCATTTGGACTCAATTTGACCAATCCAGACTTCGACAGCATCACAGATTTTTTTTATATAGTATGCATTTTTGTCTGTGTGTTGGGAAATTTTTCAAAGGGTTGTTTAAAACCATTCCTAATGTGCCGTGTTCTGGGCACAGCCCATTCAAGAGCAAGTTCCAGAATACATTGGTGGCAGCTGCCTTCTGGGATCGGAGTCTGGAGAAGAAGAAAGATGTCCATGGGACGCCGAGATAAAAAAGCAGTATCCTGCCTTTTTCATGACGTAGCACAAAAGGGATAAAGAAGAAGGGCCGCCTAATCCTCCGGTCCCTGGGTAATACAGACCCGAGTCAAAGTGGCCAGCAGAGGAGAAAACACAGACTGCTTTTCTTTCAAGAAGTGTTCTGGGGGAGGCAACGAAATGAAAGTGGAGCAAGTGAAAAATAAAAACCCCAAAACCCCCAGCTCTTTTGCCTCATCCCCGGATACCAATTCATTTGTCTCTGGGTCTTGGGCTTTTTGTGGTGGTGAATGTTCTATTCTTTTCCATCTGTCTTCGTGGGTCTTTAAATGAGATGTTATGGGCATGGCCGCCAGGTGCCATTTTGAACCCAAAATTTGGAATGCTCTTGTAACTACATCTCACCGATTTCATTTGGAAGTTTCTGTGTTTTTATTAGATCCTTTGAGGCTGGGAGCATCTAGGCAAACACAGGATGCAATTTATCTTTTGAAGGTGGCAAGTGAATCATGAGATAGAAAGGGTGCAGAAGGCAAAAATCTCCAGTTCCTAGAGAGACAAGTGGCGGGCCCCCGTTTTTGCATCCTCTTGGAAGATATGAACAAGATGCTTCTGCACGCACTCAAGGGGCGTGGGGTGTTTGTGTGTGTGTTTGTAGTTGGGATGGCAGAGAACACGAAGAAACTAAACTCTTTCCTTAGGCTCGGGATATTCTGGCTTTGAGTGAATGTTCAGGAAACAACCTTTTTCCATCTGCTTTATCACACAGCATAAGTCTGTTAAAATAATTCCTGTGTTGAACTCTTTCATGCATTGCTGACTGTGGCCTCCTGCCTTTCTGCTCATTCCTCACACAAGGTGACCTGAATGATAACATCTGAGGGAGCACAGATGAGGCTTATGGTCATGGCTTACTTCATGTGACTCCACACGGAAGATAGCTTAATTGAGCCAGATCCTGCTCTTAATTTAAATTCACTCTGTTAGGGACCACTAGGGAATTTTTTCTACTTTAAATCTTCGGCAGACAGATAGGTTTGCCAGATAAATTACAGGATGGCCAATTAAACTTGGATTTCAGGAAAACAATGAGTGATATTTTTAGGGCAGTGATAGTATTTCCCTAATACTGTATGGGATATACTTATACCAGAAATAATAATTCATTTTATCTGAAATTCAAATTGAATTGGGTATTCTTTATACTTTGTTGTTGGTGGTAAATCTGGCAGCTCGACCTATAGGACTCTGCATTTGTAAGTCACTTTTATTTTATGGGGGAGGGGCAGAGGGAGAGGGAGAGAGAGAATCCCAAGCAGACTTCCTGCTGAGCGTGGAGCCCGACACGGGGCTCAATCTCATGACCCTGAGATCATGATCTAGAGTGGAAACCAAGAGTAACAAGAATCAGATGCTTAACTGACTGAGCCTCCCAGGCGCCACTGTAAGTCACTTTTTTTTTTTTAAGATTTTATTTATTTATTTGAGATAGAGCAAGAGTGAGAGAGAGAGAGAGAGCACAAGCAGGGGGAGTGGCAGGCAGAGAGAGAAGCTGGCTCCCCTTGAGCAGGGAGCCCAACGTGGGGCTCGATCCCAGGACTCTGGGATCATGACCTGAGCTGAAGGCAGACACTCAACCAACTGAGCCACCCAGGTGCCCCTGCAAGTCACTTTTAAATACCTCTCTATATACTTGTCAAATGACCCTATTTTCTGTAGGAAAAAAAAAAATAGCCTATGACAAAATGGCAAGTGTGAATTTTGTGGGCATTCAGCCGTAATACAAATTCTGCATATGACGATTATATGGGTTCCAGTTACATATTACTAAATGGGAACCTATTGACAAGCTCTAGTTTTATTAGAAAATAAGATTAAAGAGACTCCAACTTCATCAAAAATTAGATTTTTCTTATTACCTTAAAACAATTTCTGGTCACACCTCAATTTAGTGAAGTTGGAAGCACCCCAAAAATCTGTCTTTCATATGAATCTTATAAGTTGGGGAAGGTCAAACTAACTTTAAAGGAAAGATCAACTGTTGACTGACTTGAGACACAGTCATTCAAGCAATCTTCTTTAGCTCATCCTCATATCCTGTCTGACCTCTTGCATTGGCAACAAACGATTAGAGTCTCTGATCTTCACCGTTATGTGGTTGTTTTCCAATGCAGAAACTCAATTGGGATCACAATTATTTGTAAAGTTCTAACAGCAATTGTATAGTCAGAGTTCAATATATTGTATCAGGAAATTATGCATTTCCATATTTATGCTTTAGTTTAATCTAATATTGATCAGAGTTCAACAGAGTTCCTTGCTGGTAAAGATGGTCAAAGGGTACAAACTTCTAGTTCGAAGATAAGTAAGTTTGGGGATATCATGTATAGCATGGTGACTATAGTTAACAGAACTCTAATACGTATTTGCAAGTTGCTAAGAGAGTACATCGTAAAAGTTCTCATCCCAGGGCACCTGGGTGGCTCAGTCATTAAGCATCTGCCTTCGGCTCAGGTCATGATCTCAGGGTCCTGGGATTGAGCCCCACATCGGGCTCCCTGCTCGGCGGGACTTCTCCCTCTCCCACTCCCCCTGCTTGTGTTCCCTCTCTCGCTGTGTCTCTCTCTGTCAAATAAATAAATAAAATCTTTATAAAAAAAAGTTCTCATCCCAAGAAAAAATAACGATGTGATGAATGTTAACTAAACTCATTGTGGTAACCATTACACAATGTATACGTGTATCAAATCATTATGTACATCTAAAACTCATGTGATATTTCAAGTATATTTCCATTTTTTAAAAAGACATTTAAAAAGGAGGTTCTTGTGGATTTCAGTTGCTTCACAAGGGAAGGATAAATGGATATAAGCCATTCCAATTTAAATATGAGAAACTGAGTGGCTATGTTACAAAGAGCTGACCAAGAAAAAGAGATGAGGTTATAATCTGCTGTGTCTTCCTGGGAAGCCACCACATAGCTCTCTGCCAGTTAGAACCACAGAGATGGGGTGGGCTGAGTGCCCACAGAAGAGGCAGTCAGAGCAACATTCCATTCTGGCTTCAGTCCCCTCCCAGGGGGGGTGAGTGTGGTGTCCAGACGCTGCCTGGGAAACAGGCCTGCACATCTGCAGTTAGGAGGGGAATACAGAACGTGGACCAAGTTGTTCTTAAACCTGGGGACATCTATGAAATCTGTGGCCAGAGATATCACATCCCTTTTCCTGGAGGAAAACTTATTTGAGAGCTTAAAGCTTTTACTTCTTATTTTATTTATCTTTTTTGCTCATGGTTTTTTAAATTATTTCTCAAAATTTTTATTATTGCAATATAGTTGACATAAAATGTTATGTTTTAGGTGTACAACATGGTGATTCGACAATTCTATACATCACCCAGTGCTCACCACCATGAAGTATAGGTCACCATACAACATTATTACAATATTATTGATTACATTCCCTTTGTTGTACTTTTCATCTCTATGACTTATTTATTTTATAACTGGATGTTTGTAGGGGCATCTGGGTGGCTCAGTTCATTAAGCTTCTGCCTGGGATTGGTCCTGGGATTGAGCCTCACTCACATCAGGGTCCCTGCTCAGCAGAGGCTGCTTCTCCCTCTCCGGCTCTCCCTGTTTGTGTGCTTGCTCTCTCTCTTTCAAATAAAGAAAATCTTAAAAAAAAATAACTGGAAATTTGTACCTCTTAATCCCCTTCATCTATTTTGCCCATTCTCCCCCCAGCAACCACCAGTTTGTTCTCTGTATTTATGAATCTGTTCCTGTTTTTTCTGTTTGTCTGCTTTGTTTTTTAGATTCCACACTTAAACAAAATCATATACTGTTTATCTTTCTCTGTCTGACTTATTTCACTTAGTAGAATACCCTCTAGGTCCAACCATGGTGCTGCAAATGGCAAGATTTCATTCTTTTTTGTGGCTGAGTAATATTCCATTGTATGTATATATCCGTTTTCTTTATTGGTTCATCTGTTGACATAGTTTTAGGTTGTTTCCACCTCTTAGCTTTTGTAAATAATGTTGCAATAAACATGGGAATGTAGATATCTCTTTAAGATAATGATTCCAAGTCTTTTGGATAAATACACAGAAGGATGACTGCTAGATCCTATGGCAGTTCTATTTTAAAATATTTTTAAGAAATATTCATATTATTTTCTATAACACTGCACCAGTTTTTATTCCCACCAACAGTGACAAGTCCTCCAATTTCTCCACATCCTTGCCAGCACTTTTTGTTTTCTGATTTTTTGATAATAACTATCCTAATTGATGTGAGATAATCTCATTGTGGTTTTGATTTGCATTTTCCTGATGATGTGTGATGTTGAGCATCTTTTCATAAATCTGTCAGCCATTTGTATGTCTTCTTTGGATACATGTCCATTCAAATTCTTTGCCTATTTTTTTAATCAAGGAATTCAGTTTTTTTTCTTTGTTGTTATTGGGCGGTAGGAATTTCTTACGTTTTTTTGGATATTAACTCCTTAACAGATATGTGGTCTTCAGATATTTTCTCCCATTCTGTAGGTTGCCTTTTCACTCTGTTGGTTGTTTCCACTGCTGTTCAGGAGCTTTTTCGTTTGATGTAGTCCCACTTGGTTGTTTTTGCTTTTTCCCCTGTGCTTTTGGTGTCAAATCTGGGAAATCATTGCTAAGGTCAATGTCATTAAGACTTTCCCCTATGTTTCCTTCTAGTAATTTTATAGTTCTACGTCTTAAATTTAAGTCTTTAATCCATTTTGAGTTGATTTTTGTGTAAGGTGTAAGGTAAGAGTCCAATTTCATTCTACTGCATGTGGATATCCACTTTTCATAACACTATTTATTAGAAAAACTAGCCTTTCCCTGGTGTGTGTTTTTGACACATTTGTCAAAGATCTGTTGCCCATGGGTTTATTTCTGGGCTTTCTATTCTGTTCCTCTGATCTGTATGCCTATATATTTTGTGTACTGTACCATACTGTTTGGGTTACTGTAGCTTTGTAATGTGCTTTGAAATCAGGAAGTGTGAGGCCTCTAGCTTTGTTCTTTTTTTTTTTAAGATTTTATTTATTTATTTGAGAGAGAGAGAGGACATGAAAGAGAGCATGAGCGGGGTGGGAGGGAGGGGTGCAGAGGGAGAGGCAAAAGCAGACTCCCCATTGAGCAGGGAGTCTGATGCAGGGTTCAATCCTGGGACTCTGGGACCATGGCCTGAGCTAAAGGCAGATGCTAAACTGACTGAGCCATCCAGGTGCTCCTGTTCTTCTTCTTTTTTTTTTTTTTTTTAACATTTATTTATTAGAGAGGGAGAGAGAGCACAGTGGGGAGGGGGAGGGGGAGAGGGAGAGAGAAAGTTTAAGCAGACTCTTCAAGGAGCATGGAGCCCAATGTTGGGCTCAATTGCATGACTCTGAGATCATGACCTGAGCTGACACCAAGAGTCAGATGCTTGACCAACTGCACCACCCAGGAGCCCCATGTTCTTTTTTCTTTTTTTTTTCCAAGATAGTTTTGGCTATTCTGTGTTATTGATGGTTCCATGTGAATTGCAGGATTGTTTTTTCTATGTCTGTGAAAAATGCCATTGGGATTTTGATAAGGATTTCACTGAATCTGTGTATCACTTTGGGTAGCATGGACATTTAAATGACTCTTCCAGTTCATAAGTTTTCTGATCCATAAACATGTATGTCTTTCTGCTTATTTGTGTCTCCTTTAATTTCTTTCAATAGTGTTTTGTAGTTTTCAGTGTACAAGTCTTTTGCTTTCTTGGTTATATTTATTCCTAAGTATTTTATTCTTTTTATGTTTTATATGTTTCAATTTCCTTCTTGTACTGTTTGTTGCTGGCATATAGGAATGCAACTGATTTTTGTGTGTTGATTTTGTATCCTGAAACTTTAGTGAATTTGTTTATTAGTTCTAACACTATTTTTGTGGAATATTTTAAGATTTTCTACTCATAAGATTGTTTCATCCACAGAGAGACTTTTACTTCTTTTCCAATCTGATGCCTATTATTTCTTTTTCTTGCCTAACTGCTATGGCTAGAACTTCTAGTACTATGTTGAATAGAAGTGGTGAACTAGTCATCCTTGCTTTGTTCCCGATCTTGAAGAAAAGCTTTCAGGTTTTCACCATTGAGCATTCTGTTAGCTGTGGATTTTCATTATACTGAAGCAATTTCCTTCTATTTCTAGTTTGCTGAGAGTTTTATCATGAAATGGTGTTGAATTTTGTCAAATGGTTTTTCTGCATTGCTCAAGACAATCATGTAATTTTGATCCTTTGTTCTGGTAATACAGTATATCACATTTATTGGTTTTCATATATTGAACTATCCTTGAATCCCAAGGATGACTTGCACTTGGTCATGGTGTACGATTCTTTCAATGTGCTGTTAAATATGGTTTGCTAGTATTTTGTTGAGGATTTTTGCATGTACATTCCTCAGGGATGTCAGCCTGTAGTTTTTTGTTTTTCTTCTAGTGTCCTCTTCTGGCTTTGATACCAGGGTAATGCTGGCCTCATAAAATGAGTTTGGAAGTCTTCCCTCCTCCTCAATTTTTTGGAAGTGTTTGAAAAGGATGAGTGCTAATTCTTCTTTAATGTTTGGTGGACTTCACCAGTGAAGCCATCTGGTCCAGGGCTTTTCCTTGTTGAGAAGTTTTTGATTACTAATTCAATATTTGTACTAGTTATAGGTCTGTTCAGATTTTCTATTTCTTCATGATTTAGTGTTGGCCAATTATGTTTCTAGGAATTTATCCATTTCTTCTAAGTTATCTGATTTGTTGGCTTATAATTGCAGAAGGAAGGAAATAATAAAGAAAAGAGCAAAAATAAACAAAACAGAACATGAAAAATAATAGAAAAATCCATGAAATTAAGAGTTGATGATTTTAAAGCATCAACAAAATTGATCAACTGTAGCTGGGCTAACTATAAGAAATGAGAGAAGACTCAAAGTCAGAAATGACAGTGGAGACATTGCAACTGATGCCATAGAAATAAAAAGGATTTTGAAACTCCTAGTTCTAATGACTTGATTAGTTTTCTCCCACCTCCATGACACACACACATATGGTTTAGCTTGAAGGATTTTCTTTCTGTAATTGTAGACCAGATAGCAATGTTGATAGTGGGCGTGACTCTACTTAGCAAGGAATGAAGTGCTTGGTTTGTTGGGACAGGAAAACCTCACTGGAACCCTACTAAGTTGGAAGTAATGATGATTTAAGCAAGATTCAAGGGGATTCCAATAATGATATTTATTTCACAACAGTGGAGTAGTTATCCTCAGCTTCACTTTCCTGTGTTTTTATTACCCATGGTAAACCATGGTCCAGAAGCATATGATCCTCCTTCTGACATATCATCATCAGGTCAAAAATAGCCTAATGTCACATCACAATGCCTACATCATTCACCTCACTTCCCCTCATCACATAGGCATTTTATCAACTCACATCATTGCAAGAAGAAGGGTAAGAGACATTTTGAGAGAGAAAGACCACATTCACATAACTTTTATTACAGTATACTGTTATAATTGTTCTATTTTATTTAGTTATTATTGTTAATCTCTTTCTGTGCCTAATGCATACGTTAAATTTTATCACAGGTTTATATGTATAGGAAAAAGCATAGCACATATAGAGTTTGGTGCTGTCTGCAGTTTCAGGCAGGCATTGGGGGTCTTAGAACATATCCCCTTCAGATAAGGTGGGGGGACTACTGTCCCCATAAAATCAAGGCTAATTAAGCAAAAAGAGACTTTATTGGGATGAAGGACAACTGTTCAGCAGTTCATTCCTGGGACCTCTCTCCTTTGCTTTATTTACTTTCTACTTTCTTAATTCATGACTCCTGATCCTAAGGCTTAAATATGTATGAATCTGGGGTGCCTGGGTGCCTCAATCAGTTAAGCAGCTACCTTTGGCTCAGGTCATGATCCCAAGGTCCTGGGATCAAGTCCCACATTGGGCTCCCTGCTCAGCGGGAAGTCTGCTTCTCTCCCTCTCCGGCTCCCTCTGTCCCTCCCCTCACTCCTGAGTGTGTATGTGTGTGTGTGTGCACACGCACATGCACAGTTCTCTCTCTCAAATGAATAAATAAATAAATCTTTAAAAAAATACAATGTCCATGATTTTTGTCAGTATTCCATGAAGCATGTTACAATTAACATGTACCAGTACTCCTGGGCAATTCTGGTAAGCGTTATGTTGATCTCAATATGTTTTTTCATTGCAACTTATTATTTAATATGCATTGTTATTAGTAATGTAATCCTGACAAAATAACTCCTTTAACAATGTCCTCCAAATGTTCACTATGTTGTGGTGTTAGAGCTGCACCTGGAAATCACCAAGTTCTAGGAACCTGTTGGATGTGATAAAAACACTACAAAAAGTAGGTCAAACTACCAAAATGTGCTGTGCTGTTAATTTTGGAGAGAGTACTAAGAGAACATTAGGAGCACTGCTGAGGAAATAAAAAGCCGTCTTAAAGCAAAAATATGTAATAACAGTTGAAAGAGAATATGGTCCCTAAATTTAATTTGTTCTCTACTCCCCTTTTACATTTGTTCCGAAGGGAAAATTAGTCTTGACTAATGGTAGGTTTTCAGGAATGCATCTCTTGCACAAAGATCAACCACCCTGTGTTTTTCACTAAAAGCATCTGACAACATTTTGCCTTCTTGTCCAGTTTTATAAAGAGCCCTGGAGTTTATCAGCAAAATGGAATTTCCACGAGGATGAAGACTAATGTAGCCTTAGAACTTAATACCATGTTTGCCTGCAAAATAATAGTGTCTAATAAATATTTGGTGAATAAGTAAATGAATAAGTATACAACTTCAGATAACTTAGCACCAACACCAGTCCCAAAGATTTCACTCTAAATCTAAATCCCTCCAGATCATATATAATTCATTCCTGAGAAAGATACTAATACTTCTTGGTTCAAAGAATTGAAAATTTATCCCTAATTTTTCCTGCCAAGTCATGAGGAATTAAACCAGTTTACAATCCTTTAGTAACCCAAATAAATAAATCAGTCTTTGGCACAAAATTGATGCAAAGGCATCAAAGTCTTCCCCCTGTGGGGTATTTTTTTATACGATGCTTTGTTTTGATGCTGTCTATATTGAGAGTAAATGTAAGAAATAGCTTTTTTTAAAATAAAGATTTATTTTAGAGCTAGAGAGAGCGAGCACAAGTGGGAGGGGCAGAGGGAGAAGGAGAGGGAATCTCAAGCAGACTCCACGCTGAGCCTAGAGTCTGATGTGGGGCTTGACACAGGTTCCTAAGCTGGAACCAAGAGTTGAAAGCTCAACCTACTGCGCCACCCAGGTGCCCCAAGAAATAGCTTTTTGATACTCAGCACTGTGTTCACCATAATTGATGATGAGTTGTTAGTTACATTGCACAGAGTCCTCTTTATGAGAACCCCCAGAATAAATTCTTGCCTGGTGCTGGTATCAACAACAAATAGATTCTCCTGAGCAATTGATTTGCTTTCATCTCTTTGAAACAGTAATTATATAATTGACAATGTTTCCTTTTGTATGTGTGTGTGTATGTGCATGTTAAGTGCTAGAAAGCTTAGAATCTACATTTGTGGACCAATGTAACAAGGGTTTAGCCCAATTCCCAGCCATAGATTTTGTCCCTTCTCTTTCTTTTCTTGCTTTCTCTTTTAATTCAACTTGTGTTTTATTCATCTCTCCTAAGCCCCTTTGGAACAAGGCAAGGTCTCAAATAATGTCAAAATAAATGTCAAAATCTATCAAAGCCATTAGCTTTTTCTTTAACCCTTTGAAGGGGCAAATTAAGGCATGGAACTCTCTTTAGTAAATGTGACAAGCATGCTTTCTTTTTTCAAACCATAGTGTGGTTTCTTTCTTTTTTCTTTCTTTTTTTTTTTTTGTAAGCTAGATGATACTTCGTTAAATACCCAGTGACTAACTTTGGTTATAGGTGGCTCTAATTTTATCTGGTATGAAATCTAAACCCACTGGTCTGTAGCTCCCTCTGGGATGATTTTGGGGGTGGGGAACAGATTGGGCGTGGAGCATAGATCACATTACTCATCTCTCCAGCTCAGAGGCTATGTCAATAACCCCACAGTTTTCCAGTGACCCCTCATGTAGGTGCCATCTGGTCTCTACGAGCTATATTTATATCTGGCTTGACAGTTTCACCCTGTGCGTTTTTCAGTAATTGATCCAATAACGCTGATCTATTTGGTAATTTGCTAGCAAAGCCTAAGGCACATAGTGCACAGACTCTAAACTCAGGCGTGTGTTCCTATCTCAAACCTATGATTTGCCAGCTGTGTGACTTTGGGAAAATACGTAACCTTTCTGTGCCTCCATCTGCTCATCTATAAAATGAGATCAATAGCAGGAAGTTGTGGGGATTAAATGAGGCAATGTATATAAAATACTCAGTGTGGTGCCTGGAGGATGGCTAGTAGTCACTAAAAATATTGTGTTGTTGTTGTCGTTGTTGCTATAGTTTATTTGAGTTCTGCGTTTGCACAACATCCACTTAAGCCTCTAGCTGACCTTGCCCTTTTTGTGGATATAAAGAGTCTATTATTTTTAGCCTTGGAGTCCCTTACCAATACTCTCTTAAATTCTTTTTTTGGGCATGTCTAATTTCTAGTGTATGCCTTCCTGTTTTCCTCACTTAGCCTGTCTTTTCATTTTTGAAAAATGGCAGGAGAAAAACCTATTTTATTTTGCCAGTTGACCATGAAGAGTTGTATGTGAGCTTTTGTTGTTTTCTTTAAAGTGCCAGGTCTTTTGGTTCCTTGGCATGCATTTATCCTGGACTTTGAGCAAGCTATTCTAAAATAGTCACCAGGCTGTCTTAGCTTTTAAACTCTTCCTTTCAATTTTTCCCCTAACAAATGTTCCCACTCAGCCATTAAGCTCTTTTCATGAATAATAACATGAGGCATTTCCTTGGTTTTCCTTCTCCCTCTGGAAAGTGAAAATTACCCTGACAACTGCTCACTAGTGTTCCCCCCACCCCCCAATTCCTTCCTGCAAGACTCCCAGTCATGTATTGAGGCCAAGTTCCACACATTTCCCTCCATTTGAATTATTCGACAAAGCTGCCTTCTTAACTTTGTATCTACCTGTCTCTTCATCAGTCTTTCCGCCAACCTACTTGGATCCCCCTATGGTCCTGTCCTTTATCCACTTTGTGTAGTCCTTTATCCACTCGGCAAGTATTTGACTATTGTGAATAAGCTGCAATAAACATGGGAATGCGTATGTCTCTTAGTAACCTGTTTTCATTTCCCTTGGATATATACCCAGAAGTGGGATTGCTAGATTGTATGGTAGTTCTATTTTTCATTTGTTTGAGGAAGCTCCACGTTGTTCTCCACTGCAGTATTATTCACAATAGCTAAGATGTGGAAACAACCTGAGTGTCCATGAATGGATAAGTGGATAAAGAAGATGTGGGGTGTACAGACAGATAATAGAATACTATTCAGCCATGAGAAAAAAAAAAAAGAAATACTGCAACAACATGGATGGACTTCGGGGACATTAAGCTAAGTGAAATAAATCATACTGACAAAGATAAATACGGTATGATAGCTCTTAAATGTGGAATATAAAAACAAACAAACAATCCTAAATTGTAAAAGCAGAGCATAAAATGGTGGCTACCAAGAGCTCCGGGGTAGGGGAATGGGAGAGACAGAGTTTAAGGATACGTACTTGCAACTGTGGATGGTCCCCAATTTACAATAGTTCCACTGGTGATTTTTCAACTTCACGATGGTGAGAAAGTGATACCTATTCAGTAGAAACTGTACTCTAAATTTTGAATTCTGATCTTTTCTGGGGCTAGCGGTATGGGGTACGACCCTCTGTCACGAAGCTAGCGATATGTGTTGTGACTCTGTCGTGAAGCTGGGCAGGAACTGCAGCTCCCCTTCAGCCCTGTGACCATGAGGCCAACCACCCATAGACTTACAACCATTCTGCACCCAAAAAGCTATGCTGAGTCTCACTTTCAGTATTCAATAAATTACACGAGATACTTAACACTTTGTTATAAAGTAGGCTTCGTGTTCGATGATTTTGCCCAATTGCAGGCTACTCTAAGTGGTCTCAGCACGTTTAAGGGAGACGAGGCTAAGCTATGATGTTTGGTAGGTTAGCTATACAAAGTGCATTGTCAATTTAGGATATTTGCAATTCACAATTGGGTTTACCAAGATTAACCCCACTGTAAGTCAAGAAAAATCTGTAGTAGATCCATAAAACCTGGAGACCTAATACATAGTATGGTGATTATAGACAACAAAACTGTATTCTAAACATTGAACTTAAGAGACCAGATTTAACTTGTTCCCAGCACCAGAAGAAAGGACAATTATGACATGATAGAGGAGTTAGCTAATGCTGCCATGGCACTCGTCTTCCAGTGTAAGTGTACCAAATCATTATGTTGTACACCTTAAACTTACATAATGTTGTACATCAAATGGGACAATGAAAAAACCCAAACAAACAAGTATTTGAGTAGCCCCTGTAGCTTGTCACAGTCTCTGCTAAGTGAAGGGAACTCCCCTTTACACAAAATACCATTCCTGCCCTCAAGGAATTTACGTTCTGGTAAGGACTAACTAATGTTATAAGGGTGAGTACAGGTACTCTGGATGAATTTAGCACAGGTGGTCCACTTGGTTATATTGGCTGAGGGAAGTCTTCCTTAATGGGATGATATATTAGCTGAGATAAAGAAAAAAAAAAGGAATTACTACAGCTGTTATCCCACAGTTGTGGCTATCGGGTGCAAGGCTAGAGATCTGGCTGAGGGAAGTCTTCCTTAACGGGATGATATAAAGAAAGTAGCATATGGCCATGATAATTTTTGTGAAGATATGTTCCCCACTCCCAATAAATAAATAAATAGCTGAGATAAAGAAAAAAAAAAGGAATTACTACAGCTGTTATCCCACAGTAGTGGCTATCGGGTGCAAAAAGACAATGAAAACAGGGTCATGTTTCTGTAGATTGAGTGATAATGAAATAGAGAAAGCACACCAGCCAACTGTTTCAAGAAACTTAGCCATGCAAGACTGAAAAGAGGGTGGGATAGAGAAAGTATAGCAAGGGACTGATAGACAAAATAATTAGGTGGATCAAGGGACTGGAGGTCTGGATATTATTTATTACCCAGGAAATAGTGTGATAACAACTATTAGAGAGAGTTGTATGGAGAGAGTTGTCTGGAGAGGAGATGGTGGCCAGGGGCATGAGTGGCCACAAAGAGTTGACACTGGGGTTATCGGGATGGCAGAGCCCACTTGACCATCGAGTAGATAGTCAATAGGGAAGCTGAATCCATTCAGGCAGCACTGGGGGTGGGCAGAAGTCCATAAGCCCTGCACTAAAGATTTCAGTAAATAAGGAAAAGACGTGGTTGAATACATTCAAGAAACATAGACAGCGGTATAATAATAGCTTGGACTCCAAAGTCCAAGAAACATGGTTCAACATCCAGCCTTTTCCCTTACTGTGTGAGACTGGACAGTTCACCTTACTCCTCCCTACACTTCCTTGTCCTCATCTGTGAGTGGGGGATAATCATAATGTTGTTCTCCTACAGTCATTGGACTGTTGTGTGAAAATTAATGGCACATGGTAAACGCTCAGTCAAGATGCCAAGACCGTAAGACAATAGAGATCAGTTTCCAAAGTGTGGAGCCTAAGGGAGTGTAAATTTTCAGCGAAAATATCTAAAACAGACACAAAAAAACAAAAACCAGAATCAATTTATGGTGCTTAAACACCTTACTACATAAGAGGGAATAAAATTAAAATATCAGTTGTTCGCTATGTGGAGAGATACTGCTATAGGTCTTTCCCCGGAGAAAGTGATGCGTGAAGTCCTCCCCTGAAAGGGGTGGGGAGGGCAATGGAACTACTTGGAGAATTTCCTCTGTGAATCCTGTGGTATGAGAGAAAGTACTAGGGTTTTGCTTCCTTCTGAGAAGTCTCAAAGGCTACCTAGTCAAAGGAGAGACTCAGCCTGCACTCTTGGAGTTGGAAAGAGCGAAAACTGGGTTGGCATTTCCCATGGACCAGATGTGGTCCCACCAAAGAAAGAGTGGCTGTGTGGTTATATTACGTCCTGCCCTACTATTATTAGAGGACAGGGATGAGGATCAGTGAAAGTAGACAGAGCTGCTCGACATGAATCTTGAAGAAACAGAGCTTTATTTGAAGTTGAAGAATTCATTTGATTCTGGAAGCAACTCTGAGGAGAAAGAGACTGTGGCTCTCTACAAGAAATCTTGGGATGGTCACATTTCAGTCAAGCATGGAGGAGGAGAAAACATTTGTGAAGAGGCTGAGTGTGGAGGGAGTCTGCTTATCTGGAAGGGGTGACCCTGAGTGTACAGTGTGAAGGTTGAGTCAGCAGAGACAAAAGTAGCAGATGTCAAGATAAAATGAAGAGGGTGGATTACAGAGACACTTACATCTCCACTCAGGACAGAGGTGGAGACAGGGCAGGTAAGTTCCATAAAATCGGGATGACTTAACATCTGCAATTCGTTATTCGTATATGATGTCAAAGACCTATAAAGTATAATAATGTCGAATGGGAATAACATAAATTTAAAATAAAGATGTGGTGAAGAGTAATAATGGAATTGTCCTTCTAGTACACGTTCACACGCATTTGATTTGCCTGGGCTGGAAGGTTCATGTGCGGATAGCTGCTTTCTCAAGGTGGATATGTATATCCATTCAGTATCCTCATATAACTCAGCAGTAAATGCAGAGTCGAGGACATGCATGGCTGAGGGTTTGGGGAAGGAACATTCTTCTTCCTGACTTCCCTCAGTCCTCACAACTCTGTAATTTCCAGTGAGGTGCTCTTTGCTCTCCTTTCCAGTGATCCCGGTTTGGGCTTGCAACTGTTTTTCCTGTTGTGGCCTTGCCTTCCCTGCCATGACTGGGAGGTCACAACGCTCCATGTGAGTTCCAAATGCAGAAACACTAAAGCCATCACCTCCTTCTCCAATCCAAGCACAGATTTGCTTTTGGAGCCTTGCCCTGATGTCATAAGGAGCAGGGTGGGGAATGAGAATCTGTGGCTCCTCAGAATAAGATACTACCCAGACCTCACCCCATTCCCTGGCACCCTCCAGGTTCCCGCACCAACAGCTATGTAGAAACATGTGCTAGGATTTGGCATTCCCTGGAATTAAGCCAAGTCGCAGGCAAGATGTGCTTATTAGTTGATGATGTGTCGTTTGCTTCAGGAAATTTCATTGTATGTTTATGCACTCTATATGTACTTTACTGATATATGTTTGCTATGTATTTCATTTGGCAACTTCCCAAACATTCTCATGCCCAGTGTCTCAAGCATAGTGGTAAAAAATACACAGCCTTTCGTATGTATTTTCTCAACGTGATGGCTATGTGACCTCGAACCACTGAGGAAATCTCTTTGCACCTCATTTTCCTTGTCTGAAAAGGGTATTAGTCAAATAATCTCCCTCATGGGATTGCCTTAGGGACCAAGTGAGATATTCTATATAAAATTCTGAGCCCAATGGCTAATATTAAGTAGAATGTTAGTTGTTAATAATCATGGTACTTTTACTAATAACTTCCATAAGGGCTATATGCAGGCAAGGTAGGCTCAAGAACTTGAGGGGCTGATTCCAGGTCACACACTGAAACAGTGCTCTCAAGAGGCCAAATTAAGTGCTCTTTTCCCTGTGTTATGATTGACTCACATTTCAGTATTCAGTGTCAGTAATTCTGGCCATTCTCTCTCTCTCTCTCCATCCATGTATCTATTATCTATCTGTATCATCTATCTATTATGTATCTATCATCTATCCATCCACTAACCATCCATCCATCCATCCATCCATGTACCTATTATCTTTCTATCATCCATCCTTCCATCTTATATATAGGATTTTTTAGTCATACAATGACTGAATGATTTTTTATAGCATTAACTGCTTGCTTGTGTGTCAAGCAAACCTGAGCCAAGTCTCACTGACCTTTACCTCATGGTTCTTTAAGACAGAGTTTTTTTTTTCTTAAACTCACAATTTTATGAAGCATCAGTGTAGCCTTTTCCCTTCAGAGATTAACTTAGAAGAACTCGGCTAATTCAATTTACTTCTTAGTGCTTTAGGCATTTTGTCTGTAAAACAGAAAGTACATGACTTTTCTCCTCCAAAAAGAATGTGAGGGGCTTGTGGTTTCTGCAAGACATGGTGTCATGTTGGCCTCTTGAATAGAGGTCTGCTCATAAATGGAAGGAGACTTCATAGCAAGAACACGAGCTCAGTGTACAATCTAAACACTCTTTAGTTGAATATCAGGCAACAGCTTGGATTTCTATGTTTTCTGAGTGTGATTTGAGTAAGGGAGCCTGGCCTGCCACCCACGTTTTTGGCAAGCAGTGAGGTTTACAACTGTCCTCTGTGGGCTCCTGTGTATGAGCACTTTGAAGGACGTCTGCAAGAAGCCAAGAATGACTTCACCACTGATGCTATCAGATGAAATGAGATCCATACTTAATGGCTCAGAGTTTGGGCTGCCTGGCCAAGGAATCACATCCGGAGTTCACCTTGCAACAAGTAGGTGCTCAGTAAGTATTTGTGGATATGCCCTGCTGACCTTGGAAATCAGCAGAGTTTCAGAACTTTCCATTCATTCTATAGATAGCTCTGTTATTCCCTTGGTGACTAATGAGTCTGGCTCCCACTTTTCACCACCTTCCGCAATAGGCACCATTCACGAAGGCCTGAGTGTTTCTCTGCCAGACACACTTCATTTGGCAAAAGTGATTTTATGAGCTCATAAGGTCATTTCAGGAAATGAAAGATGAATTTAATCTGGTATCTTTTGCTTAGACTGGATGCCAAGGATACTTATCCCACCTTGAGGTACATTTAAATGTTGCACTTTTTTTTATTTGGAGGATTCTTCTTTTCCATCTCAGTTTGTAGCTAAGTTCTGCACTTTCTCTGGGTGGGACTATCCTCCCATATTCCTCCATCTACCATCTCTGTGATGAATGCTCGCATCCAGATCTCTAGGCCAAAACCCTACTATTCTTCATGAGTTTTTACCAGAGCTGTCTTCACAAAAATTATCATGGCCATATGCTACTTGTATTATAACTTAATAATTTTCTTTAACTTGATTTACTATCTATCTATCTAATCTATCTACCTATCATCTATCTACCTATTTATAATGTGTGTAATATATATATATATGTATATATATACATATATAAAGCTTTATATCTCTCCCATAAGTAGAAAACCCAGTATTACTTATCATAACTACTTTGCAACTACTTGGATGTCCATGAGCCTCCAGATGATCACCAAATCCTGTGGATTTGAGCTCAAAACAACTCAGATTTGGTCTTATTTCTCTCCCCGCCACTCCCCCCAAACTGCCAAAGGGCTAGATTTTGCAACAGCCTCCTTCTTTTTCTCTTTTACTTAATTCCCCAGCTGTACCAAACCACGTGTGCCATATTTCACTATTCTAGGGTGCACATTTTTTTCCCACTTAGTATCTCTGAAGTCAGACAGCATGAAACATATTCTAAAGCATGCTTATTTCAACTGATGACGAATCATAGGGGCGTGGGCAGCATTTGTTCTTCTTAGCAATGCACATGAAAATGGAGATTTTAGGGACACCTGGGAGGCTCTGTCAGTTAAGCCTCTGCCTTCAGCCCAGGTCATGATCCCAGGATCCTGGGATCGAGTCCTGCATCAGGGTCCTTGTTCAGTGGGGAGTCTGCTTTTCCCTCTGCCTGGAGCTCCCCTGCTTGTGCTCTCTCTCTCTCAAATAAATAAATAAAATCTTTTTTAAAAAATGGAAATTTTAACAATCAATTGCATCTTTAATTTGCCGAAGTGTGGTTGCATGTTCCCACCTTCTTGTTCACGTTTCCCTCTGCTGAGGGATGCTCTTCCCCCACCTTGACCTCTTTTATGACTTTTTGTGTTTTGAGGCTCAACTCAGGAACTCTCCCTTTCAGGAGGCTTTCTCAGATCACCCTCTCATCCAGGTGGTTCTGGTATATCCAGTCTGGGTTCCCATGACATTAGGCCATATCTTGATTATTATATTTCCACACTTTATTACAAATATCTATGGAGGGCTCTGTGTTACCCGCCAGCCTACCCTCTGTGCAAATGGTGACTGTATTATATTCAGTATAAGCAGTGTGGTCAGCTGATCAAGAGCACAGACTGGCTCCACAAGTCACAAGCTATGACCTTGGATAACTTGTTAACTTCTTTGTGCTTCTGCTTCTTCATCTGAAAAATGAGGACACTATTATGTTACTTACCCCACAGGGCTGTTGGGGAACTAAGTTAGTTAATGCATGCAGAGAGCTCAGAACAGTGTCTAGCATATAACCGTCACTATATAAACATTTGCTTTTAGTACTATTCTCTATCTGCAATTCCAGCAAAAAACTAAGGCCAAAAGAAAGAATTAAAATTAAACACCTTTCTCATGCTCTATTCTAGGAAGATAAAACTTGCTTTCTGGCTGGAAAGCTACCCTCCCCATGGCACTGGTGGCACCTGGAAGTGTCCAAATAAAATTAATCTTTTTTCAAGGACAACAGCTCAAAACACTATTTTATCCACTAAAACTCTCCAAGATCATAGAATCATTCTGGGTTCTTAGTGAAAAAATAACTTGAAAGTCACAATCTTTGCCCTCACCATGGCGCACAGTCTGTGAACAAAATTACTTTTATCTAAGATTTAGATAAACAAAAATAAATATCAGACTGGATAAAGGAAAGCCACATTTGTTTGCCAGCTGATGTCATCTAAAATCATGTTTGTCTCCTGTGTGTTTTCAAAGAGGCTGCATGAGGCTAATTAGAAAAAGAAAAAAAGAGAGAAAAATAAATATTCTGGAGACATCTGGCTCACGTCACCTTTTCCTTTAAAAATTGAATTATTTACCAGTCATCATCTGAACCTTGTTGGCTGGTACAGAGATGGGACATTTCTTTCATTTATCATGAGTCAATAAGCTTTAGGGAAAAAAATTAGTAAGAGGCATGGAAGAATTTACAACAAAGACCACATTTTTATTTAATTTTGAAAAGGAGTATATAATCCTAGTCACCAAATGCTAAAACAATGTATATTTAGTCTATATTCACTGTCAGTCAGTAAGAAACTCAGAGGAAAGGGACGCATAAAACATCTCTCCCTACGCCCACTTCAGATATTGGGGCTAAGGCAGCATTTCAGTGTGACATGGTATTTTCTGATTTCTGGGAATATCTCAACATTTTAGTGTTTGATCCTTTCTCTGAGGATGGATAAATTCATGTTGAGGGTCATATGTGGCCTTCAAACTAGAATTTTCTTAGCCTGGTGCCTGGAACTAATTAGTAGCTTAAGTAAATCTCATCCAGGCAGTTATTTAAGTTCATCTTTCAATACCCGTAAATTTAACTCTTAAATATCCAGCTACAAAAGGTAAGGAAGCACAGTGTCAGATATGATGGGTATTCAGTAGTATTTGTTGTTGCTTTAAGGCATCCACAACACACTCTGCAAGAGTAGCTATAGACATTGAACCCAAGAGTGTTGGGCACATACTTAAATCCTATCCACAGCTGGGGATGGAGGGGTAGCCTGCAGACACAGAACAATCTTCTGCTTAGAACTGATTCTATTGGCATTGTTTATTGAATATAAAAAGTCAAGAAACCCCTCTAGTCACTGTTTCACCATAGGGAAAACTGTGTGATTTGGAGAATTTTAATGCAGTAACAAAAAACACAGGATTTGTTATTTCCCACATGTTCTCCAACATCTAGACAGATAACCTCCAAGAATAAAGAATATATCCATGTGTATATTGGCATATTTTGCAGAAGAGGTTTGGAGAGACTCCATTTTTTTTGTGCTAGAACATTGAGTTAGTCTTGTTTATCCTGGGTACTGGGCAGCCAATTCCTACCTTTACACCATTGGATGTGGAGTCCTGGGAATATAACCTTGAACCTGATTCAGTTTTTTTCTCTCATTTCCTATAACAGATATTTTAAACCTTCCCACTTTCCTCCTACCTTGTCTTGTTCTTCCTACTGCTCTTGTTCTCAGCAGTCAAAATGCCCTTGTTCCCCAGATACATTGAAGCTGTCAGAAAGAACACCCTTCATTTGCTGGGATGGCCTACATGTAAGCCCAGCCTCCATCACTGCTGTAACAGGCAGGGGTGCTGGCCTGGAGATCTTTTCTACCCAGACCCTGGGTTCTCTCTGGCTGCTCCTTCTATTTGCCTATCTCCAAATGTCTGAAGCCCCATTTGCTTTTCCTTCTAAGCACTCCCTCTAGTTTTTCTCAACTACTCACATGACTTTAATTAGCCCCTGAAATGTTTAGGGTTTCAAGATGTGCTCTTCCTGATCATCTCTTTTCAGAGCTTCAAAACCATATACCCAAATGCCTAACCGGCATCTCCATCTGGAAGGTTTCTCCAAATTAGCATTTAAGAGCTGAACCCAAGCTACTCTTCCCCTTGCGGAGCCAGGCTCTCGATGAATGGCACCACCAACTCGATAGGTGCCCCAAATCTGAATCTTAAACCTCATCTGTGACTCTTTTTTTTTTTTTTTAAAGATTATTTATTTATTTATTTGACAGAGAGAGACACAGCAAGAGAGAGAACACAAGCAGAGGGAGAAGCAGGCTTCCCGCTGAACAGGGAGCCCGATGCGGGGCTCGATCCCAGGACCCTGGGATCATGACCTGAGCCGAAGGCAGATGCTTAACCGTCTGAGCCTCCTCATCTATGACCCTTGATTCTTTCTCATTTCCTTAATCTCTAAGAACTTGGGGTCTAGTATCTAAATACATCTCAGTTCTGTTTCCCTCCCTCCATCCTAAATGTAAATACCTTAGTTCAGCATTATCTTTCACTAGGAACACTGGCAAAGAAAAATTATTCACTAGACTCTTGTTAAAAATTATAAGACAGATTTTATTCAAGCTACTGCAGTAGGGGAGACAGACTGAGCTCATCTCCAATCCAGTCAACTCCGCAGAGGTGACTGGGCATTTTAAAGGGAGGATGAGGGAGAAGGGGAGTACAGGGCTTCATAGAGTCAAGAAAGTGGAAAATGACAAGAATCAGCCAGAGGGACTGCACAATGTGATTAAGCCCATCTGTGTCCACTGCTTGGTGTCTATTGAAGTTAGCATCCTACCTCACCCACATAGATTGGGAGACAGGGCTCTATCTTTCTTGATGGTTATGTTTCAAAATGATGGCCCCAGGTTCTTGTGAAAGATGTTCCAGGGTTGTAGAAGATATATCTCAAAGGAACAGAGAAAGGATTTACAACTGCCAAGTTTTCTAAAGTAAATGCTCTAAGAAAAGGGAGGTCAGGGGCCTATAGTTAGGTTTTGGCTAGAACAAATGGTAAAGTATCTTGGCAACACTGAGTTTTCTCAGGCAGACATTTAAGGAGATTGGGGGTCATCATCCTAGAGACACAGCTTTGAGTTGATACATAGTAAGCTAGTATTTATTCAAGTCTCTAAGTGTGGGTGGTAGAGCAAATTGTTTGTGCTGTAAGCTGCAGTTCTTATAGGCCAAAGTTGAAGACTGGTTAAAAAGAGGGCTCCCTTCTCAGAGCCTGGCTAGACTTTGATCAGGAAGAGAGTCTTGTCAGTACTCTAATGCAAAAAATTGTAGTAGATGGGCTCAAATATGGCTTTCAACATTTCCTCCCATCCCTGTACCTACGTGTCACTCCTCCCAGCAACAGTGGATTTGACTTTCATCTCCTTGAATCTTGTTGGAAACTTGTGTGGATCAATAGAATGCAGTAGAAATTTCTGGCCCCTATGAACCCTTTCACTCTTGTAGAACCCTGAGCCACAATTCAAGTAGACTGACTGCCCCAACTGGAGAGAGAGTGGCACAGCCAGCCCCCAGAATTCCAGCCACCACAGATCAGGCCCTAGATGTGACAGTGAAGCCTCTTTGGATGTCCAACCTCAGCCAAGCTCCTGGTTATATGAGCCTTGTGAAGACCCAGCTAATGCCTTGTGAAGTGGGCTTGGGCAATCTCGGCAAAGCCCTATCCAAATTGCAGAATCATATGCAAATAAATGGTTGTTGTTATTCCAAGCCATGAATTTTACCTCTGGACACACACACACTCATGCACCTTTGTCTGTCTCTTGTGCTTTCCTCACTTTGCTAGAGAAATCCAGACTGACCGCTGGACAACATTTCATCTTTCCATGATAATGTGTTCTCAACTAAGATTTTTGAAGAGCAATTATGAGCTTCAATTATTAGCACCAACTGTCATAACCACACAGTTGCAATTAAATAGTATTCATGGAGATTTTTTTCTTCCAATTTCCCTGATGAACCGTGAGACATTTCAGGTTATTCAGAAATACAGTTTGTATTTCAGTCATATATATCAGGACATACAAGAGAAAGAATTGGAGGTCATATGTCAGTTTGGGCATAACGGGGTGGGGGGTGGGGAGGGTCATGCCCACCTATTCTTTTGTAGAAAAGCATACTTCAGGATTGTGAGGACATATTCAAGCCACAGAAGGGATAAGACCTAAATATACATCACAAGAAAGTTAGAGCTAATGATTGTCCCTGTATTTTTCTCCATATTGTCTTTACCAGGCCACTGCAGGACCTGTGAAGATAGATGTACCTTCCTATGGGGAAAGCAGCTCCCCAGCTCCTGTTGATGTGCCTGTACAGATAAATAATGGGGATAACCTCTTACCAGTTGGCCCAGTTCTGTTGGAATTCCAGAAACTCCACAGACCAAGACTTGAGCCCGTTGGTTTCTTTGTCTATAAGGAAAACAGAAACACTGTTTGATAGAAAAAAAATTGAGGAGGATAAGTGAAAGCTGGACAACTGGGTTTTTGGGGGGATTTTGGGTCTCTATTTTAAATTTTTTCCCTAAATTCTCCCCTAAAACAAACACATTCCTGTGGAAGCTTCACCACATAAACAGATCCATTCACAAGGATGCTGCTTTGAGGACTGAATCCAACTTAAGGTCAAGGTTAGGGCTTGGTGCCAGTCTCACCAAGTTTCAGTACTCAAAGAAGTTCTGATTTGATCTGAATTCAGTTTTGTGCCTCTTTAAAAAAAAATGCAAAATATGCCTGAGCAAATAAGGAAAAAGTAAACACCTCAATTACTTCTCTTCCAACCTCAGTGACTTCTCTGCTTCCCTTCTTATCTGAATCCTGTCCAGATCACAAGGTCTGGCTCAAGCTCTACCATGTGGAGTTCTGCAGATAGTAGTTCTACAGAAATACATTTTTATTCTGTTGGTTTGTCCCCTATTATATGGCAATGCAGATGGGAAAAAAGTGTTGTCGTGTGAAAAGCGTGAGACGTGAAGGGAAAGGCCTGGCTTTGTGTCACACAGCTTTGCCACTTCCTGAATAAGTTTGAGGAAATCCTTTAATTTCTCAAGGCTGGTTTGTTTAGACAAACATTGTTCATTATGAGATTTAAAGAAAATGGCAGGTAAAAGTGCCCAGGGGTGCCTGGGGGGCTCAGTCAGTTAAGCGTCTGACTCTTTACTTCAACTCAAGCCATGATCTCAGGGTTGTGGGACTGAGCCTTGCATCAGGCTCCATGCTCAGTGGGGAGTCTGCTTGAGATTCTCTCTCTCCCTCTGCCCCTCCCCTGCTTGTGCTCATCCTCTCTCTCTCTCTCTCTCAAAAATAAATAAATGAAATCTTAAAATAAAAGTGCCTAAAGTGTGCCCGACACATCACATATACTGTGTTGAGTGTGTATTTAATCATTGTAGTCTTTTCATGGCTAGTGAAAAAGGACAGAATACACATGGGGAATTTCATCAATTTCCATGAATGTGTTTCCCACTTGAGTGTCTGGAGGAAGAGGACCAGCATATAACCCACCATAACTGTGTACTACTGGGGAACCAGGAGGAGGGCTGTTCAGCAAAGAAGACTTCATGTTCACATAGCAGATTTTAATTAGGAATCAGAGATTCCGTAAGATCAGTAACAATCCCATTACTGTACCACTGGAATGTGTGCCTCAAAATGGCAGCAAATATAATAAATGTAGGCTCTTTATAAAGTGTGACAACTCCTGTTGTTAACAGCTTGGCTTCCATTGATCCTTATTATCTTTCCACAGGGGTTGGGGGAAGCAAGGGAAAGGGGGTGCATTTTTGGACTTCTTATTCATTAGTAGATCCATTTGCTCTTGGTCTCTTTTCCTCCCCCAAACATGTTGTCCTGAAATGTGGGAAAGAGCCTGGTTTAGTAGGAAGAGTTAAGAATTTAAATGGAGAAGGATTTGTGTCCGAATCAGTTAACAGGCTATATACTGTGGACAAGGTTATCATCTGCCCTGAACTCCCATGCCATATCTCCCATATTGGATATCCATACCATCACATGTCTCACAGAGAGAAGCAAAGCATTAAAAAGGAGGTATCTTGAACTGGAGGTCATTCCTGACTCACTGGAATCTTATATGATTCCTAAAGAAGTGGGAGCCAACGGCCAGGATTCAAGAGCAGGAGGTGGGTGTGGCATAGAATGAGTCACAGAATAGAGCTGGTATCTAGGTCAGTCTTTCCGAGTGAGGAGTGTGTGGCTAGAATTAAGTGCAGGGAAAGACAGTAGGGGAATTCACAACTTTGTTTGTATTAACATCAGCCTAATAATCTGCTGACTTGAAGGATTCCTCTCAGAGGTAGAAATAACTCTACTGCTAACATAAATTCCCATGGAATCATTTGGTTTCTCCCTTGCCACCAAGTAGGGGACCCAGTTGATTACATATTCTCATGCAGTTTGCATGCAAACTGGAAAGCTCTGCTTGGAACCCTTCTGGTAAACAGGATACATCTGAGATGCTTAAAAAGTCACCCAGATCATAAGTTTTCCAGCATCTCTTATATAAAGATGAGCTGTTTGAGGTGTGACATATAACGGCTGCCCTGTTCGCATCAAAATGAAAACGTGGCAGGAGGTGGGATGAATGTGATTGGCATGTGATCAGGTCGTGGCTTTATTGTTTTATTATTACATTTGTGTTCTTCAGCAGCAGTTTAGTGAAGATCCCCCGATAAGGATATTTCCTTGGGTGTGAAACCGTAATCGTGGGAGGTTTGACCATCACCTTGTTTGTAAAGGGTCCACAGGGATTCACAACCATGTTGATCCATTGAACAAATCGAGAGGAGATCATCTGTGTTGTGGATGTGATTCCCAATGTGATTCCTTGAGATTCTTTATTTCTGGTATATGTGTATCCCCAATTTGCATAATTAACCTTATGGGAAAAAATAGGAAGGGATTAAATAATCCAACAATCTCTTTTCCTCCCACCCCAGCATGGCAATCACTTTTTGCTTACTCAGTAGCCTTCTTCCCTACCCCACAAACACACCTTCTTCCTCCCCATTTTTGTTTTGGACTTTGTTTTCCCATGTGGGTAAAAAGGGTAAGCCCTCCTCAGATCCACAAATCAATCACCATTGATGTAAGCTACTCATGGCAATTCTATCTTCCTTGCCAGTGATTGGTTTAGGCAGGGCATGGACATAAAGGCCAAGAGGAGGTATTCAAAGAGGCTTCTGGTGAAGGTTTTCCTCTCTACTAAATGGAGATGTATGGGAGAAATACTCCATTTCTTTAATGGACATCCTTAACTTGTGTTTGATGCCTGGAGGTGCTGCAGCCATCTTGTGACCATGAGGAGCAACTGCCCTGATTGACTGAACTGGCAGAGAAAGGAAACATAGGACATAGTTGTGCCATTGGATTAAAATTTCCAGACTGACCTGTCTCTAGATGTGTTGTTATAGGAGAGAATGAAGCCCTTCTGATACTTTTGTTGGGTATTGGTTATTCATGGCCCAAAGCATCCTAATACCTCTGAAGTTGCTCCTTAGGAAAAGGAGCATAAACAGAACTTATTTCTTTAAGATGAATGAAGTAAAGCTGTAAAAGTGAAGAGTATGAGTTTCTGCATGTGTAGGGTTGAAACATCACTCTGTTCCTTTCTTCCAGGAACCACTCTTGATTTGGGCTGCAGAGGAGCTATGCCAGTAGTAAAGGCTGAGGTCTGGCATTGGATGCCTTGGATCTGAATCTTGGTTCTGCCATTTCCTGGCTGCGTGTGTGTCTGCGGGCAAAATACTTAACTATGGAGCATAGTTTCCTCATCTCTAAAATGGGGATAATAATACCCCTTGGAGATGTTTTGAGGATTAAATGAGATGATGCATGAAAAGCACTTAGCACAGTGCCTGAAACTTGGTAAGATTTCAATCCATCCAACGTCATTACCATTTTCATCTGCTCTGAGGACTGAGACTTTATTTTCCAGTTGGCCACATCTCTTTTGTTCCACCCTTGGCTTCCATGCTTTGACGTTCTCTTCCTGTTTATTCTTCCACCTGGCATGTCGCAGACCAGCCTTTGCCTGTAACTCAGGCTCCATCTTATTCTTGGGTAGTATTTCCAGTCCCGAGCTGGGATGCTCTGGATTCCAGTGCCGCACCTTTCTTCCCATGTGGCCAATGCTGGTGGCCTCTTACCTAGGACTTGTGTGATTTTCAGTGTGGGTTTGAATGACAGCTGGCCTGAGTAAGGCAGAAGACATTCATTCTACATGGGTAAGCAGACCCCAGCGAATGACCCTGGTCAAATCACAGGGCTTATGAGGACAGGCTCTTCAGATAATAGAAAGCATAATACTGCTGACTGTGATCCCTTTGAGACAGGGCTACAAATCGGCTGGTGATAGGGTGACATCCATGAGAAACCCAGAGATAGTACCTGCATGGTAACCTGTGGTGCAGGAGGATGTGGGACCTAGCACCTGTAGCAGTAGGAGGATGGTCTGGTGACCAGGGAGAAAGACCTGCTGAATGGAGAAAATACCTAAGTAACAGAGTTCTTCCTCTCTAGAACCTTCCAGGCCGGGGGAGGGGAGAGGGAAGGAGGAGGTCCATGAATGAATAAATGGGTAGATAGATTAATCCCATTTTACTGATAAGAAAACTAAGATTGAGGATTTGACTACCCTTGCTTGTCAAAGGCCACACAGATAGAGTGTGCATTAAGTGGACTGATTTGTAGATTACCACATGTTCTGTACCATAGTGAAGGAAGAATTATATCTGTTTGGTGTTCTTAAGCTTTTTCACGAGAACCATTTGTTAGAAAAATATGAGTATACAGACCTTATCAGCAGCCCACAGATATTTGAATTCATAAAATAAGGAGGGACTTTCCACCCGCAACCTTGCAACCAGCTCGCTGCTCCTACTATGTATTTTGATTTGGGGCCATTGTGTGCTCTAACCAGGGGAGCATTTCAACTCCATCAACCACTGTGCGTCTGTAAATGTAGATTAACAAGCAGGCTTGACAAAGTGATGCTGTATATGTTAATAAACTCATCAGCGTTTGCCAGAGAGACGCATGACCTATGGAGCTGCCAGTGTTTACTAATATGATTGTCAGACCAGATGACAGTGTAATGACATCTCCTGACATTTCCGTTGAAGCAATACCTTGGGACAAGATAATGTGAAATGCATTTGACTACTGCACAAAACACAGTACACAGACATCAGCTTGAAACCCACCCTGCATGTTTCCTTACTTTTCTTCCCACCATCAAACTGCAGTGATCCTGTTTTCTCTCACAGTGTGTAAGTATACTCATGAAAAGGAAATGTGTTGTACAATATCTTTTTTGCATCAGATCTTTTCAAGTAAATGGAGCTGCAAAATGAAATGCTGGAAATGAAGATGATTATATTCATTACACCTTTGTGTGTAGCCCAGTTCTTGGAAATTTATTCATATGCTATGCTTAATAAACCATAATTTAAAAATCACCTTGCATGCAAATTTCTAAACTGGTACTGTCATCCATTATACTGTTTCTTGTTTTCTTGGCAGAGTTTGGCACCATCCCACCCTCTAGGAAAGTAAATGGATGAACAAATGTAGTTATAAAGGTTGATTTATTCCACTGGGGAGAAGAGATATGTATCAGAAGGGACTTTATTTCTGTTCTCCCCAAATAGGCAGAGAGGCTGACATTCAATATGCCCATTCATTCATTTTTTGAGGGAACAGCAAATACTATGAGGGGAGGTGTTTATTTATGTCTTCCTGAAAAAGTACAAACAGCTCTTGCAAGAGGAATGGCTTCTCGAATAATGGAGTTAGATAGGACCTTACAAATCATATAGTCCAACACTCTTCTTTGGCTGAAGAGTTAAGTGGAGTGCATACAGTGTAAATGACGCTTTTTATAGGTAAAAATGATGCATCCTTAGCAGGCATCTTCCCTTTTGACACTCTGAAGAGGGAGCTCCATCCACAGCCACTATCTTCCCACCATCCGTTTCCTATCTATTACTGTCCCGGATGGTAGAAAGTAGGTCATGAAAATTTTCACAAAAGTGATGGGGTTAGAAAGTGCCTTGTAGATGGTAAGATTTTATAGATGAAAGAGGGCAGGCACTTTAATGGTGCAACAGTTTGAATAGTGACCCAGGGGTGGGACTAGACACAGTGTATGTGTAGGACAGCAACTAGACTCTGTCCCAAAGAATGTCTTTATACAGAGGGCAGGGGGAGATATGGGATCCAAAATTCAAGGGAAATTGGGGCTAGGTCACAGATGACCTTGGGTGCTTTCCCTCAACTATCTCTAACCCAGATTTATCTGCTGAGCAATAAGAAGTCTTTACAAGTTTTTGAATATGGGAGAAATTCAGAACAGCAGTGTTCCAGAAAGATTAACATAGTGGTGCAGGGGTGGAAAAGTTTTTCCTTCTTCCCTTCCAGGTTCTTTGCTTGTTTAATTAAATTGACATGAGACAGATAAACATGAGAAAAACAAACAAAAGTTCAATAACATGTGTGATTTAGTTTTGGAATCTAGGTGAGGTTTGGTGGGGTGAGGTCTGGAGCTGATGACCAAGAAAGAATTCTTGAGATGTCTTTGGTGCAAAATGGTGGTTTTATTGACGCACAGAGACAGGACCCGTGGGCAGAAAGAGCTGCTGCACCAGGGTTGTGAGGGGTGGCTGATTATATACTTGGAAGTTGGGGGTAGGGAAAAAGGGAGGTTTTCAAAAGAATTTGCAGATGCCAAAGAGGACCTACAAGATACTGGAGGGCTTTGCCATTGTCAAGGTTGTTTTTCCCTTGGTAAGGCATTAATATTAACATTAAGACAGTTGGGAGCCTCCTGGAGGAATGTCACATGTATCCCACATATATCCCAATTGCCCTGCCTCCACAGTGTCTGCCTGAGAGTGGAAATTGCAGGGGAGAAGTTGCAGGGTGTCAGCTTATGCTTTGTCCTCTGCTCCCTCATCATGTGTACCTCCTGGATACAGGGGAAAGACCCAGGAAAACTGAGTAACTCTGAAATAGCCAAAGCCATCACCCTAAATACCATCTTCAGCTAAAGACAAAAGATGTTGGGGCTGGGAAGTCAGGTATGGGAGGTCACCAGGAACAACAGAATAAACAAGGATGAGGATTTTATGCAGATTTAAGCCTTTGCTTTCTGCATTGATAAGAATGTCTAGAGATTGAGTCATCTTGCCTTCAGCGCAGAGTGAGGGACACACCTTTACAAATGGAGATTTCCCTTATAAATGTTAAGTGTCTCCTATAAAGGACAATGTCTAGGTCTTCACAGCTTCTCCTGTGTCTCCAGTTTCTTAAAAATAACTAGCTTAGAATAATCAATATGCCAGAGAGGCATATTTTGGGGTGGTGAAATTTGCTACCCCTTCTCCAGCAATGTAGACAGTGGCTCAGACCAAGGAATTCCTAGCCTTAATACTGATGCTCGAGGCAGACACTGTTCTTGTCCAATCAGCATAGTTTCCTTGCTTCTTCCAGTAGCAGAAGTTCTCTCCCTGGCACAGAACCCTCTTCATGGGGCTAGGATGGATGACTTCTTATCAGGAGTGAAATTGCTATGTAGGTCTGGGTAGAGTGAACTCTACCTCTGACCATAAGTTCTAGTCTAGCGGTGAACATTTGACCCATGTCAGGACAGTCTGAATCCTTCCTAGTGCTTTTCAGCCAAAACTATTAAGAAATTCTCCAGTCAGAATTGCTAAGGAGATATTTGTGATTGAGGGGCCATGGCAGCCATTTTGCACAACATAAGAGGATTTCCTGATCTACAAGCTCAATCCAAGTGCTCACAAGTGGTAAATTCTAAGCTCTGGTGGCAAAGGAAATGGCCCAGAGCTGAGTGTGAGAGGTGAATTATTCTACATGAAAAAAATGGGAAGAATCTGTTTTTGTTTTTGCTTTTCTTAATTAATGCCTGTTAAACTAAACTTTCTTTAAAAGGCTGCTGCCTAACAACATTGTCTGGGGGTAATTTGGGGGAATGGAAGAGCAGAAGGGGGATGGGAGTGGAAGGAGGTAAGACAGAAGGGCAAAAAAAGAAAAATCGGAGCAAAAGAAGATGCAGGAACCGGGATCTCACTCTTGAACTTTGTGACTGACTAGAGGCCTAAAGAAAACTGAATTTGAAAATGAAATGAAACTGAAAATGTCAGCATAATGCAAGATGGGAAGCCATTCTCAGATGGGAAGCCAGCTCATGAGGAATAAGAATAGAAGCTTTTGGGGAATTCTTGGAAACCTTAGGGACTTTCCACAAATTGTGAGAAAGGGGGTTCAGGCCGGTCTTTTCTAGAGTAAGGGGCATTATCCTGTGAAATTTACTGGAACAGGTCAAGCCTTAGTGGAAAGAACCCTGGCTTCAGGGTGAGAAGGACTGGCTCCAGCACCAACTTACTCCTATGTCAAGTTGTCTAAACTTTCTGACTCAATTGCCTTCACTACAAAAGGATGGATTTGGATAAGAATATTCCTTTTAGTTTTACAATACCACAATGTGTTATCACAAACAAGCCATGGGATGCCTGCATGAAACAGAAAATAAAGTGGAGTCCGTGGAGGTGTACATTTCATAGGGGGCTGGTTGTGTGGCTTTCTTCCAATTAATCTGGAAAGATGGAGGAATAAGACCTTTCTGAATGTCCAAGATGTTCAACAGGTACAGGAACCCAATGGGGTTCCAAGTCAATAGGGCCTGTTTAATGCATTTGCTCTGTGCCAGGCACAGAGAAATAGGACGTACATACATTATGTCTGCAACAAAACCTAGGGCAGGGACTGATAGCATCCCCTTCCCGGGAAACTGAGGCACGGCGATTAATCAACCTTCCAAGTACACACCTGGTGAGAGGCATGGGTGGTCAGAGTCCAGAGGCTGTTTTGTTAATGACTGCATCTTCCTGTTACATGGTTGTGGACAGTTGAACTGGCAACACCTGCTTCCCACACATGTTCATGCTCTGTCTCTCGGGCGAGCCTCCAAACATCCCTCTGCAGGGGTAGCTCCAGGATTACTGTCCCTATTCCATAGTTGAAGAAACTGAAGAATCTTCCCCGAGTGCAGAGAGGAAGATCCAGGACCCAAAGCCAGACTTTCTGATAATAATGCAGTCTTCTGCTGGGGTACACACCAGGGTCATAGACCAATGCCAGCCATAAAATCACTCAGATGTGCTTCCAGCATCTGGAGACTCAGATACTCTGAGCTCCTAACTGGGGGAGTTGAGAGTGACCTATTTGTCCTGACACTGTGAGCAAATATCACATTATTTGCATGAGGAACATGCTCACCCGCTTACTCACTTCTGCTCCAGAATGATCCTGTGGCACATAACCAACAGCTTTGCCATAATCTTCTGCCAACTTCCCAGATGGCACTTGAGTTCTTGAGACTATACCAGCACGTTGGGAGCTGATGGGCGAACACGGTCTGCAGGAGTGTGTAAGGGAGACTCTGATACTCATGGGGCTTGGCAGTGCCCCAATGTCCACGCACAGCCTCACACTTGCACACAGGGCCATCCTGGCCAATCCTCCCAATTGCCCTGCCTCCACAGTGTCTGCCTGAGAGTGGAAATGCATGTCTTCCCACCAAGTTCCAACCAGAAATTTGTACTGATGTTGAATCGGCTGTTGTAATGCGACCAAACTACCCAAGTCCTCTCTGTCTCTGACTGACTCGTTCCCAGCTGCCTGGCTTTCAGGAGTGGTTCTCAGTCCTGGTTTGCATGAACACAGCCTAGATGATGTCCGTGGTAGAGGATTTAGCTCCCTCGCATTCATCGGGGTTTTCAGAAGGAACTTCCGTACCTAAGGAACCACTTGAAAAACCTGCTGGGGCCACAGCACATTATGGCTTGGTTTGCATTTTCCTGAGGACTAGCAAGGTTGTAGAGGAATGGCAGCCCTTGGGTACTGTTGGCCGGAATACAAAATGGTACAGCCGTTATGGAAAACAGTATGGCAGATCCTCGAGAAATGACAAACAGAGCTACCATGTGAACCAACAATCCCCCTTCTGGGTACTTATCCAGAAGAATTTAAATCAGGATCTCAAAGAGGTACCTGCCGTCCCATGTTCACTATAGCACTTATCTACAACAGCCAAATGTAGAAACGACCTAAATATCCCTTGACAAATGAATGGATTTAAAATCCCCCCCCACACACACACACTTCAAAAAGAAGAGAATCCTGCCATATGCAACAACACGGATGAACCTGGAGGACATTATGATAAATGACATAAGCCAGACACAGAAGGACAAATACCACACGATTCCACTAATATGAGACGTCTAAGGTAGACCATATATTTAAAAAATGGAAGCCAAAATAGAATGGGGGTTGCCAGAGGCTAGAGAGAAAGAAAAATGAGGAGCTGCTAGTCAACATGCATAAAATTTCATTTATGCAAGATGCTTAAGTTCTAGAGATCGGCTATATGACACTATGCCTGGAACAGTATGGGATTGTACACTTGACAAGCTATTAAAAGGGTAAATATCATGTGAAGTGTTCTTAGCACAATACAATTTTAAAAAGAAAAAAAAAAAAAAAGAAAGGAAAACCTGCTGGGGCTAAAGACAGAATATGCTTCTTTCTCAGTCTTTTTTTCTCCTAAAAAGAAACCACCTGCCTTGTCCCAGAGCCTGCCCAGGCACGCAAGCCTTTTAAACTTAGAACGTTTTCATTTGGGCCCTAAATGAAAAAGTAAATATTTTCCCCAATCAAAGAAAGACCTGAGTCAGCAGAACTAAATGGTTTATTAAGCATCATGTACATTTTAAGAAACAGGGCTAAGATCCAGACTTACCTTGATGAGGATTTAGAGTTTCAAGGAAATTACTACAAACACATCCAAGTTTGGACGTATTGGGGTGGGGGGGGATGTAAATGTATTTGTAGTAAGGGTTGGGGGAGAATCTAAACCCAAAGAAGCAAAAAGCAGACTGGTGCCAGATTCTTCTCGATTTCTAAAACTCCAGAAAAGAGAGAGAAAAATTCTAGAGTTTCATAAATGGCTTAACCACTCCACAAAAACACAAACATGGTAGGCAAGAGGGAGAGGGTCTCAGTACATCGGAAAACAGGGTTTGGATTGGTTACTATAAGACTACAGACAGTAGAAACTATCCACACACATTGTTGAATTTGTTTCTCACATGGGTCAGGGTTTCGCAAGTCTGCAACCACGCGTATACGATGATTGAACAAACAAATAAACAAATATAGATAAGGGAAGTCAGGTTTCTGTCAGTCAGAGAAAATAGCTAGAAACAAGCAAGGAGAGGAAGCTAGAATGAAGCTGCTGGTGCTGGGTAAAAGCCAGAGCTGCTAGGAAAACCTCGTGATTATTATTATCATGATTATATTATTTAATATGCCTACAAGTAGATACAGAAGTATAAACAGGTTGGTATACATGGCTTAGAATATGCACACGTATTATCTTGCTCTCTATGCTGAGCGCTTCTTAGAAATGACACTCCAGGGGTAACAAATACACCTAGCAGTCAGGTCTTGGTTTCTGTCTCAGTCCATTCAGGCTGCTATAGCTAAATACTATATAGACTGGGTCGTTTATAAGCAACAGAAATCTATTGCTCATGGTTCTTGAGGCGGCAAGCTCAAGATCGAGGTGCCAGCAGATTGTGTCCAGGGAGGGTCCACCCTGGTTCACCAATGGCCATCCTTTTGTTGTGTTCTCACATGGCAGGAGGGACTGCGGGCTCCCCGGGATTCTTGTATAAGGGCTATCCCCTCATGCCTTCATCACCTCCCAAAGACTTCACATCCAAATGTCACCACACTGGGCATTGGGATTTAACATATGAATTTGCAGGGGACTCAAATATTCAGCATATAGCAGTGACTAAATACTACTCTCCAATAAAAGGGACCAAGGATCTCTACAGTAGGGGCTGATTCTAAGGCTGGGCAGGGGAAAAACACAAGATGAGGGTCTTGCCATGCCAAAAAACAATGAAATGCTTAAAAAAAAAAGATAGGGGCATGCCAAAAAGACATAAGAGTCAAGCAAAAGAGACCCCAGTGGCCAAGCTGGAACAAAGGGAACAACAAATATATAATAATAGCATTTAGCTTTGGATCATAACCTAAGAATACAATAAATATCCACAAGTCCATACTGATATCAATACCTGATTGAGTAAATAAATAGGCAAAGAGGATTAAGAGTACATTTATCTTGAGGAGCGCTGAGTAGGATATGGAGATGTCGAATCACGATACTGTACACCTGAAATCAATATAACACTGCAGGTGAACTACACTGGAATTAAAATAAAATAAAAAAGAATCATCAATCAACCAATCAGTAATTGGAAAAGGGACAAACATTCCTTACAGAAAAATATCAATGAATAAACGTAGAAGGAATGAGGGAGTGAAAACACCACTATTGAAGTACCATAGTAATAATTGTTGCAGGCAAGACCCACTGATGAATGCTAAAGCCAGGGGATGAAACATGAAGGGTATTTTTTTTTAAAGACATTTATTTATTTGAGATGGGGGAGGGGCAGAGGGAGAGGGAGAGACTTTTTTTTTTTTTTAAGATTTTATTTATTTATTTGAGAGAGAGAATGAGATAGAGAGAGAGAGCATGAGACAGGGGAGGGTCAGAGGGAGAAGCAGACTCCCTGCCGAGCAGGGAGCCCGATGCGGGACTCGATCCTGGGACTCCAGGATCATGACCTGAGCCGAAGGCAGTCGCTCAACCAACTGAGCCACCCAGGCACCCGAGAGAGAGAGAGTCTTAAGCAGACTCTGAGCTGAGCATGGAGCCTGATGCGGGGCTTGATCTCATGACCCTGAGACCACAACCTGAGCCCAAACCAAGAGTCAATCACTTAACTGACTGTATCACCCAGGGGCCCCAAACATGAAGGGTATTTTAAACAGGATATTTGCACAGCCTCAGAGTTCTTGTATTTGTTAATTTATTGTAGTTTTAACACATGTCCACAAATTCTTTGGTATTACTCCCTCCAGGAGGAATTCATTCCCACCCCCTGCTCCCTTGAATTTGAACTAGATTTAGTGCCTGGCTCTAATGTCTGGCATACAGAAAGGGAAAATAGTGATTTTACAGGGGAGAAACCCAGCAGACACCATCGAAAGTGAGTGAAGAAGGTTAATAACACCAGTTATAAGTCATGGTATCATATACTTCCTGACAGTACGTGATGAGAAGCCACTTCCTCCGTAACATTTTCTCCCAAAATCTGTAACTCTAGTCCAATCACGAGAAAACAGGAGACAAACCTAAATTGAGGATATTCTACCAAAAATGCCTGAGCAGTACCCTTCAAAATGTTGACATGAAAAACAAGGAACGATTAAGAGACTCTCAGATGGGAGGAGACCAAGGAGACATTACAACTGACTGCAACGCGGTATCCTGGATTGGACCCAGAAACAGGAAAAGAACATCATTGGAAAAACTGGTAAACTCCCAGTAAAGTATTAATTTAGTTAACAGGATTATACCATAGCTGTATAAGATGTTAAGATTAGGAGAAGCCTACTGAAGAATGTGTAGGAACTCTCTATAACCTTTTTGAAATCTTCTGGTAATCTAAAATGCTTTCAAAACCATTTTTTTTTAAAAGCACATTTAAATTAATTTAAGGACCAACTGGGTGGCTCAGTCATTTGAAAGTCCAACTCTTGGTTTTGGCTCAGATCATGATCTCAGGGTCATGGGATCAAGACTCATGCTGGGCTCTGTGCTCAGCACAGAGTCAGCTTGAGATTCTCTGTCTCCCTCTGTCCCTCCCCCGCTCTCTCTCTCTCTCAAATAAATAAATCTTAAAAAAAGAAAAAAAATGAATTAAAAACCCCAGCTATGTAAGAAACACACCCAAAGCAAAGCATCACAGAATATATATGTGTGTGATGGCTAAGAATGTATTAGGACAAGTTTGAGCAAAAAAGAAGACAAAGGGACAATGTTACCATTCAACATCATAAAATCACAGGGTAAAATGTATTAGAGGGAAAATAACTCAGTTCACTTTGATGATAATTATTGACCTCAATAAAGATATAATTGCATGAAACTTGATCCAGCAAATGAAACATCTTCACAATATATAAAGGAAAAACTCTTGTAAGTGTAGACAACATTAACAGAAATACGAATGTTGATGATTTTAACACACCACATTCAGTCAAGTAGACATAACATGTGTAATTGGATAATAAAAGAAATAAGGTTGATTTACTAGATATGTCAAACTTTTTAACCAACAGAGAACACATATTCTTTACAAAGCCCCAGGGAGAATTTTGAAAATTGATCATAATCTACAGTACAAAAAACTTCCAATGATTTCTAAAAGGAAAAGAATGCACAGGCTATCTTATGAGGTCACAATGCAATAAAACTAGAAATTGACAAAATTTATAACAACTCCAGCAAAATCCTAAATACTTAGAAATGGGGGAAAAAAAGAACCTAACATTGTCCTATGAATAGTGTGCAAAGAAGATAATACAAATTTTAATTGCAGAATATTTGGATGAAAACAAAACTGAGAACATTATGTGCAAAACCTCAGAATGCAGTCCAAACTGCAGTCAGATGCAAATTATAGATTAAGTGCTTTTATTTCAAAAAAGAATAAGAAAAACTAAATGAAATGATAAATTCCATGAGATGGAAAACGGGCCATGAAACTACAAAATGCAGGAGAAGAAAAGACTAATACACCTAAAATCAGAAAAGTAAATCGTAGAATCAATAATTGAAGGGCTGGCTTTTTAAGAAAAATGAAATCGATAGACATTTGCTTATTCTAATCAAAAACAGAAAGGAGGGAAAAATGAGAAATAAAATTACTAGTAAGAAAGGGGAAGGAACCACAGGAAAAAATACAGAGAAAATTTTAAATATTGAAAGCTGTTGGCATGGAAACAGACACAAAGATGAATGTAATGGAGCAGGGAGTCTAGAACAAAACCCAGGCACAGATGGTCAATTAATTTATAACTAAGAAGCCAAGAAGATATAGTGGCTTCCCATCCTCACTGTCACCTGGTTATGCCAAACTCAAAACAAATTGGGAAGCATTCCCTCCTCCTGCCATTTTTAAAGAGTTCATGTAAAATTGGTGGTAGTTTTTCCTTAAATGTTTGATACCACCGGAGCTTGGGCAGGGGTGGGGCAGGAGGGGATGGTATTTGATTATGAATTAAATATTAAAAGAGTTGAAACTATTCAGATTTTCTATTTCTTCCTGAGTCAGTTTTGGTAAATTGTATTTTTAAAGGCATGTGCTAATTTCATTTGAGCAATTATATTTATTAGCACAAAGTTGTGCATAATATCCCCCATAATACACTTTTAAAAAATCTATAGGATCTGTAATGATACTACCTCTGTCATTTCTGATTTTAATTTGTGTCTTCTCTTTTTTTCTTGATTCGTGTTCCTAGGCACTGTATCAATTTTATTTAGTCTTTTCAAAAAACTAAGCATGTGGACATTGCTGCTATAAACATCGGGGTGCACATACCCCTTCGGATCCCTACATTTGTATCTTTGGGGTAAATACCCAGTAGTGCAATTGCTGGATCATATGGTAGCTCTATTTTCAACTTTTTGAGGAACCTCCATACTGTTTTCCAGAGTGGTTGCACCAGCTTTCATTCCCACCAACATCTGTCATTTCCTGACTTGTTAATTTTAGCCATTCTGACTGGTGAGCGCTGTGAAGTGTGCAAGACTGCTGAATCACAGATCTGTACTTCTGAAACAAATAATGCAATATATGTTAAGAAAAAAAAAAAAGAAGATAGCAGGAGGGGAAGAATGAAGGGGGGGGAATCGGAGGGGGAGATGAACCATGAGAGATGATGGACTCTGAAAAACAAACTGAGGGTTCTAGAGGGGAGGGGGGTGGGAGGTTGGGTTAGCCTGGTAATGGGTATTGAGGAGGGCACGTTCTGCATGGAGCACTGGGTGTTAAGCACAAACAATGAATCATGGAACACTACATCTAAAACTAATGATGTAATGTATGGGGATTAACATAACAATAAAAAATTTTTAAAAAGCATGAATTATATTCATTATTTTTTATTAGTTTTTCCTATTTTATTGATTTTTTTCTTTATTATTTTATCCTTTCTACTTATTTAAGTTGTAATTTATTCCCTTTTCATAATTTCTTAAGATGGAACTTGATTTGTGGTTTTACTTTTTCAAAAGATTTTATTTATTTATTTGTCAGAGAGAGAGAGCACAAGCAGGGGGAGCAGCAAGCAAAGGAAGGAGCCCAATGCAGGCCTCCATCCCAGGACCCTGGGATTATGACCTGAGCCGAAGGCAGATGCTTAACTGACTGAGCCACCAAGGCATCCCTGATTTGTGGTTTTAAATCTTGCTTCTCTTCTAATATAAGCATTTAAGTCTATAAATTTCCCTTGAAACATTGCTTTAGTTGTACCCTGCAAGCTTTGATATGTCATATTTAGAATACAATTTGCATACTATTTTCTCCATCCTTCAGTTCAACCTATTTGTGCCTTAATACAAAAATGCATCTCTTATAGACAGGACTTGATTGAATCTTGCATTTTATCAAGACTATTAAGTGAACTGCTTAGACATTTACATTTAATGTAGGTAATGATATGATTCGGTTTGAGTGTTATGAAATTTTTTTTGTCCGTTCCATCTTTTTTTTCCTTCTACGTTCCTTTTATCCTATCTTATTTGGGATCAATTGCATATTTTTTTTTTTTAAGATTTTATTTATTTATTTGAGAGAGAGAGAAAGCATGAGGGGGGGAGGGTCAGAGGGAGAAGCAGACTCCTCGCTGAGCAGGGAGCCCGATGCGGGACTCGATCCCAGGACTCCAGGATCATGACCTGAGCCGAAGGCAGTCGCTTAACCAACTGAGCCGCCCAGGCGCCCCCAATTGCATATTTTTAATATTTATCTTATTTTTCAGCTATACCTTTGCTTTGCTGTTGGTTAGCATTATTTTGTAGTTGCCCTAAGGGATATAAAGTTCTTCCTTAATTTATCACAGCCAATTTAAAATTAATGTACCACCTCACATACAGTATAAGAACCTTACCGTAGTGTAATTACATTTTTCCCCTCTCCTTTGTGCTTAGAGCATATATTTTACTTCTACATAATTATAATCAGTTGTCTTTTATTTTCCCACATACTTATTATTTCTGGTGCTCTTTTTACCTTCCTGTGGATGTAATTTAGCATCTGGTATCATTTCCCTTCGGCCAAAAGAGCATAATTTAGTGTATCTTGTCATTCGGGTCTTCTTGTAACAAATTCCTTTAGTTGGTTATTTATCTGAAACATCTTTATTACACCCTCATTTTGAAGGATACTTTTAATGCATATATAGAATTCTGAGGTTTTCTTTCGGCACTTTAAAGATGCTCCTTTGTCTTCTTACTTTCATCAATAATTCCCTTTGTTGAGCAGTTACTTATCATTGGGACCGTTTGTCCCTGGGTATCATTTTTTTATAGACCCATTCACACAGTTTCAGTAGGAACTCAATAAACTCCTTGTCTGTTCGGTCTCGCCTGGTGGAGATTCCCTTCCCTGCAACCCCTCTGTCTGCCCTTGCTTCTAGCATGAATTGCCATGTTTCTCTGAATGTTACGGGTGGGTAACATCTCTCTGTTCTCTGAATTCTGGTCATCATATAGGATTTTCTCTAATACACTCTTTTGGCCATTTGCATTGGGAATTGAGCCCAGGGGAGAGTCCTGACTGGAAAAAATAAAAAATTCCATATATATATATATATGTGTGTGTATATATATATATAGTGGAATTATTTCCATGTATTTTAACTATTAATGTTTTTGTGAATTCTGTCTCTTTTTTTAAAAAAGACTTTATTTATTTATTTGAGAGAGAAAGAGAGAGAGAGAGCACAAACAGCGGGGAGAGACAGAAGGAGAGGGAGAAGCAGGTTCCCAGCTGAGCAGGGAGCCCACATGGGGCTCCATCCCAGGACTCTGGGACCGTGACCTAGGCCAAAGGCAGATGCTTAACCAACTGAACTACCCAGGCTCCCTGCATTCTGTGTTTCTTGATGCTAATATTGTGATACCTGGTTTCTTTTCCCTTCCATTTATCTGGTATATTTTCATATCCTTCAAATGTAACTTTTCTATGTTTCTTTGTGTTCATTGCGCACTGAGACACAGCTCTTCTTTTACGCTACAAGCTAATGGTTTTTGTTTTCTTATCTTTAACCAGTTTCCAATTTACATTTATCGTTTCCTTGTCATCTTGCTTTAGTCTTTCCTCATACATTGGTTTTCTTTCCCTATCTTTTGTTATATGAGCCCTACATATTTCTTTATTTCCTCTAGGGAATTTTAAGATATAAATCCTGCTTTCAATTTCATTTTAATTTTTTCTAAAAAAACTGCATCCATTAGCTCTTTAATTATCAACCTCAAGTAGGAAATAGTATCTACTATTTCTCTTCAGTTCAGAAAATTACAAAACTCCTTCCCTTTTTCCACTCCCTATTTTATGTGTAATATGAGATTTTAGAAGCTGCTTATTATGTTTTTTTTCTCATTTTAAAGCATTCTAATCCTTCAAAATCACTTATGGCAATTCCATAGTGCTTTGCAACTTTATTTTAAATTTATTAAGACTTAATTATATATGTAAACAATTTCAGGTTTCACTTCTAGCCTTTTATTCTACTTCCTCATTACTGAGTCTGAGTTTTTAAAAATTGCTACGGTTTATTACATTTGAGTTCAACTTTGGGTAACATTTTTCTGGATAGGTATGTGGGTTGCATGCTTTGAGTATTTGCATATCTGGGAGCTTTTCCCATTATCTTCACACATGAATAGCATTTTGTCTAGGAATTTGGGGGTCGGTAAATTTTCATCTCAAAACTCTTTGTGGATTTCTCCAATGTCTTCAAGCATTTAATGTCGCAGAAGAGAGATCTCACCACTTCCTGGTCCTTGTTTGCTCTGCAAAAGAATTCACTAGATAGGTCCCTTCATCCACTGAGCTCCCCCATAATGAGCTCGTGGACTTTGCAATATAATTTTAACTGTAAACGTTTAAATTACACTTTAACTTGGTCCTGGTAACTTATTATGAAAATAAAGACAAACCTGTTTAGAGCCCATTTTTCCCAAAGCCAGAATAGGATTGTGATGGAAATCGTGGTATAGTTTAGGAAAACAAGTTTTCTGCCCTAGAGCTTGGTCATAAACAGGAGAGTGCAGGAGAAGGAAGAGGGTAGCCGTGAATAGAGAACAAGGAACTACAGTGGAGATGGGAGAGTACCATCAGTTGACCCACATTCAATCAGCTTCATGGGTTTAGTTCCAGTTAAAGTGCAGAAGATAAGATCACAATAAAATTTCCTATTTGTCTCCTATAGAAGGAGGCCTACAAATGTTCCTGGAAACATAATATGTGTGTTTCACCACTTTGTGAAAATCGCCCTTTGTATTACGATTTCATCTATGGACTTTATCTATTTTTAGAATAATAATTGTGTAGTGTTTCAGTGTGCTGTTTATTGGAGTAATAATATCACCTACCGAGCCTGTTGCTCCAATAGTAAATGTCGTGTGTATTTATGACAAGTAAATATATTATTATACACCTGCAGAACCCCAAATAATACACTTATTATGGCCCAAAGTATATTATACCCTATAGAACTTTTGAGATAACCTTTTGAGATAAACGATGATGTAAGTGATGCTCTTTTGTGCACTCAGCCAGAGTACCCCCCAACATACACCAAAGGGGGGGGGAAACCAGGAAGAGGGGAAGAAATCATCTCTCTAGGTACCACGACTTTCTTACAACTTCCAGAGATCCACTGAGTCTAGTTCCTGCTGGAATGGTCCCTCTGGGCTGACACAGGTTTCAGAAAGACATACAGTGGAACCAATTCTTGATAACCTGCATGTCTCTGTGCACTTGAATGTCCTGTCCTCACGAAGACCCCCTCTCCCCACGTTCTGCGGGGAGCAGATGACGTGGAGTGGGGGAGAAGTGTCACAGTGTACGCCCAGCTGGTCTGGATTATCCAACCTCCGAGGTGTATCCACCGGCTGCCCCGGTATCCCATTATAAATCACCTCCCTGCTAAACATCAGGCCCGACTGGGGGCTGATTCATTGGCTGAATGCTGCTACCTGGCTCCGGGAGAAGCCCGTGTCTCTGTCCTGTAATAGTCATCACGCTTTAAGCAACCTTCACATTTTTGAACAGTGACATAGTGTCCTCAGCTGAAGAAAGAGGAAGTCTGCAGTCCATTTCCGGCAGCTTGCAGGGAGCGGTTTCCCTCTCCTTGACATTAGCAAGGTTTGTCAGCTTGTTAATCTTTAAGGGGATTTGGGGTTGAATTTGGGGGTGGGGCGGTGGGGTTCAGGGTGGATAATACAGTCAGAGCTCTTCAAGATGGTTTGAGGGAGTAAAAGAGATGCCCGTGTTTTTTATGGTTACGATTCCCACTTGGCCTTGGGTTTCAAGTCCCAAGTTTATGTGAAAGGAAAACCACAAACTATTGGCTATGTAAGCACTATAATAATAGTCTCTACCTTTTCTCCTGATGACTTCCAAGTCTGTTTCCATAATTCCAAGGTAGCAGAAGCAATCAATAACTATAATATAAATTACATGTGGATTGAGCATTCAAGCATTACGGAGTCTGCCTTCTCCAGAAGGCCAACGTTAACCGACAAGGTTGGCCTGGATACATTTTCCTCCCTTTTCCCTTATTTTTCTGCCTGATGCCCAACAGCCAATTGAGATCTGGTGAGCAAAGCAGAATTCGGGAGTAACTAGACTCACCCCCTCTCAGGGAATAGCTTTATTCTGATAAACCCCCCTTGCTTGCAAAGACCGCATTCGCTGTGAGATAAGACAGAGGAGGGAAAATTTCTCCCACAGAGACTGGCTCTAGCAGTCACACTTATAATTGTTCTCTGACAAATACATATTTGCCTTAGACAAAATGCTCAAGATGGGCTCCATCTGGCAAACATCACAGGCTTCTGTACCCCTGGAACAATAATGGCATTGTTTTAATATCAGACGGTAGGTAGAGACGGAGTCAGAATGACATCTGGCCCTACAGACACCGTGTTCAGCTTCCCTCCTTGGGGCGAAGAGAGAAATCTTCTAAGACGTGTCCTCTATAGATTTTTCTGGGTAAATGCTATGCTCAGAATGCCATGCCCTTTCCAGGAGAGTGGTATTTAAACTGTCCTTCCGGGGCACCTGGGTGGCTCAGTTGGTGAAGTGTCTGCCTTCTGCTCGGGTCATGATCCCAGAGTCCTGGGATCGAGCCCCGCGTCAGGCTCCCTGCTCAGAGGGGAGCCTGCTTCTTCCTCTGCCCCTCCCCCCATTCACACGCTCTCCCTCTCTCTTGCTCTCAAAATAAATAAATAAAATCTTAAAAAATAATAAAAAACCACACTGAGATACCACCTTACACCAGTTAGAATGGCAAAAATGGACAAGGCAAGAAACAACAAATGTTGGAGAGGATGTGGAGAAAGGGGAACCCTCTTACACTGTTGGTGGGAATGCAAGTTGGTACAACCACTTTGGAAAACAGTGTGGAGGTTCCTCAAAAAATTAAAAATAGAGCTACCCTATGACCCAGCAATTGCACTCCTGGGTATTTACCCCAAAGACACAGATGTAGTGAAAAGAAGGGCCATATGCACCCCAATGTTCATAACAGCAATGTCCACAATAGCCAAACTGTGGAAAGAGCCGAGATGCCCTTCAACAGATGAATGGATAAAGAAGATGTGGTCCAGTGGAATATTACTCAGCCATCAGAAAGGATGAATACCCAACTTTTACATCAACATGGATGGGACTGGAGGAGATTATGCTGAGTGAAATAAGCCAAGCAGAGAAAGACAATTATCATATGGTTTCACTTATTTGTGGAACATAAGGAATAGCATGGAGGACATTAGGAGGAGGAAGGGAAAAACGAAGGGGGGAAATCGGAGGGAGAGATGAACCATGAAAGACTGGACTCTGAGAAACAAACTGAGGGTTCTAGAGGGGAGGGGGGTGGGAGGATGAGTTAGCCTGGTGATGGGTATTAAAGAGGGCACGTTCTGCATGGAGCACCGGGTGTTATATGCAAACAATGAACCGTGGATCACTACATCGAAAACTAATGATGTATTGTATGGTGACTAACATAACATAATAAAATAAAATAAATAAATAAATATCTAAACCGTTAAAAATAATAATAATAAAAAATAAACTGTCCTTCATGAACTATGAAGGTTTCCAACGTGCTCAAGGTCCCCATGGGAGTGTGAAGGGGTAGAGGAAAGATCTCTAACTTGCATTTAAATGAGAGCCACCCTGCTTTTATTTCTTTAAATATCAGCTTCCTACATAAGAGCTAGGCTGAAGGAACAGTTCTACTGCTTTTAACAAAGGGGGAGGAGGAACAGAAAATCAGATCTATGACATGACACTCTTGCTTTATAGATTTGGTTGCATCCCATCAAGGGTCATGGCAGCCAAACCAACTTGTTGGCATAGGGATGGATTTGGAACAGAAGCCTCCGTGACTCTGTTTTGAGAAATTTCTACAAGATTTGAAAATTAGCAGAGAAAAATCGTCAGCACTCCCGACTATGGAAATTACCAACCCTCAATGAGTCCGCTTTACACAGATAATCCACGCCTTGTAACAGAGACCTTTTCTTCCTCCAGGGTTTAATGTCATTTCATGCTCCTGAAGAATCAGTTGGTCAGAAACACTTAACAAAAAAGAACACAAACCCTTTTTAAAAACTGTTTTTCTATTTTTTTTCATGAAATTTAAAGATACTGGACAATTTTCTCTCGATGTTTATTCTTTTGGGCTGCCTTCAGTGAACTTTGAAGGAGCGGCAGGGAGGCACAAAATAGAATAATACACAAAGTTTGCCATCAGAACTGGGTTTGGGTCCTAATTCTGCTACTTACTGTCTACATGTTTTGGGATAAGTTAACTAGCCTCTTTGCATTCAAATGTCCTCATTTATAAAATAGAAATACCTAAGCGGCCTCATTCCCATGAATGTTAAATAGAAAAAACACAGAACTGATCACAGCGGAAACCTACAAATGAGGTCGCCACTCATTTTATTTCATTTTTTTTTAATTTGAAGTTTCACTGTACGAATTGCTAGTAGAATGGCCTTGTAGCTACGTGAGGTATTCCAAAGGCAATTGATTATCATTTTAATATCAGTAAGCACTGGGTGGTCTGGGATGATGAAAGTTTGCAGGCTTCAGTCAAGTTCAAAGCTGTTCGGTAGACAGAAAGTATACCCACATAATGTATGATCCAGGGCAATAGAAAATCTGATGAGATAATCAACCTAGGTTCAAGTTGCAGGTGTCTGTAAGTAGACAAAAGAATTAAGAAACGTACGAGACATGAATCTAGAGGTCTTGTGCCCCGTGAAAACCTCTTTTGAGTTACAGAGTCATCGATGTGGAAAATTATCAATACGGTATAACGCACCACATCAAAGTTGCTGACAAGAATCCAGTCAGCCCCCTGGCTGAAATTTTTCTTTTTGCAACCCTCAAACATACTGAAAGAGCAACACCACGTCATCTATGGGTTAATATAATAGTGTCCTTACTTGCCAGAAACAACTGTCCTGAATGCATGCAACCCTCACTCATCAGAAATGTCTTGTCCAAGTTCCCATCAGTTATATGAAAGGGTAGATATCTTCCTCAGTGATATGCACCTTACAGTCCCCCGCCAAGAGTTAGAACTCAGCATTCAAACGTGGAAGTAAAAGAACATGCTGGTTTTTAATATTTGGTGTTAAGAACTTGTTATGTTTAAGAAAGTTTGACCCTAATAGAGTAGCAGCCTGGTAACCTCAAATTAAAATGTGAATTACATATTTAATTTAGAATCGTGATTTTAATTTTCAGCCTTTCTAAGTGTATTATGTTCTGTTGGAACATTTAAGGGAACTCAAAGTTCATTATATTTATCCTTGTTTATCAGATGTCTGAGGGATGGTATAAGTTACACAAAGTCAAATACATCAAATTCAAATATGCAATCTAAAATATTCATGGGAATTAAATCATTGAAATTTATAACTGGGACCAAACATTAATCAAAAGAGCTTTGAGAGTGAATGGTAAAACTGCTGAAAGAATAAAAAGAATAATACAATTTATAAGTAGACTTTAAAAGTACCAGGAAGAACTAAGACTTTAAGTTTGTAACTGTAATGTATCAAATATTAATTTTAGAAATTAAACTTCTGAAGAGTCCCTTGTGCACACAAGCCACCCCTCAAGTTACTTCTTAAACAAACAAACAAACAAACAATCCCTTAAATTAATAACAATAACTCAGGAAGGTTATTTTCTCAACTGAATGAGCTGGACTCAGTGAACTGTAGGCTGAAACCTTTTTCACCATCTCCCGTTAACCTTGTTCTGTGGGAAAATTCTCTGCCCACTCCTAGACCTCATCTCACACGGGTTCCTCAGCTTTTTCTGTCTCTGTCATAAAATAAAGACCCCAACCCTGTCTTAATAAGCACGTAACTCAGGTCGGAGCAATTTTAAAACCCCAAATTCCATTCAAGTTTAAGACTTCTCCCCTCCCTCGGCATGGCTTACTTCTGGACCGGAAGCCCAGAATGGAGGGCAGGGGTCTAGGCTGCTTCCTCACTGAGTCCTGGCCCCATGGCTCCTCCCATCCTTTAGCAGCTCCGCTTGGCTCCTGCAATGTTGGAACCAGGAGGGGACGGAGGGCAGAATGGAACTCTCATGGCACCATTGCAACATGCCTTGGTAGCCTCAGGCTGTGGCAGATTCTTCCTCAAACAGAATCTTTTGATGTGGCCTTATTTGTGACTCTTCCAGATCCTCTTCTGGGGTCTTCCAGCTGTGGTTTCTATGACTCAAGTAGGGTTAGGCAGGCTGGGATACATGTAATCCAACTCTGCGTTGGGAGTTCCTCCCTCATTCCAGACCTCTTCTTGGATGGGAACCCTTTGAAAGATGACACTAGAGCTGCTCGCTTCCATTACATCCATATCTTATCCCAAGGAAAACCTTTTTTTTTGCCACCAGTGGAAATGCAAACCATCCCCCACCCCAACCATGCATCCATCTCTCTTTTCTGTCAGCTCCATTTTCTTGGGCTTGTGTCACATGCTAGACTCTGTGTCTCCAATGTCAGAGAACATATATCAGAGTCTTCAAGGATTTTTACTTGCCTTGGAGAGCAGGAGAGACATCCTCCTCCTCTCCAAATTGACGAAGGGGGAAGAAAGGAAAGAGGGTAATTACCACCACTACCCCCATTCTCTCTGAAGCAATTTCCTCCGTGTTAACTTTTCTTACACCCTCAGGTTGGGTGATGGGTTAATGCTGGCATCACCAAATCCCCAATCTGTTGGTGGTCCCTGCATCTTGATTTAGGAGGGAGGATCTATGGGATTTGTTACGCTTTTCTTAGCTTCGGGGATTCAAGTTTAGGAGTCTCAAGGCAATATTCTATCATTCAATTACTTTAAACAAACATGTTACACTCGTAATTTACAATGAGAAGATATTTTCACAGCCTAAGAGTTTAGTGTCATTAAGTAATTATTTCTCAGGTTGAGAAACGTATGCTCCTATAGGTTCACTGGCGTATTCTCTGAGATATGTGTAAATGTGTCATTTTCTCTTTTAAAAAAGCATAAGAAACATAGGATTCTACTACAGGCTGTGCATAAATGCTTTCATGAGAGTTTCAGAGAACATAAGCAAGAAGGCAAAAAAAGATATAAAGCTTAATAGTACAGCCCTGAGATGACCATTGTTAACATTTTGATACCTATTTGTGGGAAATGTTTCTCACAAGCCGGGGATGTTACTGCTTTTGCGGATTCTTTTGTAATCTACTATCTAAATCTAAATATTATCTGACTAGGTATTTATTTTGTTACTGTATGTATTACTTTGATATTTATAAAATGAGGTTATGCATATAATAAAATCTAATTGTGCATACAGTTTTATACTGAAAAGCACCAAGTCTCCCACTGCAATCTTTCTCAACTCAAATCCTACTCCCTAGATGTGACTGCTTTTATCAGTTTCTGTTTTAGATACTTCTGGTGGATCTTCCTGTCTTTAAATCAGAGGTTCTCATCTCTGACTTCACATTAAAAATTACTCAGGGGGGCGCCTGGGTGGCTCAGGCAGTTAAGTGTCCAACTCTTGATTTCGGCTCAGGTCATGATTTCAGGGTCGTGAGATAAAGCCCTGCATTGAGCCCCATGCTGGGTGTGGAGACTACTTAAGATTCTCTCTCCCTCTGCCCCTCCCCCACCCTGCTCATGCTCTTTCTCTCTCTCCCTCTCAAAAAAATAAAAAATAAAAAATACTCAGGAATTCTCTAAATTTCTCCATATTGGCCCTTTCCTAATATTAATTGACCTGGACTCCTGGGTGTGGGACTCATGTAATGGTGTTAATTTTAATGTCCAGTAGTAATTTTGCTGCACCTTGAGAGTGAAGAGTTAAGTTATATAAAATACTTACACAATAATTGCTTGATCTATCCATTTTAGAAACTACTCATTAATTTTCTGCAATGAGAACTGAAGATTTAGTTTGCTTACACAACCCCCATCTTTCCCTTTCCCCATGCTTCTCACTTTGGGTAGTTACATAATTTTAAATGTTTTTCCATTGGTTGCATTTATAATTTAAAACAAATGCTGATACCTCTATGTCTGGTTCATCAATTTTGTTTATTATTTTTTTAAAGATTTTTTATTTATTTGAGAGAGAGAGCGGGGGTGGGGGTTACTGAGGGAGAGGGAGAGAGAAACTCAAGCCGACTCACGCTGGGCACAGAGACTGACATGGGGCTTGATCTCATGAACCTGAGATCACAACCTGAGCCGAGACCAAGAGCCAGGTGCCCCTGGTTTATCAATTTTAGACATTGTCTCCTTATTGCTTACTACATAAGATGGGAATATTACCCTCCTTCTTACCTCTCTTCCACTTCCCCCATCCTACCTACCAATTTCCATTAACTGCATGTATGTTTGTATATTGTGATATTATTATATATCATTATTATATACTTATATATAACACATATTACAGTATTATTATATATTTACATACTTTTTAACAGTGACAGCATATAATAATGTTAAGAAGAGTCTTACTCCATCACTTGCTAGCTTTATAATCTTGGTCAAGTCACTTAACTTCTTTTTGCCTTGGTTCTTCATCTCTAAAAAGGGGAAAATAATACGTAATATTTTGGGGGGCTGTGAAGATAATACCACTGACCCATGGCACACAGTGAAGACTCGTGATATGTTAGTTATTCTTTACTGCTTAGCCCGGTCTCATGTAAGCATCACATTTTTTCCTTTACTGCTTCAGCATGATTATCTCTGGACCATTTAGGGTAGAACACTTCTTGAATCGAGGTTAAGTGAATTTCTTTCTCTTATGCTCTAACAACAGCTTTTCTAAAATATTCTTTTCAATTTTTGTTTCCTATTCTGATCTCAGATTTCCCATACAGTTTTCCCCTCATCTTGCCAGAAGTCTCTACGTGCCTTTTCTTTTTTCTTATTTTAAGAACATGTAGTATGACCCACTCTCTCTTCAAATTATCCCGGCCTTTCCATTATGTGGTCTACGCCTGCATGGAATCCGCTTTCTTCCTGGGGACACTCATCCGCCCCCTGACCTCTTGCTTCAATCTAGACCAGATGCTCTCTAGGCTCCGTGGATACCACTAGGGTCTATCAACGTTTCCGGCATTCCACCATTTCCTCCCTTTGATCTCTCTCTATTTTTGCTGGTGTAAATCCTCAAATAATTTCCTCAGAATGGTACATGAAAGGCAAATTTTCTTAATCTTTGCATACTTGGAAACCTTATTATTTGCCATCAGGCATTTACAATGAAACTCTTAACAGTAATTTTTTTTTTTTCTAATTGACAAGCTCATTCTAAAACCCATAGGGAAATGAGAAAGACCTACAATAACCCAAACAACTTTGAAAAAGAAAACACACACACACACACACACACACACGGAGAGCTAATTCTACCCATGGTAGAATTAATACCTTCAATACTTGCTTCAAAGTTATAGTATTCAAGAACGTATGATATTGATATAAAGATAGATAAATAGCTCAGTGCTTCTGGTATCTTCCAAATCTCAACCACCTTAAATGGTCCCGTCACTTTTTCCCATGTAGGGCTCACAAAGCAGACCTGACCAACTCATAATTGGACATGATCATCCACGAAAAGGCATCTCTGGTCATACATGTGTTCTAGATCTCAGCGGTCCCATCAGTAGTATGGGTCCAACCTCCACAGAGGAATCTTCTGGCCACTAGGATGCTGTTAACATCTAGCAATGTTATTGGACACCTGGGACCCTATGTCTATTCATCACCACTGTGCCTACTGCAGTTCATACAACCCTCTTCCTATGTAGATTTGGACGCCAGACTCCCACTGACATCCCTGCTTGCAGTCCTGTACCCTCCCTGCACACTTCACTCACAGAGCTTCGTCTGAAATGCAGATCTAGTAAATTCCACACCCCTCCCCATGCCAGCCCCCCTTCCAGCACACACACACAAATAGACCCCAGCTTCCTTAACATGGCCAAATAGGACCTGCATGAGACATCTCCCCCTTTCTCTTTCCCTTAGTCTAGTTTTTCCAACATACTAGACTCCCTCTCACATTCTGGCACATTAGGCACAGGCTTTTCTTGCACCTAGAATGTTCTTTCGTTTCTGGTTCTCTCCTCTCCATATTTCAAGTCTCCGCTTCAATGGCACCTACCCTAGCAAGTCAACCCTGACCCCCCTCACAGTCGGATTAAATGCTTCTTCGGGTCTTTTAGAAGCACTTTCCTTCTGTTTGCCACACTAAACCGTAAGCAATTTGGGGGCAGGTACCACGACCATAGGCACATGAGTTTCTGGTCCGTAGCAGACAATCACTAAATGTTCATCGAACTCGTAAAAGAAAGAGGAAAGTGTACAAAGGAATTGTTCCCTTAAACCAACACTTACCCTCTTCCTTGGGCTCCAGCTGGGGAGTCACTGGCACTATTTTAAACTACAAAGTTCCAATGCCTTTGGGCTGGTTTCCATTACTCTTTCATGAGGGCTAAAAAAGGAAACCAGGCTGTTGGCTAGATTTTCTAAATATGCTATTAGCAGTGATCTCTTTTTAATGATGGCCACCTCCTTGCCATTTGGAACACAGAGTGGGGAAGTCTATCGACAAGCTCGCGGCCTTAGCAAGAGCTGCTTGCTGCCCAAACCTCCGGGAAGAGAATGTGCCGTTGGTTCAGAGGATGGCGGCTTTATGCCCCTGGAGAGCCAAAGGCTTGCAGATTGCAATGTGCCTGCGCAAATCTCTGTATGATTATGTTGGCTGTTTGCGTTAGGAGAACATGGTAAAACCATGAGGCTTCTCGATGCATTTGTAACTGATATTCACAGTGGAGGAAGGATTTGAGAGTCCAATAGCGAATTGGCCCTTTTCGGAAAATTTTATAAGAACTCTCCTCAACCCACATTTGCAATCCTGCTGAATGGGGCTTTTTAGATTTTCCTCGTGAACATGCATAAAATCAACAGCCAAAGAAAATGCATTTTGGACATGGCTACGTACCAGGATAAACACAGGTTGATTTTATTCAAAGATAATGAGATGGTTTTTTTTCCAAGTTAGGTAGGTAATGACTCTGATTTCTTGTATCAAACATACCAGACGTTGTGAGCAGACATGAGTTCAGGAATCTTGAATGTAAGTCCCTTGAGATGCCGTGCACTTATGAAAACCACGCTTCCCCAGCTCACATCCTTTCTGGAGCCCCCTGTGGGCATCGCCCCCGAGCCTGTGACACATTCCTTTGCAAAGAGTCAAAAATCACTTCGGACTATAATGGTGAATAGGGTGGGTAATTAAAAGGTATACTTCTCGAGAAGACAGACAGAAAAGGGGGGAGAAAGTCAGTGTGAGACATACTATAATGCCATGGAATGATTTAGCACATGGCTGTGTGTCCACGTCCCTGTGGAAGTTCAAGGTTGGTTCTTAAGCTAGAAATTGGCTTAAGGCAAAGTAGGTCTGATGGTTGAAAGTGGCGGGGTGAAGCTCATTCGGCGACAGTTAAGACTCCCTGTGTCATAGCAAACTTCAAATTTTATCCCTTAAAAAAAATCTAAAGCGGGCGCCTGGGTGGCTCAGTTGGTTAAGCGACTGCCTTTGGCTCAGGTCCTGATCCTGGAGTCCCAGGATCGAGCCCCGCATCGGGCTCCCTGCTCGGCGGGGAGTCTGCTTCTCCCTCTCCCACTCCCCCCTCTTGTGCTCTTTCTCTCTCTCACTCTCTCTCTCAAATAAATAAATAAAATCTTAAAAAAAAAAAATCTAAAGCACGGAATATCATTAAATCCTTATAAATATTCGTCTTTTCGTTAACGGTAATCTCAGAGAAGTTCATAGGCACCAACACCCACCTCTCCCTTAATGGCCAGAGTGAAAAAGAAGCCACAGCTGAACACGTGGGTAAATTCATGATGATGTGAGTGTGGGTGCAGGCCATCTGCCTGCCTACCTGCGCATAGGACACCCCATAAAGCGAACCTTGGACTCCCCTACTTCTGTCAAAGCGAGGCACACACAAAATGTGTACATCTACCAAGGGTAGCATTTTCTGAGTTCTTACTCTGCTCTAGGCATCCTTCTGAGCACTTCCCATTGATCAGCTATCTCATTTAACCCTTGCCACCCCATGCTATCAGTAGAAAATGGATCTGTTGTAGGAAGACACAGAGAAGTTACGTTACTTTTCCAAAGCCACAGAGCCACACTCAGGCGGATTCCAGAGTCACGGGCGTTGCGTAGGAATGTGTATTCTCTCCTTTAAAGGGAAGAACCGAATACCAGTGGCTTTTTCTCCCTCTTAGTTTCCTTTGTGGGGTTGGAGATAGTTTATCTGCATTTTGTAACTAGGTTGCTAGATGGGAGTAAATGTGAATAACTGGTCAATTACAAGCCATGCTGAAACATTACCAGACTTTTTTTTTTTTTATTTTTAAGATTTTTTATTTATTTATTTGACACAGAGAAAGAGACAGCTAGAGAGGGAACACAGGCCAGGGAGTGGGAGAGGGAGAAGCAGGCCTCCCGCCGAGCAGGGAGCCCGATGCGGGGCTCAATCCCAGGACCCTGGGATCATGACCTGAGCCGAAGGCAGACGCTTAACGACTGAGCCGCCCAGGCGCCCCAGACTTTGATCATTAATTGGGCATAGGCTATGAAGACGGGGAGGAGTGAAATATGGTTCTCAGCATGCATGGTTTCACTGAAACAGGAGTGAAAAGGAGAAAAAAAGAGATTATAGTCTGTTTTAAACATTTGGAGCTTGAAGAAGGATGGACTATCCAGGTGGGAAGGAACTGTCAGAGACTGGGACTCCTGCTTCCGAGAGAGGTGTGGTGCATTGTCACCAAGCAAACTGAAGACTAGATTGGGACAAGGCCCCAACAGAAAACAGGAGGAGGAAAAGAGTATGGGGAGCCACTGAAGGGTGAAGGTATTCACCAATCAAATTATAGGTTACCCTCTTCATGTTTCAGGACAAGGAACCATAGCAATGGCTGAAAGAATATAAACTTCGTGATGTTTCTCAAAAAAAAAAAAAAAAAGTGATAAATATTACATAGAAAGAAGTAGAGTGCAAAGAGATGATCCAGATGAGTAGACATTTAGGCACAGTTTTAGGTGGAGAGAAGTGTTTTGATGAGTCAAGTTACAGACCAAGGAAATAATCCTTTTTTTATCAAGCCAAAACTACATCTGTAATACTGAACCAATTTTGCTTTGAAATTGACTCCAAAACAGCACCTTATGGTACATTATCCTATTCTTCCAGGTGTATGCACCACTGAATTGAACATCTTTAGTCATATAATGTAGCTAATTTGAGTATTCTAGATCAATCTTCTCTCGTCATCTGAATTGCAAATAACCTGTGGTCAAGATTCTCCGAGTCTTTTATTCCTTCCATACGATTCTTGCACAGTGGTGAACTGATAGAAGAAGGCACAGTCATTCATTCAAACAATCTTTGTTTACTGGGAATCTGTTTTGGACTTGGCGCAAAGATAAGTCATAAATAAAATGCTATTACACCAGTTACAAAAGACCACATGCGGTGTGGTTCCATTTATATGAGATGTCCAGACTTGGGAAATCTATAGGCACAGAAAGCAGACATGTGATTGCCTAGGGCTTGGGGAAGGATGATGTGGAGTTTGGTGGGATGACAGCCAAAGGGTATGGGAGCTCCTTTTTGGGGTGATAAAAATATTCCACAACTGATTACGGTGATAGTTTGTATAACTCTGTGCATATAATAAAAACCACTGAATTGCACATTTTAATGGATGAACCGTATGGGGTGCCAATTATATCTCAAAAATGCTATTATGTAGTTTGTTCTCTCTCGAGGAAAACATTGTATTCAAATAAGGTGGAAAGTACAACAGCAAAGATTTGTGCAAAGAACTTGGGAAGCAGAGCAGACAGAGAAAGGGCACTTATTTTGTCCATGAGTTTCAAAGAAGCTCAACAATCGTGTGTTAGTTGATTGACTGATCGACTGATGACTATTGTGCCTACAGCACTTGGCACCATGTTGCTTTGAGCCTCAATAGCTCTTGGCTCTCTCGGAGTTGGATATTGATTCATGAAATTAAGGTACGATCATCTGGGAGAGGAGCATGCCTCCTAGCTGCCTGGATCTCCCTGAAACATTTGCTTTGCATTCAGACCAAACCCAGAAGAATAGGAAATCAGGCTCTGACATATGGGCATTTGGTCCAGTGGCCAGAACTTTCTTTCCTTCGAAGATTAATGAAGCACAAAGATGCCAACCCTTCCTTTCAACTCGCCACAATAATCGGTTCTCAGCAGCCTGCCAGTTTAATATTGCTTCACTTCAATGCTCAGGAAAAGTCCCAACTGGAAAAGGCCAGAAAAACTTGGTCCAAGAGTTTTTATGAAGAGCAGCTTAACAACCCCTCTAGAACATTCCATAAGCAATATTACAATATTTCCTTTCTTTTTATATCTAGGAATGGGGGAAAGAGCAGGGGGAAAGGCATTGTAATCATGAGTCAAATTTCAAAGTCCATAAGTTGAACCTCTGTGAGGCCCTGGATATTTTCTAAATTAATTGACCATCAAATTCTTACCCTCTACATCTGCATTACATTACAGATCATAAAACTATTTGGGGTTTTTTGCTACTTAAAGGAAAGACTGTGTGGGCATAATGCTCTGAGAGGGCCTGTTCCTTTTCAAAAATTATTTCGAATTCATAAAAAGAAACAAAATTGTCTTTTGTGTTTATGCCTCGCTCTTCCCTCTCTAAGAAGCTCAAAGGACTTTGCATAGTCTTGTCGGTCTTGATAAGGGAAAACGAGGACAGACTTCAATGTTAGCAGCTGGCTCAGGGTGAACTTGGATTTCCTGCTAAGCTTGTCAGTGTGTTCTCTGACTGTTTCATTTGATAAATTTTGAAAGAGAAGTGCATTCCTTTAAGCCCTTTATTAACCCATTCTTTTAGTCCTTCAACAAATACTTACTGAAGATCATGCCAGACACTACACAGGGTTGGGGATACCAAGAAAAGAAGAAGAGCCTCTGGTCTCAGACGGTTTACAGGCTGGTGTGAGGGACAAGCAATATAGAAGTAAATAGATAAATGGTAGGAGAAATAAATCTGGTCTGTGATAGGAGATAAAACAGGGAATTGGTTTACCTACTTCGCCTAAAGTAAGTCCAAAAACCTCCTGGAGGAGGTGGTGATTGAGCTGAAATAGGAATGAAGAGCAAAATCCAGCCACCCAGGGAAAGCGTCAGGGAAATGTGCAGTAGGCATGGGTAACAGCTAGTGCAAAGGCCCTGGGGCAGGGAAGAGTGTATGTTTTAGGAACATACAGACTAACACGGCCAGATAAAATTAGTGAGGGGAAGACTGACAAGAGAGAAATGTGAACAGTTCCTTGTATGTAGTGGGCACTGTGCTATAAACTGAAAAGGATATTGGCTAACTATATTTGCTGACTCTTACAGCGACTGTTTACTCCGTAACCATGCCCTAGGCTAAGCCAGCCACAGCTTCATCTCACTCCAAATGTATGAGATAGGAGGCATCATTATCATCATCCACATTTTACAAATGAGAAATGAGAGTAAAAAGTTTAGTCTACTGCCTAACACACATGGCCAACCACGTGCGTCAGGGAAGAGTGATTTGAACCAGGCATTTTGATTCCAGAGGGCAGGGACATAGATGGTCTGTTGTGTTGACTCCTGGTTGTTGTGTGACACTCAAGGAGTAAATAGGCAATAAGAAGACAAAGTCTTGGCTCAAGAAAATCAGAGGATGCTCACAGAACATCTGGACAAGGCTGAGGGCTTGGCCATGGCTTGCCAGGGGAATTAACCAGGCGGAGAGGGTGCGGCAGAGCCAGCGTTCCAAGACAGAGACCAGAGACTCTCAGAGTAGCTCAGAGGACCCAAGCAGTCGTGCATGCCTGAAACACGGGGCCAGGAAGTGGCTGGGACTTGTTAAGAGATGATTATGAACCAATAGGCAGGTTCAAAGCCATAAAGATCTAACCCTGTTTGCTGACTTCTACCATTACCCACATCACCAAAAGTATGAAGATGCTCCTCGGTGTTAAAACCAAAAACAACATCTTATGTTTGGAGGCAGGTCAAGGGAAACCAATGAAGAGAAATTGCAGAATGATGTAATCCTGAGTCTGCATTAGTACGCAAGGATATCATACCTCTGTACGTGCAAAAGACCAGGAATTACCCAAGCTTTGCTCAAGTCTGGGAAGCTACCTGCCTACTCTCCTGAGTCACGGGGGAGCTATTCCATGGTTATATAACTCCATTAAACAAGCCCCATGCAAGATTGTCTTTGAATCTGCCTACTTGAGCTCAGGGATCAACAGTTTGAGTTTTGGGGGAAACTGCCTGTTTCTAAAGATAACATTCAATCTAGCTCTGGGCCAGTATATGTGAAGGACAGTAGGGAGCCAAAAGGTTAAGGCAGGAAATGTCAAGTAGGAAACGCCCTGGAAAGTTCTTAGAGCCATGCTCTCTCTTTTTTGTGATACAAGCCTATGGCTATTTCCCGTTCTTTCTTCATTGTGCTCTGTTTGGTCCCAGGAATACGCCTTTTGGAGGCATTCTGGGCTGGCAAACCCAGTCCTCACAATGGCCCCCCTCTGTGTAAAACACCCGAACCCCGTCAGAGTTCAGTGAGATTCTGGAAGGTTCTGCTCCCACCAATTGAAACACGTTGAGGAAACCAAGCAGGGCAAAAAATATTAGGTCGTGATTCATCCCTTTGTTCACAATTCTTCTAATTTTTACAACTTTCTTTTCTCATTCCAGAAGTTAAATGTCTGAATACTTGGAGAATACAGAAAGATAGAAAAGAAGCAAATACAAAGTACCCATGATCGTATAACGCCTTTTATAATTCAGGGTAAATCTCTTCAGTTATTGTTATTTAACTATAAAATATGTTCATTTTCTTTTGTCTTACAGAAAGATGTATTTTTACAAAAGGCATACTTAGGTATACACACACATAAGGGGCGCCTGGGTGGCTCAGTCGGTTAAGCGTCTGCCTTCGGCTCAGGTCATGATCCCAGGGTCCTGGGATCGAGCCCCGCATCCGGCTCCCTGCGCTGCGGGAATCCTGCTTCTCCCTCTCCCACTCCCCCTGCTTGTGTTCCCTCTCTCACTGTGTCTCTCTCTCTCTCTCAAATAAATAAAATCTTTAAAAAAAAAAAAAAAAGAATACATATAAATGTGCTGTGGCAAAAAAAATATATGACATAAAGTAGACCCTATTGCATATATGGTATCTATTTCCCATTTTTCTAAAGTGTTTTCTTCATTATTCGTGAGTCCTTTATATATTAAGAGATCTAATCCTTTGTTAGTTAGGTATGTTGCAACAGTTGGCCAAATTTTAGTCTCTTATTGGTTAATCCTGTTTGCATGCAAATGTTTGTAATTTTTATGTAGTTAAATGCCTTATATTTTCCTTTATGATTTATACCATTGATATTGTCATTAGAAAACTCTCATCCATCCAAAGATAGAGAAAGAATCACCCGTCCAGATTAAACTTCTTTGGTTTTCTTTTCTGAAGTGAATCATTAATCCCCCTGGAAATTATGCTGGTAAAAGTTGTGAAGAAAAGATCTAGCTTTGTATTTTTCAAAAAGATGAGCCAGTTACTTCAATATCATGGGGTTTTATTTTATTTTATTTTAGCAAATTGATCCCATTTTCACAGAATTAAAATGCCACCCTTATTATATAATAATTTGTATATGTTCACAGTCTGTTTCTGGACCTCACATGCTGCCCCATCCATCAGTCTCTCTGCACCCACACTTTCTCAGTATTTTAATGTATATCATTTAAGTGTCAGGGAAAGACCCTCTTCATTACTCATTTTTTAGTTATTTCTGAATGCTTATTTTTCCAACTTAAGAAGCATGTTGGAAATTACAAGTAAAATTCCCCCGAGATCTTTCTGGAAATGATGGAATCAGAGCTGGAGGCAGATACAGCTTTGGGACTCTGTTCTCTCTTTCTCTTTCTCTCTCTCTCATTTCTTCACTGTCTATGGGCTTCCCACGTCCCTTCTTGCTTTTAGCAACAACTCCCTGAGGCTGTCCTGGTCTCATGACATCTTTGTTCTCTCATTGCAGATCCTGTTGTCTACTGGTCCAGTATCTTACCATTTCTCAGTTGCCTTTTCTAAAAACTCAGCCTACCTACTTGTACCAGGCCACAGGTCACTGGTCAGCTGCTGAATCACCTCCCCTTGTACCAGCTGCCTTCCTCAGTTCTGATTAGCTGGGGGCAAGGGGTGGGAGAGTAGAGAGTCACATATGATAAACATGGCTATCTAACTATCAGGGCTATAGGCAAGGTAGATTTTCTTAGGAGTGTGCGCAGTGAAAACACTGGAACATTTGGCTGGACTGGGTCATAAATGTAAGCAGAATAAGAAGCAGATAAAACTATATTTTCCATGTGACTCCAAATCTTAAGTAGATAAATTTTAAATTATACACACACACACACACACACATACGTATTTATAGTAGCATTTATGGAGTCCTTATAACCAGCTAGACACAGTGCTAAGTGCTTCTTAACTATTATGTTATTAAACTGTTCTCAGTCACAAGGTAAATATTGTTCTCCCAATTTTATCACTGGGAGAGCTGAGACTCAGGAAAATTAAAAAAACAAAAAGCTTACTCAAACTCACAAGGTTAATGTCAAAGCCAGAAATTGAACTCAGTTCATTTTGTCTCCAAAAGCTAGACTTTTCAATGTTATACTCCTATGCTTTCAAAAGGACTGCAGAGAACTGCATGAATATTAATGGAGTTTACCTATGGTCAACAGGATTACAAATGATGGGATTTTCATACAAGAGAGTCCAGTGGGGTGTAAACAGGCTCCAAAATCTGACCTGCCTTATTTATTATTTTTATTTTTTTAAGATTTTATTTATTTGAGAATGCAGGGGGAGGGGCAGAAGGAGAGGGACAAGCAGACTCCCCACTGAGCAGGGAGCCCAATGCGAGGCTCGATTCCAGGACCCCGAGATCATGACCTGAGCTGAAATCAAGAGGCAGATGCCCAGCCAACTGAGCCAACTAGATGCCCCCTGGATCATCAGTTTCTTATTGGAAAGCAGCCAAAGGCAAACTATGGGCAAAGACTGCAAACAGCCTAACATGTCAAGATAAAAATTTCTGGTTTGTGTAAGTAAGCAACCAGTGATCATTGATAGCTGATGAGCAGGGAAATGACATAATAGAAGTGATGTTTTGGATGTTGGGAAAAATAAAATTATTGGGGCAGAACGTGCAGTTAGGTGGCTCCTAGGAAGCCCTGGATAAAGAATGATAAAAGCATACATTAAATTGAAATGGAACACAAAGAAATGATTCCAAAGAATTAAAAGCCTCCACTTCCAGCTCTGACATAGAGAGAGCTTGAGCGTTCTCCCGCTCATCCTTACAACAAGACAAAGCTGGACCAACTTAAATTTAGTGCCTTTTCATGGACTTCTCAAAGAGCTGAGGTCACAGAGCAAACCTCAAAATCTAGAGAAAGAGATCTTGAGAGTCACAGCCCAGATCTGTTACCTGGAGCAGAAGCTCCTGGAGCCATTAAGTAGCAGGAATGTTCAAATTTGAGGAAATGCTGGAGGCAGAGAATAGACCAGCCTGAGAGTGAGAAAATCATGGGACTCTTAGGGAGGTAGACATACTTTCATAGCTTTTACCTCTAGGAACTCCATCATGTTGTCAGAATGAAGAGCTAAAAGAGATCCCCTCATGGCCCAGGCAGGCAGAGGGAAGGAGTTATTGTGGAATAAGCCTGAGCAGTCTCTGTAACAGTGTCCTAATCTTCAGGGAAAGGACTTTCCAGAACCTTCTCCTACCTGGGAGATGGGCACTTCTGCAAGTGTAGCCTCCTGTACAATTTCTGTCTCACCTAAGGGAGTAGGGAGGAAAAAAGAAGCGAAGAAACACCAGCCTATGACACTGAAGGTCACAGCATAGGGACACAGGCACATTAAAAGTGGGATTAAATCATAAGGTCATAGAACACCTTCCTTCCCCACACTGTGACCACCATACCAATAGGGCTCTAGCACAATAACAGAGGATCACAGCTGAAAGAGCTGCAAGATGCATATTCTATCTAAGGAGTTCCTAAGAGAGCCCAAAGTCAACAGCGGAGACAAAAACAAGGATACCAGAGGTAATCAAAACCTCTTAATTCTTAATTATAGGAAACAAACTGAGGGTTGCTGGAGTGGGGGGTGGGGTGGGAGGGATGGGGTGACTGGGTGATAGACACTGGGGAGGGTATGTGCTCTGGTAAGTGCTGTGAATTGTGCAAGACTGTTGAATCTCAGATCTGTACCTCTGAAACAAATAATGCAATATATGTTAAGAAAAAAAAAAGAAGAAGAAGAAGGTAGCGGGAGGGGAAGAATGAAGTGGGGGAAATTGGAGGGGTAGACAAACCATGAGAGACGATGGACTCTGAAAAACAAACTGAGGGTTCTAGAGGGGAGGGGGGTGGGAGGATGGGTTAGCCTGGTGATGGGTATTGAGGAGGGCACATTCTGCATGGAGCACTGGGTGTTATGCACAAACAATGAATCATGGACCACTTCATCTAAAACTAATGATGTAATGTATGGGGATTAACATAAGAATAAAAATAAATAAATAAATAAATAAAACCTCTTGCAACTACAGCTACAAAACCATTAAACATAACTCAGTATCTAGCTAGATGAACAGCCTATTTACCTCAGTTCTTATGATCTCTTTATATCATGTCTGGCTTTCAGCAGAAAATTACTAAGTATGCCAAAAATTAAGAGAGGGGTGCCTGGGTGGCTCAGTCCATTAAGTATCTGCCTTTGAGTCAAGTCATGATCTCAGCATCCTGGGATTGAGCCCCACGTCGGGCTCCCTGCTCAATGGCAAGCTTGCTTCTCCCTCTCCCTCTACTACTCCCCCTGCTTGTGCTCTCTCTCTCTCTGTTCTGTCTCTCTCAAATAAATAAATGAAATCTTTTTTAAAAAATCAAGAGAAAAAAACCCACAATGTGAAGATACAACACAAGCATCAGAACCACACTAAGATATAGAAACAGATTTGGAACTATCAGACTGAAAAGTTAAAATCATTGAGATTAATATGTTAAAATAATATTGTTAATATTAATATGCTCTAAAAAAAGTAGACGACATTAAAAAAAGGAGAGGTAAGAAAACGGAGATGGAAACACTAAGAATCAAAAGGAAATGCTAGACTTCAAAAACAATGTAACAGAATGAAGAATGCCTTTGATGGGCTCCTTAGTAGACTGGACACAGCCTAGGAAAGAATCAGTAAGTATGAAGATATGTTAATTGAAACATCCTAAACTGAAATGCAAAGAAAAAAAAAAGAATGAAAAAGGAAAAAAAAAAAGAACAGCATATTCAAGAACTGTGGAACAATTTCAAAAGGTATAAGCTATGTGTAATTAGAATACCAAAAGGAGAGAAAGTATAGAGCAGAAAAACATTTAAAATAGTAATGGCCACAGTTTTTTCAAAAAGATTGACAGTCACCAAATCCAAGATCCAAGAAGTTCAGAGGACACCAAGGAAGAAAAATACCCCAAAATTGACATCTATGCATGTCATATTCAAACTGTGGAAGACCAAAGACATATTGAAAATCCTGAAGCAGGTTGGAAGTGGGGCAGTTTTTCTAATAGGGAAACAAGGATGAGAATTACAGTGGATTTGTCATCAGAAACCACACAAACAAGAAGAGAATGGAGTGACATATTTAAATTATTAAAAGGAAACAAACAAAAACAACAATACAAAAACTCTAAATCCAGCAAAGCTGTTCTTCAAAAGTGAAGAGAAAATAAAGACCTTCTTTAACAAATAAAAACTGAGGGAATTCACCAGCACCAGGCCTTCCCTGCAAGAAAAGAAACACTTCAGGCAGGAGGAAAATGACACAGATCATTTATAGCTTTAAATGCCTATATTAGGGGAAAAAAATAAAGTTTCAAAAATCAACATCTAAGCTTCCACCTCAGGAACTAGAGAAAGGAGAGCAATTGAGACCTAAACCAAGCAGAAGGAGAGAAACAGTAAAAATCAGATCAATAATCAGTAAAATTGGAAACAGGAAAACAATAAAGAAAATCAACAAAACTCAAAACTGGTTCTTTGTAAAGATCCATAAAACTGATAAACCTCAGGGCGCCTGGGTGGCTCAGTTGGTTAAGCATCTGCCTTTGGTTTGGGTTATGATCCTGGGGTTGAGCCCCGCGTTGGCAGGCTCCCTGCTCAGTGGGGAGTCTGCTTCTCCCTCTGCCCTTCCCCACTGCTTGTGCTCTCTCTCAAATAAATAAATAAAATCTTTAAAAAAAATTTGATAAATCTCTAGCCATGTTAACCAAGAATAAAAGAAAAAAGACACAATTTACCAATATCAGAAGTGAAAGAGGGGCACCTTTACTGATCCCAGGGACAAAAAAATATGATAAGGGATGAGTCTACTGAATTTAGTGAATGACTTGACCCATTAAGTGAAGGACAGATAAGATCCAGTGCAGATGACAGGGTGGTCAGTTTATTAACAGAGGGGAGAATGAGGTAGTTTCTAGAAGGAGAGTCAGTAAGTGCCGTGGAATCACCAGTAAAAGGATGCAGGGAAGAAGGTAGAAAACCAGGGTCAGGACTGGGGAAACCACCCAGCTGCAGGGCTGGCCCCCTACCCCACAAAAAGGAAAGTGCCTGGTGCTTCACAATTGCTTGGGAACAGGTCTTTTTCCAAATTACCTCAAACAAACATGCAATTCATGTAAAAACAATATGCTTGCTGTCCATGTGGAATTTTAAGGAAAGGCTCCTAGGAAATTCCCTCCTGCCCTCAAACAAAAGGCTGAGCTCAGGGCGCTCCTGTGTAGAAATTCTGAAGTGAGAGTCAAATGTCACCAGTGAAATCTAACTTCAGTATCCAAGGGAGCGCCCTGTGAAGATGGGCCATAGCTACCAGGGCATTTCAAGAATGATAAACACCAGGGCAGACAGGTAACGTCATCTTGGTTGCAGCTGAGCAGAGGGCCAACCACCGCCCAGAGGACAGGAGGACAGCCCAGTCCCCCAGCAGAAGTTGGAAGAGTCAGGCAGCATGCTAGTGTTCTGGGACACTCAGGACAAGGCTGCATGGGGGAACAGAGGGCGTGGAAAGGAAGGCAGAAAATCCCGGTGGTGTAGACAAGGCAAACAATAACATGAGTAGAGAAAGACCCTCACACACCTCTTCACATCTAAAACAAAAGGTTTCAGACCCCAGCTTCAAGTCATTTCATCATTATTATATTGTCAGAGCAATTACTTAATATAGGTCAGAGCAATTGCTTAAAGTAGCTAATGAAGTCATGCAACTCTTAAGTGACAGAGCTGGTACTTGAGTTAAAAATCTGTCTCCATTACCATATGGACCTCCTACTATTAATTCATTGTGCCCAATTACCTTTGTCAGCTGCTGGGTCTCCTGGCACCATGGTCCTTCAGCCAGTCAGCTGGAACTTATACTGATTCCTGATCATTTGTGATCAAGCACATATTAACTTCTCTAGAGCTTATTCCAGAAGTGGGCATAGCAATAATAATGTCAAACATTAGCAGTTGTTGAGAAGATGATTCATGAGTCATTGGGCTAATGGTCAGAATGCTTTTCAAAATTTAACAGGCTATCCACATATTTGGGTAAAAGATTTTGTGAAGTTGTGTATGTTGGAGGCATCTGAAACACATGGATACACAATGGAATATTATTTAGTCATAAAAAAGAAGACAACCCTACCATTTCTGGCAACATGGTTGGACCTTGCCTTGAGGACATGATGCTAAGTCAGACGGAGAAAGGCAAATACTGTATGAACTCATTTATTGGTGGAATCTAAAAATAAATAAGTAACTAAATAACTCATAGATACAGAGAACAGATGGGTGGTTTGCCAGGTGGGGGTGGGGAATGGGCAAAATGGGTGAAAATGCTCCAAAGTTATAAATAAATCCTAAAAAATAAAATAAACATATAGAATAACAAAAGCCATACATATCAGTGAAGTCTCCAGAGGAGAAAATTTAGGTTGGAAATACAAATATAGAGGAAAAAATAAGGAAGCAAGAAGTCACCTGCAGTTAGGCAGTAGGAAAATCTACAGCACATATTGTCATAGACTCCAAGGGTAGCAAAGTCCCAAGAGACCATGAAAAGTCAATGTTGCTAAATGGCCCAGAAAGTTCAATGAAACTAAAGTAACTGCAAGTGACTAGAAGGAGACCATTGGTCATCTTGATGAGAGAATTATTGAGGAAGTTGTTGGCAAGGACCTCACACTACATGAGTCAAGGTTGGCTTGAGCCTATGGTGCGTGTGATCCAAAGCTTGAGGCAGAGAACACACTATCTGCTTTAGGATCTGGGCAGTTAAAGGAAGAAAGAGCAGTAATTAAGGGGAGTAGCAGTTTTCTTTATAGCTGATGGAATCTGTGCAGAAAAAGAGTGGAGATGTGATAGAGCACAGCTCCCAGATACTGAGTATGAACGGGATCAGGAGCATGGCTACAGGGATGAGACATTCACCTTGACCCAGAGCCATGTGAAGATGCAGAATGGGATGGATGGAGTTACAGGGATGGTTTCTCTTGTTAGATGAAACTTCAAGTCAGATTTTTCCATCGTGTGCATATTTCAGGAGTAAGCTGTATTCCAGAGATCTCAAACCCAAATACCTATCAGAGCCAGGAAAGTAACAGCATATGCAATTATTCAAGATATGCCATTATATAAAATCTTGGACTTCCACAAAGCAGGAAGCATGATTCTTTTTTTTTTATTCTTATGTTAATCCCCATACATTACATCATTAGTTTTAGATGCAGTGTTCCATGATTCATTGTTTGTGCATAACACCCAGTGCTCCATGCAGAACGTGCCCTCCTCAATACCCACCACCAGGCTAACCCATCCTCCCACCCCCCTCCCATCTAGAACCCTCAGTTTGTTTTTCAGAGTCCATCGTCTCTCATGGTTCATCTACCCCTCCGATTTCCCCCGAGGAAGCATGATTCTTGAAGCATGAGACACTCCTAGTGCATCCCTCACTTTCTCAATTTTGATAGAGACATGGTCAGAAAGAAGAGCTTCCCTTTAGCGAGAAAAGCAACACTCCATGTGTGCTAACCAATGCAATTGATGGCTTGGTCTCTGGATCAAGGAGACAATATGGAGTGGTAAAGTCTGAGTGGACCTAGAGAGTATGTGGTAAAGGGAGCAGTCACTGCTCAGTTCCTATTCACTGCTGTCATGGGTCTGGGAGGAGGGGGGTGTAGTCAGGAACTGTCACATCTCCCGACATTTTAAGAAAAGCCAGAACACTAGATGTTTATGTGAAATATCCTGATTATTGTATCTTGGCCTGGTTGGAAAACAAAACAAGACTGAGTAGGCCATCTGGGCACCAGACCTGCCCACACATCAATCTGCATCCTCTGTTGTACACATTCAATTCAACCTGTCACAAACCTGGGAGACAGCTTTTGATACCTGAGAGTCAAAGTTACTTGTGGTTTCCTTTCGTTGCACTGATTAAAGGGAAGGGAAAACGAAATCCTTCAAAGCCAAGTGAGCGATCGGGATTAACGGTTTACCAGGACAATTGATAATGAGAAAACAGAGCAAGAGGCTTAGAGTAAATAGGTTCTACAGCAATTGAACAGTTGTTGGTCTGATTTGATAGCAGGAGGTGTTCTTCAGTCACGTTGAGCTAGGGGTCGCTTTACTTACCATGATGAATCTACACATATTGGTAATCCAACAAGGGGGTATGAATTCCAGTGAAATGCTATGCAGACATTAGAGACATTAAGGATTTAGAAAAATACTTATTTATTTTGGGAACTTCTTAACTTTGTATTGGTGATGGTTCCAAACAATATTATCAGATTTTCAACCTTTAAAACAGATTAAAACTATTATATACCACATGATTCCATGGTTGCATAAATTATTTTTATTACATATTTTTCATTTTCTAAAACAGAAGCTCTTTTACCTAAAGCTGTGTTGTTTAAGTTCTGGAATAACAGAAATTAACACCATAGGAGGGCTGTGACTCTGGCTGCCAGAATGTTAGGAGATTTGGGGCTGTTTCCTGATCACATTCATGCCAAGGGAGCCAAGAAATACTCCCATGTGTGCTTATTTCAGAGATTTCGCAAAGATGTCCCAAAATCCCAAATGGTATTACTTGCCCAGATCACCCCCTTCAGTTCTTTCTCCCTTTCCTTTGTGGTGGAGACTGTGGGTTGTCTCCTAATACCCATTCCTTCCAGGACAGTAGAATTTTAGCTGGGTACCAGGTTCCTCAGAAGAAGGCAAAATTTCCAGTCTTCCCTGGCACCTAGGTATAACATGTGACTCAGTGTGGGTCCATGTATGTGATAGAAGAAGGCCACTTTCAGGAATCTTCCCCTAGGGATGTTTGTCTTCTTCCTCTGCTTAGTCTTCTCCTGCAAGTTACTGCTTAGATGTAGATGCTACCACCTTGGATCATAAAGATGAGGGCTCCATTCTAGGGATGACAAAATGTGATCTGGAATAGGAAATCCAAGGATATTTTGCAGCAGAGCTTCCTACCTCTCGAGCCTATATATTCACAGATGAATTCCATCCTAAGTAATACACCTTCCTACCTAACACTATTACCAGAATCATCGAAAAGTTTGTGTTGGGATGAGACGACTAATACATCACAACTTGGCCTTCATTCTTTGTCTTAAGGGGTCTAATCTTACCCTTTATTGTTTTAAATAACCCACGGCCAGACTCCTTGATACCCCCAATTAAATTTTTAGAAGGCTAAATTGATATGCTGGATAAGCCAGAACATCCATTCTCTACCTTTTCCAACAAAACTGTGCTTATAGTTTTAAGAACCAAAACCAACAATGCAACTGGAAACTTGGCAAGAATACTTCTACAATCCCATGTACTTTTCTTACTGCTTTATTCCACCAGGCAAATATTAAAATCGTCATATTAAGTTTCCCCAGAAACCATATTGACTTTTTTGGCAATTCATTAAATTTACGTTCATTCAAAGAGAATCTATCACTTTTCTACAGTAAACCTTTTCTTCCAAGGGAATATTTCCAACTAGTCATTCAAGTTTTCTTCTCTGTCTGTAGTTATAGAACTTACACATTTCTCATTAGGTTAATTCCCGGATCTTTTTTTATAAATTGTTTCTATTGAATTGCCAATTTATTATTTGGCATTTTGATCTTAATACAAAACTAAACAAACATTTGACAGAAAAAAAAAAGATTGGATTATAAACTAATAAATGTTAAAAAAAAAAAAAAATCACTGCTACTACCAGAAGGGAAAATTGCACTCTGAATGCTCTGGTAATTTTGCACACAACGAAATTTAAAAATAGGAATGTTTTATATTAAATGGAGAGATATCATACCTTCAAATGCATTTTTTGAAGGCTTTGTCTCATTTTGACAGTTCACCTCTTTATACCAATTCCTGATCTGAAAACATGGATATTTCTATTCCTCTTGTATAAAATTGGAAGACTCACGAGTTTAAAAAAAAAAATGCTCATGATTATTGAGTCCATCCCTCTGATTTTATGCACTATGAAGCAGGCCAAGAAAGATAATGTGCCTTGGCCAAGATCACCCAGTTATTCTTTTTTAATGAGGGCATCAACACATACCCTAAGAGTAGGAAGAGAAGGGGTTTATTGTCCAACAAACAGGGATTTGAATCTTGGACTGCCCACATCCCTCTGCCTCTCAGTAGCCTGCCTTGTAAAAACTCTGCACCATAACATCAAACTTGGAGTGCTGTCCTGAAAACTACGTAGCAAATTGCATTAAAGACACTTAGCTCACGGCTGAGCACAGGACATTACCTGCACTCTGCCCCATCCCCATCTTGGGGTAGCAGGGCTTCTACCAACAGATACAGAAGGGAATTCTGCACAAAGCAGAAGTGATTACATTATCCCAACAGCCACAGGGAAAATTGAGAAAATACTCTTCACTCAAAGAATCTCTGGAAATAGGATAATGAGGTTGCCCTAAATACGGCAGAAGATACTTGAACTTGAAACCCCAGAGATAATTAGTGGCAGATATTCCGGCACTGCTGGGAAGTTCCTGTCTGAGTCTAAAGCGTGTTTTCAACGAGGGCATCACAGAGTGCCTCTAATGTGGGTCTTTTAACGGGTTGGATTTGAAGGCACTTTCCTAGATAGTCACACGTTTTGTCTCCTTACCTTTTCAGGGCCATCAATCACTGGAGAGTATAGTATATAATATACTTATGACTTTTATGGACAGAGGGCCCAGTAGCCAATTAGTGTTTTCTCCATACCAGGCCCCACGCCGGGCAAGTGAACCTTAGGTTTTGTCCCAGGTGTTCAGTCCCAGAAGGACACAGAAGAACAACCCACACTGCATGAAGCTTAGTGTCCAAGAAGGCAGTGACAGAGACGCATGCCAGGTCCAGAAAATCACAGCATCTGGCCAACTCTTAAATAATCAATTCCAACAATCACAGATGGAGCAGAATTTATACACAGGAAACGTCAGTCAGAGAATGTCTCTGTGTAATATCAGGAAGGCCCACTTTGCTAACCCAGGACCTAGTGTCACTTGTCCTAAGAGGCTGATTAGGCTTAAGTTTGTTGTTTGTCTCTGGGATAACTTCCCTTCTCTCTGCTGTGTTCAGGTCCGGTTACGCCTGGAGTCATCTTATGTCACTAGCTTATCTGGACACGAAAAGGAATGTGCTACTCCAAGCCACCTTTCCCAGAACAGTTCCCTGAGAGATATCCTGTTGTTTCCGGTATGCAGTCCAGAGATAAATAATCATCCCAGTAAGCATGGTTTTGGAGTTTTTTCAGTGGAGAGCATCCCAGTACGTAGACAGAATGAACTCGTGGTATGCGGCCTCACCCCACCAAAACAGAATGACATACATTGTAAAAAAATAATATTTCGATTTCTTCCCACCTTCTGTATTCCCTTTCTCATATAATTTTGACCTCTACTTCACTGGAGAATATTAAAGCTCTACAGGATGCGTTCTTTTGGAAAATTCCCTCTTCATCTGAAAAACAGCTCTGTAGCCATATGAATCCCATGCATGCATCCAAATATAGTTAAGTACAAGATTGCTAGGCAAATCATACAGGAAAAGGCTGATATCTAACTAAACAAAAAGCTAACATTTCCAAGTGTCCAAAACACCACAAGAAAACTTAAAAGTAAAATACAAGCTGGGACAAAATCAAAGCAAATATCCTCAGTAAATGTGCATCTATTAAAACACAAGTAGGAACTATTATCCCCAAAGCAAAAGGCACAGAGAATTTACAAATAAAGACAAAGACGTGGCTGTTGAGCCCAAAAACACTGTTCACATTCAATGCTAACTGAATAATGGACAGAGAGGGAGGAATGAAATCAGACAATTAAAAATTAAAAACACAGTGTTACATCTCGTTCATCAAATTGATACAGACTTAAATGTTTGGCAATATCACTTGCTGACAAGAATATGGAGAAATGGGTAGTGCCATACTTCGTTGGCAGGAGCAGAAAGTTTTATGACTAAAAAAAAGAAAAGGGGGCACCTGGGTGGCTCAGTCGTTAAGCGTCTGCCTTTGGCTCAGGTCATGATTCCAGGGTCCTGGGATCGAGCCCCACATCGGGCTCCCTTGCTCCACGGGAAGCCTGTTTCTCCCTCTCCCACTCCCCCTGCTTGTGTTCCCTCTCTCGCTGTCTCTCCCTCTCTGTCAAAATAAATAAATAAATAATCTTAAAAAAAAAAGAGAAAATGTTATAAAATGTTAATCGTTATCATTTTTAGGAACCGGGACTTTTTTTTTAAGATTTTATTTATTTATTTATTTACTTCCTTATTAATAGAGAGAGTGTGTGTTGGGGGTAGGAGTAGAGGGAGAGGGAGAGAGAGAACCTTAAGCAGACTCACGCTGAGCGCGGAGCCCGAGGTGGGACTCGATCCCACAACTCTGAGATCATGACCTGAGCCGAAATCAAGAGTCAGACGCTTAACTGGCTGAGCCACCCAGGCACCCTGCAGAGATGGTTTTTAATCTTTTTTTTTTTTATCTTAGGAAAGTAAAAGAAAATCTGATTCTAAAAAGTCAAGGAAGATACATTGACCAAGGATTTAAATAGGTAATCTGCAGAAAAGAGGTACAAGTAAAAATATATTCAACATCACTGTTAGCCAAAGGATTGCAAATTAAAACCACAGTTGGCACAGATTTTTGATGAAGTGTGGGCTGTGTGGTAGGCATACTGCCCCAGGAAGCCTGGGGTAGGTGGGATAAGGCCTCTTGCCTACGATCCCCATTTCCCCAACCTTGACCCTGGGCGAGCCAGATGCAGTGAATTGAGGAAAAGAAGGAAGATGGAAAGAATGAGAGACATAGAACAGAATTCGCCCTTTCCCTCTGCTGGTCCCGAGGGCCTCGAGTCAGGTCTGATACTGGGGAGAGGAAAAGTGTTGAATTACATAAGAAGTTTTAAATTAGCCATTAGGGCTTTCCTCCACTTGAACATGTGACTTAAGAACCTTAATGAGAATATTCTTATGACTGAATGGGACAGATTCAAGATGGCATCATGAGGCTTGGCTAGATTTGATTCCACACAGTTGAAGTCAAGAATAGAAAAAGGGAGACAAAACACCATCCACCAACAACCCAGATATGCCAAAGACCAGAAACTTGAAAGGTGGGAGGCAGAATTTAGAAGTCACATTTTGAGAGAGTAACCATCTGTCTGGCTTGCCCAGGCCAGCTCCTGATGATGCTTGTGTTTCCAGAGTAATTACTGACAACACTTCTTTTATTCTAGGAAGTGTCCCAGTTTGAACAATGACGAGACTCATGAAGATTAAGCCACTTGTCCAAGGACAATCAGCCAAACAGAGGCAGCACTGGAAATCAAACCAGGTCTGTTGGACTCCAAACTCTGTGTTCTTTCCCTGCTATTAAGTATCACTAATCTGGACTAGTAGCCTGAACAGTAAAGTTTTGCAAATGAAATTTTACGAAAAACAAATTACAGCAATTACTTTCAAGACTATATCATACTTTTTAAGGCAATAATTGTTGCCACATAGGAGCCCCGGAGGACTGGTCTTAATGAATAAATAAGTAAGATATGCATACAACAGAAGCATCCGGTTCTAAAGAGATTGAAATATGTATTTTCTTAAGTATATCAAACATGTAGGGTTTGCATTTTCCATTTGCCTACATGTTTTCCCCATTAGCCAAAAAAGGTAAACATCTACGTTTGAGTGGTCATGAATTTCAAATTAGTAGAGTTCAGATTAAATTGTTTTTATGCGTATTAATAAAACTAATGAAACGGGATCAGTATTCACAAAAGCTTAAAATATCAAGCAGTAATTTTAATACCATGTAAAACAGCATAAGCTGTATAAAAATTATATATCACTTCCTTTAAAATATCAAATTACAAAATTGTGGCCCTTTTTAAAGAGAGGGAAACTTGAGTGCGTATTTGCAAAGAATTCATCCTTAGGGACATATTTTGAAATATTAAACATGTCTGAAAACCACATACACCTCATTGTGCGAGATGCATTTATATACTCTTATATGTGAATGTCTTCTGATTTATTTAATCTCACAGTTTATTTGCAAATATGCTATTGTTTTCTTTTAGACTGAAAAGGAGTAGTTCCCAAACTAGGAGGCAATTTTTCAATTTCTGTCTCTCTAAACCACGTCCTGGAGGGAAATTTCCGAGAGCTCTGTACTGAGACGGGACAGCAGAGAGAAGTCCTGTTTGCCCCCTCCACCCCCCATCAGCTGTGTGATCTTGGGCAAACTGTTTAACTCTCTGAGCCACAATTTTCTCTCACGTAAAATTAGAATGTTACTATTTTCTTTTTTTAATTTTTAATTTTTTTATTATTATGTTCAATTTGCCAGCATGTAGTACACCATTACTTTTTGATGTAGTGTTCAACGATTCATTAGTTGCGTATAACACCCAGTGCCCATCCCCACACGTGCCCTCCTTAATACCCATCACCCGTTTACCCCATCCCCCCACCCTCCCAGAATGTTACTATTTTCAATTAGGCTGAAAACTCGACGTAAGCTAATATGTGTATAGCAATGCCTTCCAAAATACCTTTAGAAATAAGAATCTTCCATTGTCAAAGGACCATACAAATCTGGTGTATTATTGTTGTTGGAATAAGTTTCTTCCAAAAGCACTGACCTCAGGCGGCAAAGAACACTTCCTAACATGGGGCTCTGAGAATTCCGAAAGCAAAGAAAGGCGGGGGGGACAGTCTAGCAGAGGTGGGAGGCAGAATTTAGAAGGCCCCACGGAGGGATGAATCAACTCTCAACAGATCCCTGCTTTTCAAAATGCGCACGTGTTGGGGCAGATAAATCCTCGGGAAAGCTCACAGTCTGACAAGTTCAACCACAGTTGCCAATCTCCACAGAAATGCTCAGCAAGCCCTCTTGAACTTGGGGAGGGAACTCCCACCTTGGCCCAAACTCCCCTGTTCTGCAACTGATCTTCCCCCAGCCCTTTAATGAAGGCTGACACTTGGCAGAGGTGGGGAGCAGAGCCATATGCTCTTAATGAGTTCTCATTCCTAAGAGGCTTTGGCATCACAGAAGCATACCTCCAGCCATGTGCTTCCTCCAGTTATCTGCGCCCCCCTCTCGGGGGGTGGGGGGCGGCAGATAGCTACGGGCAGAAAGGCCACATCGGGCCACGTCTGGCTGGAGACCCTGGGCGTCAGCACTCATTGCCAGGGTTCAGATGGAGGGGACAACCGGAAATCTTCAGTATAGACTGCGGGGATTCTTGGTAGACTGAGCCCTCTGTGTCTTCTGCAGGGGAGGTGTTGGCTGGGCAGACAAGAAAAAACTTGTGATGGGCAGCAAGTCACATGGGACGTCCAGCCTTCTGTGTCAAACCCCGAACATCGTCTTACTTGGCTCAAGAAGAGAGCATTCCCTTGCCCCCCAAAGTCTGGAACAGTGGCTCCCTGAGTGGCTATTGCTCTAAAGCTTAAATGGCATGATAGGCTTGTGAATTCATTCATTTGAGCTGAAGACTGAGCGCTTGCTACTGTTAGATCATCCCCTCCCCATCTGTGAAGACTGCGGCAGAATCCGCTCCTGCCTTTGAGGAGCCTGGATTCTACTGGGAGGAGGCAGATGAACAAAACCATCCCACCAACAAAATCTTCAGAGAGTGTGCTTTGTATCTGAGGGAAACCCAGGCTGGTGTTAGGAACACCACTCTTGAGAGGGTGGTCAAGAAGACCCATTTGAGGTGGCGACATCTGAGCTGAGATACCTGATAAATGAGCAGGACATGGTCGTGGAGAGGGTGAAGAGCATGCCAGGCAGGGAGACGTGTGCACAGGGAGAGGGAGAAGCCTCTGGAAGTGAAGGACTGTGTGGGGAGGTGCTCTGTGAGCCATAAGGGATGGGAGAGTAATGTTGGATCAGCATCATTATTTGAATGATCCTTCCTTGCTCCCTTCTGACCGTGTTTTCTACAGAAGGAAGCCAGCTGGGTGAGTGCTGGTAATCACCCCCCTTGTGCTCACTTGGGTGGCGACCTTGGCTTACCCTGCAGTGCTGACATTATGGGCTGTCTTGTCCTTCCCCTTCTGACCAAGAGTTCCCTGAAGGCAGATACTTTGCCTTTTGCTGTTGTGACATTGATACCTGGTAGAGCGATTTCAGATAAGATAGGAACCGTATAAATATTTGCTACATGTACGGATATGGTCGTGTGGGAGAACAGGCCACCTTCTAGGAGGCTGAGGGCCAGTGGCTGAAATTCTCTTTCTTCCCCAGTTTTATTGACACATAATTGGCACACAACACCATGTTAAGTGTAAGGTGCACTTAACTCATTGCTAAGTTACAGGGAGAGTTATTCCCAAGGTGCATCACGGTGGCCCTGGGATGTGTCCCATCTATTTCTCCAGGTGTGGATTTAAAACAAGCTCAAGATACTTTTTCAGTTACTTTTGGTTTGTTTGTTTGTTTTTCTTTTCCTTTTCAGTTGGGAGGAAGGATCCATTTTCTTGACACAGGTCGAATGCAGTCTCTGCTAGTTACAATACAAGGTATCGTGAAATCCTCACTAAGTAAAGGAAAAGGAAGAACAAAAGGAGAAAAGCTGAGAATGTGCAAGAGAAGAGAATAAAAATTCTAGCTCTTTGATGATCCCATCCTTTGCACTATGACTGGTCTCCACTACCTTGATTTCATGAATGAGACTCAAGAGTAAGTCTGTAATGTGCGCTGTCTCGAGGTTCGGATTTCATACGGCAGTTATCTTACCTTATTTGAAATGCCAATTGATTATTAAAAACACATTTCTTTAGCTCTGAGTACCATGTAATAGACAGGTAACTATTATACCGTTGTTAAACCCCAGTAAATACCGCTTATTGGAAACACATTTCTTTCAACTCAGCAATATGATTGTGTATGTATCTATTACACAAATCTTGAAACTCTATCAATTGGTGCCAAAAACACATCTCTTGTCTTTTGAATTCGTAAGGTTGAAGATATTGTCTCCGATGGGCTCTGATTAAATCCGCAATAAGCATCTCTAATAAATGATGACTGGCCTGGCCCAAGCTTGGGCAGTTTGTGTAATCACTCAGAATAATAATGGGAAACAAGAGCACTCTACACATTAAAAGCACATTTGTTCAAAGCATGTTGGCCACTTTGCGTCTAGACTGAACTACTGCTGGCTCAAATGTTCTGGACAAAAATTTGTAGCAGCAAAACCCTTTTCAGGGGCAAATGAATCACTCTGTGGGTTGGGTGCATTTTTTTTTTCTCCCCAGTACATTTATCATAACATTCCTACCTTTTTGCACTTGGGCGAAGCTCAGGACTGGGCTGCATAATTAAAGAAAAAGGAACAGAGTTGAAAGAGATGAAAGGAGTTAAACCATCCTTTAGCCTAACACACTCGTGCTACTCAGATGCACAAATGGAGGCAACTAGTTAGTGCTGGGCCATTTACCCTTTTTGGGGAATGTAATAGATACACAAAATCTAAACACAGTTCTGCATTAACATTCTTTTTCACTAAAGGGAAAGAGGTTTTCATTCCTCTGGAACTGGGTGGAATATAAAAAGATGCTTGTTGACTTAGAACTGTATTTATTTCCCACGTGATGTTGGTTTGGGATAGGAAGAAAGAACATGATGCAGATGGTGGTTGTAAAGCCAGGCTGGCGTCCATTCAGCCAGGGGGTGAAATATGGAAACGCTTTCTCACAGGTGGGTGAACTGATGGCCCCCCCCTCATGAGTGGACGGAGGGCCCTCCATCTCCATTCCAGCACCAGGCCCCTTCCCCAGCCTCCCGCAATCTGGCATCTAAAAGGTTAATGGGAGGATGCTCCTTTAGAGCTGTGTCTGTCCATCATGATTCGTCAGTCCTGTTTGTTACCTGTCATTACAGATTTTGAATCTCTGTCCTGGATATGACAGTAGCGTTTGCTGAAGATGGATACAGTCCTGAGAATTGTGAGCAATGTTCTCTGGTGTAAGCCACATTAACTGTAGTTCATAGAATAGACATAAATACTAAATAGGACATTTATAAAGCAATCTATTATTTTTTTTAAGATTTTATTTATTTGAGAGAGTGGGAGAGTGAGGGGGAGAAGCAGACTCCCTGCCGAGCAGGGAGCCCGACGTGGGGCTCAGTCCCAGGACCCTGGGATCACGACCTGAGCCGAAGGCAGATGCTTAACCAACTGAGCCACCCAGGCACCCCTAAAGCAATCTATTTTTACAAAAATAGCTACAGAGTGCATGTTAGGTGACAAGCCCCCTTCAATAATCTTGATGTGCATTAACTCATTCCATCTTCACAGCAGCCCTATTATCCTGTAGATGGAAGAACAGAGAGGCAAATTAATTAGCCCCAAATCAAACAGCCAGGAAGTGGCAGAGATTTGGCAAAATCTGAGCCAAAGCCCTAGGACTCCAGGAGCCAAGCTCTGTATCTCCAGAGTGAAACTCTCTTTGGGGCAGAATGTGAATTTGGACTATAGGTTTGTATTTGTTGGTACATTCTAGGTAATAATAAATCAGAATAACAGATTTAGTGGAGGGAGGGTTAGACCTAAATATTATTGTGACTTAATTTCCTATTTAAACGTTGGAGAGGGATGCCTGAGTGGCTCAGTTGGTTAAATGTCTGCCTTCGGCTCAGGTCATGATGCCAGGGTCCTGGAATCAAGTCCCGCATTGGGCTCCCTGCTTGGCGGCAGGGAGCCTGCTTCTCCCGCTCCCACTCCCCCTGCTTGTGCTCTTGCTCTCTCTCTGACAAATAAATAAAATCTTTAAAAAAAAAAAAGTAAAAATAATAATAAATAAATGTTGGAGATAGGTGCCCTTGTTTATCTGACTTGGAACTTTTTGAAATAAACTAGTTTTATTTTATTTTTTCCCCCTGCTGGTGATTATCAGTGAATTACTTAGATCGATAATTAAATTGTTGAGTAGAAATCAGAAGTGAGTTGAGGATAAAAGGCCACATACTGCATGGCCCCATTTATGTGAAATATCCAAAATAGGCAAATTCATGGAGATAGAAAGTGATAGCTGGGGGCCAAGAAAGGGGAGATGGGGAGCCACTGCTATGAATATGTTCTGGAATCAGATATTAGTGACAGTTGCAACACAAGTGTAAATTTCATGGTTTATAAATTATATCTTCATTTTATTTTTTTAATTTTTTTTAAAGATTTATTTATTTATTTGAGAGAGAACGCAAGCAGGGGGAGGGGCAGAGGGAGAGAGAGAATCTCAAGCAGACTCCTCACTGAGCATGGACCCCGACAGGGGGCTCAATCCCACGACCCCGAGATCATGACCTGAGCTGAAACTAGGGTAGGGTAGCTCAGTCAGTTGAGCATCCAACTCTCTGCTTGAGATTCTCTCTCTCCCTCTGCCCCCCACCTTGCTCACATGCTCTCTCTCTAAAATAAATACATAAATCTTTTTTAAAAAATAGAATAGAAATTTAAAAAAAAATAAAAATAAATGAGTTAAGGGCCTCTCTTTCAGGAAGCTGGTCACTACTGAAGCTACTTTGGTCAGAAGAGATATTTTGACCTTTAGCTGTTTGAGGATAAACTATCTCTAGAAAGAAAAAGAGAACTCGTACCACACTGATGGTAGTGGATAATCCTTTGATTGAGAGAAACGTCTAGAAATCATTCAATTCAATTCAATGTGATTAAGTAACTTATCGGCACCACATGCAAGGCGTGGTATTCACCAGTGGCTATGAATCAGTGGTAGTTCTGATGGAGGGAGGGATAAGTTAGAAGAGATGGCAGACGCAGCTCATGGTGACCTCAGAGCACTGCCATCAGGATGTGCCTGGGGACCCTGTTGGTGCTGTGGCTCAGTGACTGAAGGCAGCCCAGAGTTACACTCTGCAGTCACCAAAATCAGATACTGGATTTCATTAGAAAATCTAGATTTTTCTCCTGTTGCTTAAATGATGCTCACTAAAATCACAGGACATTAATAAATCACTCAGAATGACACAGCAACAATGTGAAGCAGTGACCCAAAGCTCAGGTTTCTCTCCAGGCACAAGAGCCCAAGATTCTATGTACCTATCAAGCATGACTGCTGATCAACAAGGGCCTTGGTGAACACAGAATAGAAGGACACTCTCTGAACCCCATCTTTTTGAATTTTTATGGAGGCTTCATTACATAGGTATGATTGATTAAATCATTGGCTGCTGGTGATTTAACTCAATCTACAGACTCTCTCCCTTCCCCAGAGGTCAGGGGTTGGGGCTGAAAGTTCCAACCCTCTAAACGTGGTTGGTTCCCCTGGTGACCATGTTTAGGGGATTTCCAAAAGTCACCTCATTAATATAAATTCAGTTGTGTTTGAGGGGGAGTGTTATGAATAAGACACCTATATCACCTTTATGGCTCTAAAGCCATTTCAGGAACTGAGGACAAGAAGCCAAACAGTATAACAGAATCTGCTCCCATTACTCTTATGGATTAGAAAATCCCAAGGGTCTGAGTCAGGGACCAGTTTTCTGGGGTTTCTCCCCATGTATACAGGAGGTGTACATGTTATTGAACTTCTGTTCTTCTCCTGTTTAATCTTTTGTTTCAGGGGGGCAGGTCTCAGACAAGAACCTGGAAGGGTAGAGGTAAAATTGTTTTTCTCCCCTACGTGGTAGATTAGAATCAGTGCAGTCTCTCCCCCTCTGTGTCACTTTGCTAATTCTGCCACTGGCACTCACATGGAACATGGTTAAATACCCTCCCAAAAGAAAGAATTCAGGCATTTCATTACTTAACTTAAATTTCCACACCCAAGATTCAAATGGTAGTACTGCATAGTCAATTCTGACATGTTTTGGTATCAGACAGATAGGAGAATCCAGAGCCAATGGATATAGCTTTGAATCCAAGCTCTGCCGGTAAGGAAGTGACTTCACCCCCCCCCCACACTTCACCCCCCCACCCCGATCTTATTTTCTTCATCAGTATAAAGTAGGTGTTCAATAAACCTAGTAACTTGTGTGATATGTATGAAATCCATAGCAAAGAATAAGATAATGAACTCTGGGTTGGAATTCCATTTCTGCCATCTACTACTTATATGACCTTAGCCATGTACCTTAGCTTCTCCATGCTATAGTTTCTCTATCTAGAAAAACAAAAATCATAGCAGTAGGTACCTCCTAGCATTTTTATGAAACTTAAATGAATTCTTTTTGTTAAACTATTCAAAACAGAGCTTCCTGCAGAGAAATGATTAAATATGCATTATATACAAGTTTTGTTAAAGCTAGAAGCATGTATCCATAATATATAAATCACAAATAGCTAAAATAGTTTTATTTTATATGTTCAATTCACTTACATTTCAAAGTTTAAGTTTTTGGCACAATGATTATCTTACAATTGAAGTATTTAGAGGGCTTTCTTCCATGGAGGATTCCATTCCTCATTTAGACCCACTGTTGAGAGATGCCCAATGAGAGACAAATGGGTTTCTGGGGTCTATTTTCCTACTGATTGATTTTTAGTCCCAGGAAAGCAATGCAATGAAAACTGTTTAATAGTTTTCCATGTGTTTGATTGGAAGGATAAACAACTTTCCCCCAGGGCTTTCAGATAGGTTCATCTATGAGGAACTAAGACCAAGAGCTTGGCTAGTGAAGAGAAAGCCTCACAGGAACCAGAAAACGCCATTGAATGAGCTCATGTTGGATGTTAAGCACATAGCAAAGCACTAAGGAGCTAATCAAGGTAGGAAAATGCTAATAGGTTTATCCCCTGGGTCTATAGCATAAGATATATGAGTGGAAATCTCTGTGTAAGTCTCTACAAGAAAAACACTGAAATGGAATAGGTCTCTGTGGTTTCCTCTGCATGGCGTATGTAACAGCAAGGAGGTATCATGTGGGCCAGCTCTGCCCCCATATTTTTTTTTTAAAGATTTATTTATTTTGACAGAGAGAGACACAGCGAGAGAGGGAACACAAGCAGGGGGAGTGGGAGAGGGAGAAGCAGGCTTCCCTCTGAGCAGGGAGCCCGATGTGGGGCTCGATCCCAGGACCCTGAGATCATGACCTGAGCCGAAGGCAGACGCTTAACGACTGAGCCACCCAGGCGCCCCGTCTGCCCCCATATTAATGCAGGGATTACTCTAAGTTCACTGCCCCCAAAGTCAGAAGACCTATATTTGAGTATTCGTGTGTGCATTTCTTTTTTTTAAGATTTATTTATGAGAGAGAGAGAGAACGAGTAGGAGGGGCAGAGGGAGAGGCAGAGAGAATCCGAAGGAGATGCCATGCTGAGCATGGAGCCCATTGTGGGGCTTGATCCCACAACCCTGAGATCACAACCTGAGACAAAACCAAGAGTCCCATGCTCAATGGACTGAGCTACCCAGATGCCCCTACTCTGTGTGCATTTCTTATTGCCTTTGACTCCCATATGTACAAGGACAACTAAATAATCCTTGCTCACTTCATAGGGCTGTAGAAAATACAATTAAAATAACTGATACAAGAGAAAATACTGGATATAAGAAGCAATGTGTTATTTAAGTGTGAATTAATCCAAGTCCCTTTCAGGTCCATTTTGTAAATAAGCAACCAATGAAGTAAAAACAGAGATACTTGCTAACTAAATGCTTTTCTATAACCTCTCTCCATTACAAAGTTATATACTGCTGAAAGCACTGAAAACAGAATAGTGCTGAGAAAGTGAAAGACGAAACAAACAAAAATCTGCTATCATTCCTTCCATCATACAGAGTATTATTTGTATTGATATATAGAAATATAAACTGGAAGACTTTGTTGTTGCTGTTCTTATATTCTGTTCAAGTCCACAAGAAGACATAGTGCCTCACCTGCTGAGAAAATCACTCTAGAATTTAGTACATAGGACATTCTGGAGAGCTTGAAGAGAAATAAAAGAGACTCCAATTATTGTCTATTTAAAAAGATTCAGTCTGAAGAACTCAAACTAGTCTAAATAAGAACTTAATGGGACTATGGAATGAAAAGTACAGAGAAAGGGTCAATAGAGGAAGGAGACTGAGCAGTATGATAATTTATTTGGGTCAGTTTAGCCAGGCTATGGTGCCTGGTTGTTTGACCAAAGACTAGTCTAGATGTTGCTGTGAGGCATTTTTTAGAGGAGATAAACATTTAAATCAGTAGACTAAGTAAAGCAGATGTCCCTCCATAAAATGGGTGGGCCCCATCTAATCAGTTGAAGACCTTAAGAACAAAGATGTAAAGTTTTCCAAGAAGAAACTCTCCTCAAGACTGCAACATAAAAATCCTGCCTTAGTTTCCAGTCCACTGACCTGCCCTGCAGATTTTAGAAATACAGCTCCCTCAATCATGTAAACCAATAGCTTAAGAAGAAATCTTTCTCCCCACTCTTCCCCCCGTCTGTATAATTGAAAAAATTGCATTGGCTCTATTTCTCTGGAGAACCATGGGGAAGGCAAAGGGGTCACAAAAGACAGGCTAGGCCAAGATGGAGAGCTATCCACACATAGGACACCCTGGGTAGGGTGACTGCCACAGGGCTTTGAGTGCTGTGCTTTGTGTAATATCTCATCAACCCAAATGTCCAGTAAAGCTGTCATGCACAAACATGCTCTGTGTATATGATGGACTAGGAATGTTTATTTAAAAATTGGAGAGTGTTGGGGCGCTCGGGTGGCTCAGCAAGTTAAGCGTCTGACTCTTTTTTTTTTTTTTAAAGATTTTATTTATTTATTTGAGAGAGAGAGAATGAGAGACAGAGAGCACGAGAGGGAAGAGGGTCAGAGGGAGAAGCAGACTCCCCGCTGAGCAGGGAGCCCAATGTGGGACTCGATCCCAGGACTCCAGGATCATGACCTGAGCCGAAGGCAGTCGCCTAACCAACTGAGCCACCCAGGCGCCCAAGCGTCTGACTCTTGATCTCAGCTCAGGTCTTATCTCAGGGTCATGAGTTCAAGCCCCACATTGGACTCCATGTTGGGCATGGAGCCTACTTAAAAAAAAAAAAAAAAGAAAAGAAAAATCAGAGAGTGCAACGTTCCATGTCTAAGTTAGCTTTGGGCAGAGAGGAGAGCCCAGATACAAAACTGGATTGGTGAGTACAGAGTTTAGTGAAACGAGAAGAGCCGAGCAGCGAGGGTACCATGAAAAGCGAAATCCCTAAAGTTCTCGGGAATGTTGGACAGATTTTCAACCTCTCGCTGTGTGATGATGAATTTTAGGTGTCAGTCTGACCCAGCTATGGGATGCCCAAATATCTGGTTGAACATCATTTCTGAATGTGTCTGTAAAGTATGTGTTTCTGGAAGAGATTAGCATTGGGATCAATGGGCTCAGTGAGGCAGTGAAGCAGGTTGCTCTCTCCCCATTCCACTGAGGGCCCGAATAAAAGCAAAGGCAGAGGAAGGGAGGATTTTCTCTCTCTCTGCCTGACTGCTTGAGATGGAATCGATCTTCTGCCATCAGACTCAGACTGGCTGCCTGGTTCTCAAGCCTTCACACTCAGGTGCACACCACTGCCTCTCCTGCGTCTCCAGCTTACAAAGGACAGATCTTGGCATTTCTCAGCCTGCATACTGCATGAGCCAATTCCTTATAATAAATCCCTTTTTATATATACACATTACATATATACATATATACATATGCATATATGCATATATATGTAATGTATATGTATGCAATTATATATATATATATATATATATATATATATAAATTACATGTCTATATATCTATATCCTATTCATCTGTTTCTTTGGAAACCCCTGAGTATTACACACCAGATATGGGATAGTTGGCTCAAGTCCATTTTACGTGAATCTAAGAACTCTAATTACTTAGGGAAATTCTGAGAAGGGATCCAAAATCCCCAAGTTATGTTCGTGGGCTCCATAAACCAGCATACTATGGGTGTCGGTATTGCTATAACTTCATCTGTGTCCTCATTCTCTTGAGGATTGAGGCATCTAGGTTTCCTGAAAACGCAATCTCCCGTGCATATGGTTTCATGGATGGCTTCTGTCACTCAACAGTACCCTGTGAGCATTTCCTGAGCACTGTGTCTTTTAGATGTCTGAGTACATACTACGTTACTGCCAATAAATATTTGCTGAATGGCTAGATAAAAGAATTGTATGTACATCCTACAGTTTACTTAATCTCTCTGATTTTTCTAAACATTTAAATCTGGCCCAAATCTTCACAGTAATGAGAGAGAGAATGGTGATCATCCTTGCACAGATATTTTTATATACATCTAATCAAATCCTAAATGTGGCATTCCTTGGTGAAAAGATATGCACATTTTAATGTGTTTGAAATGCACTGCCAAATTGCCCTCCAGAAATGTAGTTCCAATTTACATACCCACCACTGGAATATGAGAGTGTCCATTTCTCTGCATCCTGCCCAACACTCACATAATTATTCCTTTTAGTGATTGCCAATTTGAGACAAAAACAGTATCCCATTGTTATTGTGATTTTCCTTTCTTTGGCTACTAGTGTAGTTGAAAAAAATTTTAAACCGGTTTATTTGTTATTTATATTTCTTCATTGGTGACTTGCCATTTCATATCCTTGCTTTTAATTTCTACTGTAGTGGTGTTTTTTTTCTTCTTATTGATTTGTAAGAGCTCAATATAGAGGATAACAGCATCGCTGTATTAATGTCTAAAGAAAAAAAATCTTTCCTCATTGATAATTTAATTTATCCTTCTTAGAGTTTTGGGGGAAAAACATTAATTTTTAGGTAATCATATATGTGACTTTTCCCTTTAATTGCTTAAAAGCTTTCCTAACCCTATTATTATGTAAATGTTCAAATCAATACTTTTAGTTTTCTTATATATTTGTTTCATCATTTCTATAATCCACCTGGATTTCATTTTGCAGTATAGTTTATGGTAGGCAATTAAATTATTTTTGAAATATTCAACATAGAATTTGTTGAATAAATCCATTCTTTATCCAAAAATTTGAAGAGCTACCTTATTACATACTAATTATATATATAATAATATATATTATGTGTATATATTTATACATAATAGTATATTATATCATATGTGAATATATTAATAATATATAATATAGATAAGTATTGAGTTATAACATAATGTACTATATATGAATTTTATTATTTTCCTTGAGTAGTTAGCACTATGCTATTGTGCTTACTGTAGGTTTATGAAAAATTATAAACAAAGTACTTAATAAAGAAAGAGTCATTCTTACTTTCTTGGTACTTTCTCTCATTGATTCATCACATGAGCTTAAGAAATACTTTGTGAAATTTGAGAAGAAAAATCCTGAAATGACATCTGTTGGACTATTATTAAAATTTTAAATGAAGGTAAAAATTGATATGCTTAGAGTATTTTTCCCCATCCAGGAAGAGTCATCTTTCCTTTTTTAAAAGTATTTTTATCTCATTCAAGGAAGTTTTGTAGTATTTGCCATATGGCAAATGCATCTTTTAAGCATGTGTGCATATTGTTGTGAATGGAATATATTTTTGTTCTATTTGAATTGGTAATTGCTGTTTATAGGGCACTTTACTTTTCATATATTAATTTTTTAAGTTTAATGTTCTTGTACAATTTCTTCGTCACTGACTGCAATTTCTTCCTTTGTCATGCTCCCTTACCATAACCTTCTATTTTGGGGTGGGAAATAAAATATCATGTACACACAGTGATTTAGTCTCCCCTTGGCTCGTAAGAATCTTTTCTAGTTTTCTTGACTTGCTGCCTTATCTAGAATGTCCAGAAGAAAACTGTAAATTTTGAAGGCAAGCATACCTATCGTGTTCCTCGTTTTAACAGGAACATCTCTGATATTTCACCGTTAAGTGTATTTTGATACATATTTTGGAAGTAGTTGTGTTCAGGAAGTATCCTTCTAAATCTTAGGTCTAAGTGCTTTCAGTTCTCTTGGGCTCATATGTAAATAACTTAATCCAAGATAAAGGAAACAGCATGAGTTCAAAGTCGAGTATCCTGTCACTAAAACTAGAGTGGTCAGACATCCTGTACCTAATGGATTAGCCCGTATTTCACAAACAAGTGCGTCAGGATGTATAATCATTCTACACTGGATTTCGATCTGGCTCTACCAATGACATGTTAGCCCATAATCTCCTTGCCAGTAGTAACATGCCCCACGTTCACGGAGAATAAAATATGGCAGCCCTAACAAAAAGCAAACACGTAAACAAGGCTGTCGCATAGTGGGTTGAGTTTGTTCAGGTCATGTTCCAGGTCTGCTGTGCCCTCGTTTTTAAATCCTATCATCAGCACAACCCCCAACGCACTTTTGGACTTCCGTGTGAGGAATGAAGAGCCAGCCATTCAAGTCCTTTAGGTTTTGAAGTCCTGACTCTGGAGAACACCTGAGCATATCTACTGAGCCATCTAGTGGCTGAAGAGTGCAGGTGAAACAAACAAACAAAATAAATCCCGAAAACACAACCACAAGGGTGTGGGTTTCAATTTCAGGATAGAAATGAGTGGCACAGCATCACTGAACCTCCCCTCATCTCCCCAGTCAACAGTCCTCCAAATCAACAATGGGAGTGCACTGACTTCTGATCTGCAAGGGATGTGATCAACGAATGGAAGAACATTCCAGACGCATGCTTAAGCATATGCAACATAGGGGTGCATTGCTCTGACCTGTGGTAAAACAATCACTCCTTGAAGAAGAAGATGTCGGCTAAGGCAGCACCAGATTTAAGCCAGGGGCCACCAACATGATGGAGGAAAGCATGAGTAAAGAGGAGCGACTAGCTTGGGTATGTACAATGCACAAACCATGGTTTGCTAAGAGGAAGGAATTGTAGTTAGAAAAAAATGCATTCCTAATAAAGGTGAAATCCATTCTTAGAGTATCCCACCAGGTTTGGACAGTGATAAAATTACCGATACTATCTTTCATGTTTTCCTTGAATTTCTTCTTCTGTCTAACTACAGGACAAAAAAACCAAACCAAAACAAAACAAACGAACAAAAAAACCCAAGCAAACCAAAAAAAAGAGTTAGCCCGGATCATAGCTGAGAAGGCCGAAGAACAAAGATAAAGCAAATTGATAGCTTTTGAATGTTAATAGGGTTTGTCACCTCGGAGAGTGTGTAAATTAAAGACATCTGTCTGGTCTCACATAAATTCCAAAAATCCCAAACTAATTGCTTCATATACACAATGCGAAACCTCAGAATTCCATGCAAAAATAAACCTTCGTTTAGAAAATAAACTTCATACAATTATGATAAAAGAAGGCTTGTCAATAAGCCAGCGCTTAATACAGAAGGATTATTTTGAAATAAACTTCTTCAGAGCTCGTTAGAATTGGAAAGAACTGTGAAAAAAGATCTGCCTCCCCAGGTCCTTAGGTATGTGGCGGCCTTTGGGGGAGCTTAGCTGCAAGGAATACAGGTTTACATCAGAAGTCTTTGTTGATTTTCTGGCAATTTTATCCATTTATAACACACAAAAGGAAAAGAACATTTTCTTTTCTTCTCCGACCTCTGAAAAATAAGTAGAGATACAGCAAAATCATTCCCAGCAGAAAGGCCCGAGGAATCACACCATAGCATCTCCTGTCTTTGGAGGAACTGTTCTTCCTTTTGTCTGCCCATTCCAAAAGTGTGGTTAGCACTGTTTGTAGATGGATGTCCAAGAAAAGTCTATTTTAAATTTTCTAAAAATGGACAAACATTGGTGAAATCTTGTCTAGGAAGTAGATTAATGTAACGCTGACCAGTTTCTAGCCTGAGTGCCCAGCAACCACAGCAAAACAGCAGAATGGCAACAACAGAAAAGTCCGGGGACTCACTGATTTCTCCCTGAGAAGGAGCTGTCTAGCAAGGCAGGTAGGAGGTGCCGTCTATAATCCAAGCAGAAGGGTTTATCATCTTTGCACTTAGGAAGAGTGATCGGGGTGGGCCAGAAACTCCTCCAAGAAAACCTAGCTCTCCAGCTCATTATTTTATTCCAAAATCCTAGTGTGGACACCCAAAAATGACACTCATTCCCTTTGTGTTCTTGCAGAAACAATAACCTACACCCCACCCCCACCTCCAAGGCAGATGGTTATTTTTGGAATTGGTTAAGGGGAAGGGTTTGTCCCCAAAAGTGCAGGAGAGATTTATTATGAATTTTCAGAACAGTTCTGTTACACGCCACCGTCTCTTCCTGGGGCGCCTCCATGATCCCTCAAAGGCAAATACTCCTGCCTGAGAGCTCACCCGACTCCATGATGGAAGAATCCAGGTCTCTGATGAGAATCTGTCATCATCACCCAGCCTCGCTGCGTGTTTAAGTGGGAAATGTCCTGTATCTCCTAGAATAGGGTTGTTTCCCATTCCTCTGAGATACAGCTCCTTCTTAGAACTAACCACATGAGCCTCTTCAGGAAGCTCAGCCATACGTGCAGCCAACATTTCCCTTGTCCTGGGACAGACCAGATGTGAGCAGCTGTCTCTGCTGAAGGCCGACAGCAGACATGGCCCACTCCAACTCCGTGTCACTCCGTTACATCCTCCCCCACTGCCACTGTCCCGTTTGCACCTTCAACTGTCTAACTTGATGGGGAAACAGTTGGCTAAGCTCCTTGGAAGGTCAGCCAGCCTCTTCTCTCTGGTTTATCAGGATCTTTCAAGATGGCCTTTGATCAGATCTTACCGGTTGAGAGTCCTCTCTCTGGACTAGTTAGAGAAGCCAAAGTCTCGCTGTAAAGCACAGAAGTGGAGGGTCCTCTGTCGTACTGAACCACTGCACCTGTGCCTGGAGCAGATGATGTCAGGATCAGGCTTTTTCTCTTTGCCTTTCTAAAAAATGAGAACTTCCCTTGTCTGCCCCTGTTCTTCCATTGGATAACCTCTCCTATGTTTGCCTCAGTTAATCATCTCTGTCTCTCTCTCTTTCTCTGGGTCCCACCCTGGTCTCCGTAAAACTTGGCTCTTCCAATGTGGTATATATATACAATGGAATATTATGCAGCCATCAAAAGGAATGAGATCTTGGCATTTGCAATGACGTGGATGGAACTGGAGGGTGTTATGCTGAGTGAAATAAGTCAATCAGAGAAAGACATGTATCATATGACCTCACTGATATGAGGAATTCTTAATCTCAGGAAACAAACTGAGGGTCGCTGGAGTGGGGGGGGGTGGGAGGGATGCGGTGGCTGGGTGATAGACATTGGGGAGGGTATGTGCTATGGTGAGCCTTGTGAATTGTGCAAGACTGTTGAATCACAGATCTGTACCTCTGAAAGAAATAATACATTACATGTTAAAAAAAAAAAAAAGGAAGAAGATAGCAGGAAGGGAAGAATGAAGGGGGGGAAATCGGAGGGGGAGACGAACCATGAGAGACGATGGACTCTGAAAAACAAACTGAGGGTTCTAGAGGGGAGGGGCGTGGGTGGATGGGTGAGCCCAGTGATGGGTATTAAGGAGGGCACGTTCTGCAAGGAGCACTGGGTGTTATGCACAAACAATGAATCATGGAACACTACATCAAAAACTAATGATGTATTGTATGGTGATTAACATAACATAATAAAAAAAATAAAGATATGCTTTTATGTATAAAAAAAAAAAACAGCTTGGCTCTTCCATTTTAGTCTTTTTAGTTTGTAGTCAGTGTGTGATGCCAATTACAAGCCATAGAGTTAGATTCAGATACCTCCCAGACAGGCCCTTCAGGGAGCAGGGACACAGGATGGCTCAAGCTAGAATTCCAATGGGCAAAGAAAATGAACTTTCTTTATTTCTCAGACAGATCCAACCTTCCTCAAAAGCTCTGCCCATTCTGTAGCCAATCAAGTATGCCTTTCAACTATGATCTGCTGCTGTATTGAAGATGATGATGATGGTGGTGGTGGTGGTGGGCTTGTTTCTTTCCCATACTTCTCTTTGGGAATTAGCTCCCCTCGGCTGTCCCCATACCTACAGTCTGACCCTGGCACTGACATGAACACATTGCTGGTGTCTGTGACAGACTAAAAGTGTGAGAGTCACTGTATCTTGTTCCTCTAGATCTGAGAAATTTGAAAACGGAGGAGGCAGCCTCAGCTGACCTCAGCCAGCTCATCTTCCTGGAAAGAACAAGGGATGTCGATAACAGTGAACCAACTTCAGGTACTATTTGATTTTGTAGAAGTCACAGAATCAGAAAGCAGAGAGAAGGGCGATTAAAACAATAGGATCATCTGCATAATTGAACCAGAGAAGCATTTGAGAGTTATCAGCGGAGGATGTTGGAGCTAGAGGAGTGGATGGGGTTATCCAAGAAGACCATACAGATTTAGGAGAGGGACAAAACAAAGTTTGGGGGAAGCGGGGCAGTGCGGGAAGAGGTTATGAGGCACAGCTAACAGTGAAAGGGGCAGGAGGAGAACTGAGAAGCAGCAGGGTCGTCCAACCCGAGGGAGGAGGGCATTTCTGGAAAAGAGGTCTCTATGGTGGCAAGTGCCACAGATCAAATATGGCAAGAACTAAAGATAGTCCATTAAATCCCATGACGAGAAAGGGACAGTTTTCTAAGAATTTAGGGATTAGGGGCGCCTGGGTGGCTCAGTCGGTTAAGCATCTGTCTTTGGTTCAGGTCTTGATCCTGGGGTCCTGGGATGGAGCCCTAAGTTGGGCTCCCTGCTCAACAGGGAACCTACTTCTCTCCCTTCCTCTGCCCCGCCCCCTGCTTGTGCTCTCTCTCTCTCTTGCTTGCTCTCTCAAATAAATAAATAAAAATCTTACAAAAAAAAAAAGAATTTAGAAATTAGAGACAGCTCGGAGTAGTTTGAAATGATTTGTATTCTAACATAAATGGTACACCGTATGCTTAGTCCTCTGCCTATTGCTCTAATAAATTACTACAAGCTCAGTGGCTTGAACAGCACAAATTATCTTACAGGTCTGGAGGTCAGAATGGATCTCCCTGGCCTAAAATCGAGGCGAACTCAGAGCTGTGTCCTTTCTGTCTCCCGTAGAGCATTCATGTCTTTATCTTCCTAGCTTCTAGAGGCCACCTGCATTCCTTGGCTGGTGGCACTTTTCCATCTCTCTCTGACACCTGTACCTCTCTCTTCTGGTTTATAGACTTTTGTGATTCTATTGGGCCTACCCAGATAATCCAGGATTATCTCCCCATCTCAAAGTCAGCTGGTTAGTAACCCAGTTCCATCTGCAGCCTTGATTCCAACTCCCTTGTCATAGAATACGTGTTCACAGGTTCTCGGGATTAGGACGTGAACCTTTTGCCTACCATATTCTCCAACTTGATTTTTTTGAACTTAATTGTACATCTTAAGAGATTTACTGTATGCTCTGTGTAGTCAGGGATGACATTTAAGACTAGTATGCAGGAAATCAACAGACCAAAATAGATGCTGGTTCCAGTGCTGAGGGCCTCCTGTTCTTTGGAATATAATCAGTTGCTGTATTATAAGGGATTTGCAGGGCCTTGGAAATGGAGAGGCTGAAAATGGGGTAGGGGGCCCAGCAAGGGGAGGGTACTTGGGGAACTAGAGGCAGAAGCTCTCTATCAAACAGTACAGAAGCCTATCAATATTTTTAATAGCTGACAGAACCACCCCCACTGGATGCCAGCTAAGCATCAGCCCTATGTGTATGTTGTATGTCTACATACATGTAAATGCATGTGGGAAAAGGTCTGGAAGGAAATACACTCAACTGTTCATAGCAGTGACCACAAAGGGGTCTACTGGTGCTGGAAACACCTGTCAAAGGCACTTGGGGTTTTCTCTTAGCATTTTTATTTTTTACAGAGAATCTATTCAGAAATGTTGTTATGTACTTAAATTTAAGACTGAAAAGGGTCTGAGAAATCAATACCAATAATAGTGGTTTTCTCTGAGGAAGAGCCTACAGTTGGGGCAGGGGAATATAAGTGAAAGAAAATCTGAGGTATGAGCTCTATAATCTGAGTTGCTTGAATTTTCAAATGCATAGGATTTTTCCCATAACCGAACAAATAAACTCTAAAATGTGTCTGTCCAACTGCATAAATTCCAAAATGTATAGAGTACACAATAGATTCAATTTTTAAAAAAGATTTTATTTATTTATTTCAGAGAGAAAGAGAGCATGCACATGACTGGGGTGAGGGACAGAGGGAGAAGACTTCTTACTGAGCAGGGAGTCCCATGCGGGTATCGATCCTGGGACTCTGGGATCATGACCTGAGCTGAAGGCAGATGCTTAATCAACTGAGCCACCCAGGCACCCCTAGATTCAATTTTTTAAAGAATTTTGTTTAGGACAGGGCGCCTAGGTGGCTCAGATGGTTGGGCGTCTGCCTTCGGCTCAGGTCATGATCTCAGGGTCCTGGGATCGAGTTCCGCATCGGGCTCCCTGCTCCTTGGGAGCCTGCTTCTCCCTCTGCCTTTCTCTCTCGCTCTGTCTTTCATGAATTAAAAAAAAAAAAATCTTTAAAAAAAAATTTAAAAAAAAAGAATTTTGTTTAGGACAAAAGTGGCATTTTATTTTAATTTTTAAAGCTTATTTTTATTTTTTTGGTAGTAGTCACTATACCCAATGTGGGGCTCGAATTCATGACCCTAAGATCAAGAGTCACATGTTCTTCCAACTGAGCCAGCCAGACACCTCAAAGGTGGCATTTTAGATCACTGGGCAAAGTATGCACTTTTCATTAGATGCTTCTGAAATTACTATACTTCTGCTTAGCAAATAAAGCTTTGAGTTCTCACAGAAATCAACTCCAGGCTTAGTTAAGGAATTATTATTATTATTATCATTTTAAAGATTTTATTTATTTATTCATGAGAGACAGAGAGAGAGAGGCAGAAGCAGAAGGAGAAGCAGGCTCCCTGCAGGGAGCCTGATGTGGGACTTGATCCCAGGGCCCTGAGATCATGACCTGAGCCGAAGGCAGGTGCTTAACCGACTGAGCCACCCAGGCGCCCTTAGTTAAGGAATTAAATGCAAAAGCAAAATTAGAGGCAAATATAAAGCTGCTTGCTAATTTCTGAATGGAGTAGCCTTCTAAAACATGACCCAAAGAGAACACATAAATAGAAAGTCTGATTATATTAACATGGAAAACTTATTTACATGGGAAAAGATACCATAAAGAATAATAAAAGGCCAAAAAAGACTGTGAAAAAAATACTCGAGACACATTTAAACATAAAGAATTAATAACTAGATAAATATAGAGAACCTGCAATCAATAAGAAGGTGAACCATCCAAAAGACAAATTAACAAAGGACACAGAAGAAATGCACACAGCCAATGAACACCTAAAAAGCTGCTCGATTTCTCTTGTAATTCAGCAATACAACTTAACATGGCACTGAATGTTTCCCTCTTAGGTTAGTAAAGTAAAAGTGGCCATTAATAGCCAGTAGTGGTGGATGCAAAGCAAATTCTTCTATAGCATTGCCATTGGTTTAGCCATTTTGGAAGACAATTGAGAAATATTTATTACAAAAGGAGATATAATCTTATCTTACTAGGAAATAATTTCATCCTACTTGTGTTTAAAATAAAACAAAACAAAATGAAATAAAGTAAAATTATATCCCTAAAGGTATAAATACATATGTAATTGGTACAGGAATGGTTCCAGAAGGATCACACCAAAAGAGTATAAGCAGTTACTTGCAAGGTGAATGGTCTTGATGTAGGTCACAGGGCTTGGGAAGAGGTGTCAGAAAAATCAAGGGAGTGCTTAGCTTTCCTTATTTTTTGGATTTCTAGAGTGAGAATAGAATCCATATGTTTCTCATGCAATAAAAAGAACAAAATTACAATTAAATTGAAAATTCACCTTACATGTTTATGGAGGCTTGAGAAGACAGTAGCTATCTGAATCCTCAGACCCCAAACCCTGGGCTCCAAGCCCTGCAGCATTCATGCCATGAGAACTTGGGAAGATCATTAAGCAACTCCGAATGTTCATTTCCTCACCTGTAAAATCGAGATTGCATTAACTGCCACATTATTGTTCACAGTTGTTTGGGAAACTAAATGCAATAACTACATGGAAGGGTTTTACAATCTATAAAGTGTTATTCCAATGTCAGCTAGAACTGTTACTAATTATGTGGATAATTTTCCATTAACATCTAGTGATTGATGAATATTTATAAAGCTGTATTTCCAATGAAATGCAATCTGCTTAATGTAGATTATGGTTACTCTGACTGTTTCTTCCTTCTAACTATCCCTGTCTGCCTCCCTCTTTCCCTTCACTCTTCCTTCCTCCTTCCCTCCTTTTCTCTACCTTCCTGGTCCAACAACTATCATGAGTCTGGTTTATAAACTCCACCACTGTTTTAAGAATGTAATTTCATGTCCATTAATTCTGTATGGCTGTCAGCATTGTTCCTTGTGGATATTTTAAAGACATTATATATGACTTATAAAATACAGCCTCCAACTCTTTCTTTGAGTTAAATTTATGACTACAAAGCCTGCAAAACCTTTGGTTCTCATGATTCCATGTACCATGTTTTAGGTGAGAGGCTCTGGAACAGGAATGAACATTTATTGATCCCTTATTATATACTATATACCTTCACATACATTCTTTCAATTCTTAAGAAAACCAAGTATAAATTTTATCTCCTCATTGTAGAGCTTATGAAACTGGCTAACACCATTAGGTTATTCCAGAAGCTCTTCACTTCTCATGATGAACACGCTGAACCAAACCACCATTGCTTGCCTACTGAATGCAGCAATGTCTAACTGGTCCCCTGTGGCCCCTCTTGCCTCCTATAGTCTGCTCCCACATTGAATTAGAGTGAGGTCTTGTCACCTCGGCCCAAATCCTTCTTGCAGCTTGTCACCTTGCTTAGAGTTAAGAATCCTACAGAGGCTGCAAAAGCTGGGCACCATCTGGCCACAGCTACCTCTCCGACTACCTTCTGCCTCCTTCACTCCATTACTTCCACACTGGCCTCTGTGTGCTTCCAAGGACACCCCAGCCATGCTCCTGCCAATGGCAACCAGTTGTTTCTTCTGCCTGAATGTTCTGCCCTCAGATGTCCTCAAGTCACATTCTCTTTTCTTTCAAGTCTTTTTGCAAATGATACCTTCTTGGGGACATTTACCACAACCAACTGCTGGCTTCTAGAACTCCACATATCTCTCCTTAGTAGGCATCACTTAATGACACATTCATTTATTTTGTCTGCCTTTCCCCCAAGAAGGTGAAAGTTCCTTGAAGTCAGAGAATTTTTTTTTTTTTTTTTAAGCCCTGAGTACCCAGAATAGTGCCAGGTGCATAGCTAGTGCTTAGGAAATATTCATTGAATAAATAGATGACTCTTAAAAATCTACTTAACCAGTAAGGAGTGGATATAGAATCCAAACAAATATCTAATCTAACCAGTGGATTCTTTTATGCCAAGCAGCCTCCTAGAGAAGCTCAAAAGGATAAAGGTCCATCACAGGAACTATTGATAGAAATCTGGAAGAATAAGTGAGCAATATCCTTGTCTGCAACAGGAGTGAAAGGAGAAAAGATGGTCTGTGTGTAGAAGCCAGTGGCTCCACTTCTGCTTGGGGGGAGGTTTGGGGGAGGCAGGGGGAGTTTTATTCCACTCCCAGCACTTGGGCCCGGATGATAGAATCTACAATCAGATAAACAGACACCTGCCCTCCACACTGGGAGACAAGAGAACCGGATGTGGTAGTTTTCCTATCCCTCAGAAAGATCTTATTTTTCTCCTGATTTAATTTAAACCTCTCCTGCCTGGACATAACCTCTAACAGAGAATCATGAGAAGAGGACCCATACACCAGGAAAAGATATCAAGGAAGGAAAATAAATAGCCAAATGTTTTGAAATGCCTTTGATTCATATCAAGTTTGAATGCCTTCAGCAGTTATTAGGCACGTAGCATGGAATTATTTAGGGGTATCCTTTCTGTCTATAGTCTCCCCTTTTCCTGAATCATGTACACTCCTGCTTCTTCCACAGTGAGCTTCCTTTGAAAGTTGATAGAGCCAGTTGCAACAGGTTGGGCAGATCCAGAAGGCAGAGTTAGAACTCCTCTGGAAGCCAGCTCCGTTTTTCAGGAGGAAACATGGCTCATCCGTTAAAAGTCCCAGAAACCAGCCTGTGAATTATTCTCCAAGGCCATTCCACTCTTACACATCTACCATCAAGTACCATATTTCACGTCTTTTGTTCCTTTTATATATCAAATTGTGACAAATGCAAGTCGAAACTTTCCAGGAAAAATAAGTTTATCTGCACAAAACCCTATGGTACCCCATGGCAATTTATTATTTTTCAATTAAATTTACTGCTAGTTGGCAGTTGCCCTAGTTTAATTTTCTGCTGTTTGTTTACTGAACAGGGAAACACATAATACAAAGCATAATAAAAGTCAGATTGAGTTAATTAAATGTGGAACCAGGAAACTCTAACTCTGCCTTTTGAACAGTTTTCTCATTAGATCTCTTTGAAAAATATCATTTTTAGCTGAAATTTATTTTGACATTTGCAATACATTATTTATTTGGGTCACATTTTCTTTTCTACAGCCCCAGAAAGGGAGTTGACATTAGTTCACGCTAGTTTTGTTGGGGGATGAAAGGGGCTGACTAGGTAGTGTTGGGACACCCAAACATTTAGATCAACTTGGGGTTCTTCTGTGGGCTAACAGATATGGTGCTATCATCTTTCCGCAGGGTTGTGGTGGGTATAATGACCAGGACACATCAAGAGGGATCAGAGAACAGAGTCTATAATTAGATTGCTTTCATTTCAAGACATCTTGAGAAACTCTTTGGTACCAGTCTTGTGATCACAGTGACTTCTGTGGGCAGAATATCGGCATCTCAAAAGCAAGAGCAAGAAGAACAAAATATAAACTTATAAGAGATTGCTTTTAGGGAATAGGGTAAGGAATTCATAAATGTATAAAAAATCAGTGGCATTTCTTGGGTCACACCTGTCATGTGGATATAAAATATATTTCAGTCTATATCTTCAAAAGGCTTAAGAACTTATGATGGAAAGTTGAGTAAACTTCAGTTCACCTTATCGGATTTAACCTCATATATTCAGTTAGAGTATATATTATTTTCCAGGCTCATGGTTGATTTTAATATGTGTTATTTAGAAGTATAATTTTCAAAGAGAACCTTCCAGGAAGCTCTAAGAAATTCTGTCGTAATATATAGCAATCTCATTCAAAGACAAAGGAAAAGAAAAACTTTTTTGCCTATTATTTTATTAATGATAATAGGTTTTAGTTCTAGAACCATACAAATAGGCTTCTCCAAGTATTATACATTTTGCACAGTGAAAGAGGCACTACTGTTTGATTTGGAATAAAAATTATAATTTTTGTCCAACTATTAGCATTATCAAAGTATTAAAATAGTATTTGGAGATTCCTTGTTTACTCTTTATTATCTGTATTTACCTGTATCAATTTTTAAATTTTTGTTATTCCAAAGTAATAAATGTTTATTATAGAGAAGTATGGAAAAACTGGAAAAGTACACATAAGAAAACTGCATTTATACTTAATCTCTCATGGCCACAAAGGATATTAGTATTTGGCTTTTACTGTGATATCTGACAATAATTTTATATGTTCATACATAAAAATTTATTTTAGTTATACCTATATTAGATTTAATTTATATTTAGTTATACCTATAATCAATTTTTTAAATCTCAAAGTTAATATTCTTATACAATCCCTCCCTTCTCTGAACCCACCCCCCACCTCAACCAAGATCCAGCTTCAATTCCACAGCTATCATCAGAAAAATCAATGATGCTAATTTTAGGTATACATTTCCAGATATTTCTACAGATAATTACAAATATATATGAACATGTAGAAATAGTTATGTTTTATCTTACTGAGCTTTTGTTTGTTTGTTTGTTTTTAAGTAGGCTCCATGCCCAGTGTGGAGCCCAACGCAGGGCTTGAACTCACAACCCTAAGATCAAGACCTGAGCTGAGATCAAGAGTCAGATGTTCAACTGACTGAGCCAGCCAAGTGCCCCTTATCTTACTGATTTTTAAACATAATCATTATCAAAACATATATATGTACAATTATTCATCTTTTTTTTACTTAAAACTATGTCATGAATATTTTTCCATATCAGTACACAAAGTTCCAACAAGTCTTTTTAACAGCTGCATAGTATTCCATTGCATACATGCATAAATTATTTAACTCGTTCTTATATCACTAGAAATACTAATTGTTACCAATTTTTTCTATTTTATAAATCCTTGGATTCAGCGCTTTTGGGCAACTGTATTTCTCTGAGGTAAATACCAACATGTAGATTTGCTAGGTATAGAAATAATCAACAAAACAAAACCACTTAGATATACTTAGGCATCACAAAAAACTGAGAAGTCACAGGAAGAGAAGAACTGGGATTTCTCATCTTAACCATGAAGAGTTTCTATTTATTACTTTGAAAACAAACCTTAAGTTGCTGAAAGTTTTTATTGCTGCATTGTTTATACTTACTAATACCTTTTGGAACTATGATTAATTTTCACATGAGACATACTTCTATGATTTTGCAATTAATTAAAATGATCAAAACTTAAAACTAATTTATTTTTTTAAGAATTTATTTTTAAGTAATCTCTACGACCCAGCATGGGGCTTGAACTCACACTGGAAATTAACCAAAGCTTTCAGAAATCCAGGCAGTGTTTATTCAAGAAAAATGGCTGAATCTTGGTAAGAACAGCAAGCTTTGTAGAAGTTCAACTATTTGTATTCTCATCCCCTCTATCCAGCTTTGCAGTAGCCCTGAAAACCAAGAGACTACAATCACAGTGAAAACTAACTGCCTGGCAATCATTGGAAAGGGTTGATCAGGATAGGAACTTGTTCCAAACTCCATTCCCTGCCTGGTGCTCTCTGGAAAACCCCACTTGAAAGACTGTCTCTAGTTGACCTGACTCAGAGCTCTCCCAGTATGATCAGATTTTTGCTCAAAGAAACTTGTTGAAAACAATCATAGACAATTGTTTAACATCTTGCCTGCCTAAGATGGCAATACCAGGTGAGGTACACAACAAGCCAATCGATAAGCTTAAAGGGAAAATCTTGGGAGTAAAATGTCCAGAGTGGGCTTTGAGAAGCTCTGACATATTGCTGGGAGTCAGAAAGCCATATACATGTGCAGGGTTGTGTACATAAGCATTCTCAGGAAAACACTGAGAAGGCCCTAAGCTCTCCCCTTTGGCTAACTTTGAGGCTCTGTGCGTGCAGGAAGTGAAGGCTAAGACAGGGTTGTAAAGTGTGCCCCCAACACACACATAGGACCCAACGGCAACATAGGGACATTGACTGGTTACAAGCATTTCAGGAAATCTCTGTTCAATCATTTAGCTGATGATTAAGTTAATTAAGCAAGACTTCAAAGGCCACACATGACAAAGAATGTAGATTATACAGAATCACTTCAGAAAAGTCATTTAAAAATAACAAACAACAAAAAACAGTCACAGCAGCAAACCCTGAGGGTAGAGGTGGGGAGAATATCATTTCCAATGATATTACATTATATTATTTAAAATGTTCAGTTTTCAACAAAAAATTACAGCTATGGAAAGGAACAAGACAGTATGGCCCATGACCAGGGAGAAAGAAGTCAACAGAGGCTGTTCTAAGGAAGCACAGATATTGGCCTTCCTAGGCAAAGACTCTAAATCAGCTATTCTAAATGTGTTAAAAGAACCAAAGGAGACCATATCAAAATATCTAAATGGAAAGAGATCAATGTCTCACCAAATAGAGAAATAATAAAGATATAGAAATTATTTTGGGGGGGCACCAAGGTGGCTCAGTCAGTTAAGTGTCTGACTCTTGATTTTGGCCCAGGTCATAATCTCAGGGTCCTGGGATGGAGCCCCACATCAGGCTCCCTGCTCAGTGGGAAGTCTGCTTCTCCTTCTCCCTCTGCTCCTCCCCCCCACTCATGCTCTCTCTCGCTTTCTCAAATAAAGGAAGGAAGGACGGAAGAAAGAAAGAGAGAGAGAGAGAAAGAAAAAAGAAAGAAAGAAAGAGAGAAAGAAAGAAAGAAAGAAAGAGAAAAAAAGAATCTTAAAAAAAAAAAAGGAGAAGTTCTTAGTGCAATGAATTTGTCACGGGTTACTGGGTGAGATCTTTTAGTAGAGTTCCATCCCACAGATGGTAAAAAGTATTTCAGTCATTTTTCTCCTGGCAGAAAACAGGTGATCAGCACAGTCCCTTTATTTTAAGACTTAAGTTCAGGTGGTGAAAGTCAAGCTGGTGAGTCAGAAACAGAAATAAGGAATTCTGGGGTAAGGAAAGCATGAGAGATTGTCCAGCGAGCAGTCCAGTGGAGAGCTGAGGGGTCCACGAAGTTGACAAGTTAGGGGTAGAAAACACTTTCCTCGGGCAGGGATGAAATCTGAAACAGAATTATTCTCCAGAGCACACTGTACATTAGGATTCCACTCATTTGGATTGTAAGAAAGAGCCTACGTTTTTTTTGACTGGATTCTCTCAACATAGCCCCTTATGAATTTAACAAGAGCTACTAAAATACTATTTTTAATAGATGACTGTCCTTGTAAGAATATGACTGGTTTTAGCAGAAAGGCCTCAGAAATGCTCATTAAAAAAAAAAAAAGTCCCACTTAAAGGTTTTACTGACTCATCTAATTTCAGATGATGTGAACAGTCATACAGAATCAACACCTGTTGATTCTGTAAAGCTTCATATACTTTCTTTGCAATTTGTCTTCTAAAGCATGTGCCCTACAGCTATTCATGGATAACGACATTTTAAACTTGGGGATTAACTCCTTTAGAAGTATTCCACTGATAGTCTGCTTTTACATAGACAAGTTTTCCCAAATACATTAACTCGGACGTGACACTAGCTAATTGGAAAAAAAATTAATTTTCTTTTGCGAACCAGGATTAATTTACGAGTATGACACACCACACTTGTCTAATTAACTAACTTCTGTTTTTTCTTTCGACCCTCACATTGTCACAGATCGACCAGTGGAAACACCTTTAATTTGGTTTCTTGTGCCTTTTTAACATCATCTCTAAACTTAAGAACGTTCGCTCCCAAGCAACAAGATATTCAGGCTATGAAATGATCTCCACTCTAAGAATGCTGAGTTTTTTTGTAATTGTTTTTCTTGTTTTATCTTGTTGGGTTTTTGTTTTGTTTTTATTTCTTTTAAGATTTTATTTATTTATTTGAGCAAGCAAAAGTGAGAGAGATCACAGAGGGAGGAGAAGCAGACTCCCTGCTGAGCAGGGAGCCCAATGTGGGGCTTGATCCAAGGACTCCGAGATCAAGACCTGAGCTGAAGGCAGACGCTTAATCGACTGAGCCACCCAGGCGCCCAGGTCATAATCTCAGGGTCCTGGGATGGAGAACTTTTGTTTTGTTTTGTTTTTACTGGCGAACTTTACTAGGGGCCAAAATTTAGGAACCAGATACAGATACCATACTGTTTCACATGAATACTGGTGTCCTTGAGTTCTAAAATTCATATTTCTATTCTGTACATCCTCTTCAGGATCTGCACTCACGCCTTCTTGCCTCCAGGCTTATGTTTAACCCATGTTAGAGCTCACCATAGCCCAGAAGATTGCTGCGGTTCCTGCTTCCGGTAGGAAGTGACTAAACTAATTATGGCACCTGGTGAATACCCACTAGCAAGAACTGGAGAAAAAACTTGTGATAGTGGATCCTCAGAGCGCTGGACTGGAGAACAAGGTAGCGGAATACAAGACCAGACAGTGACACTTTATTCACAGGTGTGCACTCTCCAGTGATTCCAGTTTCATATCCTGGCAAAGCCACCTGGGAAGGATTCTTCAACACCGGTGAGAAGACTTTCTGAAGCTTGGTCAAAAAATGACCGACAACATATGAAGTAGAGATGCTAGAACTGCCTTAATGTGGTACTAAGGAAGATATCAGAAGGTGCAGGGAAGTGGGGATGTTAGAACAAATTCATCATATGAGGTCAGAAAATCCAACAACCGATAATACACTCTGGGAGGAAGGGGCCTCTGAGGACACTTCCATCTCCAGGCAATGAGAGGGGTGTCTGTCCTTTGTAGGTGAGAGCAGACGACATAGTTGGCCCTCTAGTGTCAGGGGGGATTGACAGGTATGTATGATGGCAGCACCAGGCAGTGATGCTTAGCCACCAGAGACAAAGGGGATGTTATTACTACAATGGGTAGAAAAGGAAGAAGGTCAGTAAGAGTGACTAACTCTGCAAATTGCTGAAAGATCACAATGTCCCGATGGACAAGACATACAGACTGCCAACTGGAGTGTTACTGAAATTGTAAAAAGAAAAGAAAAATAAATGAGGGGCATTGAAATTAGGTATGACATTAGATGTAATGGAAAATCGGGATCCCTTAGCCCGTTTCCAGATTGAAGTCAGATAGCAAACCCGGAATTATTCATCAAAGTGGATACCAGTCTTCTGAGGAAGAACTCTAAAGCATCATCACAAGCATATCCCATCAGCACTCCCCAATACTCTTCCTAAGTAAGCTGCAGCCATCACCAGGGTAACCATACACCAAGGAAATGGGAGTACCTAGCTTTTTAAAGGATAGCTGGACAAGGAGTCTTAACTGACACTGACATTCGGGAACCTTAAGTGTCAATATGGGCCTCCAGTTAAAGTATATCCCAGCACATATGAAAGCCTGGTAGAAAGGAAATCCTGCAAGGAGTCAAGAGTGGCTGCCTAATTCCTAAGTGTATAATTGGGATGAATATATTTAATATATTTAACTAGCCAACTCTCACACTGGTTCTCTAAGTTATGCAATGAGAGTCATAAATGATAAAAGAACCAGTACAAGACCCAGAAATTACCCATTCCCAGTACCCCAGCCAAGTTTGTAAATTAGATGAATCCTGCATACTACCAACATTAAAGACATTGAAAGAGGCAGGGCTGGTGGTCTCGCCCCATTCCCTTTTAATTAAACTGTCTAGTCCCAGCAAACACCAGATGAATCATGGTGGATGAAAGTGAACTTCTGTAAGCCTAAAATCAGCCCCAGTTTCAGCTGTCATGTCAGATGAGAGAGCTTTACCGGAACAGAACATCACAGTTTCTGGCATTTGGTGTGTGGTTATCAACCTGGTGAATGTGTTCTTTTCCAAATCTACCGGTAAAGAAGAATCACAAGCAATTTGCTTTTATGTGAGAAAGACAGCAGTAAGTACATGTTCACGCTCTTGCTCAGGACTATGTTTATTCTCTTGCTCTCCACCATAATGTAATTTCAGGGACCTTGACTGTCTTGACATTCTACAGAACAGCAAGTTGATCCATCATACTGATGTTATACTAATCAGATACGGTGAGCAGAAGTGGCAAGGATCCTGGACCCTCATAGAGATCCAATGCTTTGGGGCATGTGGATAGATTTCTTCTAAGGTAAAGGACAAGTTATTAGAACTTGAACCCTCCACCACTAAGAAAGTGAAAGAGAATGGAATGAAATGAAGTTGGGGAGGCCAAATCATATAAAGAATTATAAAACAAGGTAGGGAGTTTAGAATGGACTCTAAGTACAATAGGGGAGCACTGGAAAGTTTAAATCAAGAAAGAAATAGGATTCGATTTCTTTCTCAAGCTTATTTTAATTGCTGAATGGATTATAAGAGGAAGAAAGAGGAGGAAGGCCAACTAGAAGCTATTGCTATCATCTGAAATAATGGTGCCCTCGACAAGGAGGGAAGCAGGAGAGATGAAGAGAAGTCACAAATTTGGCATATATTTGGAAGGTAGAGTTTGCAGGACCTGTTGAGATCTTGGATGTGATTATTGAGGGAAAGACACCATCAAAGAAGTTGTATTGTGATAAGTCCTGCTACAAAAACTTGTATATAAGCCCAGAAATGTCTCAATATTAAAAACACCAGGTACTAATGTAACCTCTTGGTGACTTGGTTTTTTCACCTATAAAATGAGAATATAATAATATCACCTAAAATCTATATCTCCAAAACACCAGAACAGAGCTTGATACATTAAAAAATGCTACTTAAGTATTTAAATTTCTCCTTCTCCTCCTCCTTCTTCCTGTTGCTCCTCTTCTTCCTCTGCATTTTCTTCCTCTTCTTCCTCGTCATCTTCTTCTTCCTCCCCTTCTCCTCTATCTCCTCCTTATTATTATTATCTGTCTATATTATCTATCTGTCTATGTCTATCTATCTATATTATTATCTGTCTATGTCTATCTATATTATTATTATCTTATTATTATCTCCTTATTATTATTATCTACTATTATTATCAAAGCTCCAAGCAGCCACCTCCAAGTTTTTTTGTTTTTCTACTTTTGTCTTCAATCATAGGGGTTTACTTCATTGCCTTATTTTTTCAAGTAAGATTTTGATTTTATTTTTCTTCTTCCTTTTAACTTTTCCCCTTTACTGTGGTGACTTCACCTTTGCTTTATTTACATTAACTTTTTGCCTTTAGACATGTTAATATTGGCCACACCTTTGCTGTGGTTTTAACACATTAACACTAACTATCTGACTCTGCCAAAAGTTAAGCTAGCCCTCTTGGACTGCAAGAAATTCTTCCTCTCACTAACAAGGTATTATTTTGGCTTCTGAATTCTCAAATAACAGCTTTCCTCTGGGCTCAAGGGCACCTGGTTTGATTCAAAGTCAAGCATCATCATCCCTCAGGTGGGACTGTTAGGGATTGGAGCATGAGAATGGCTTGTCATGGATTATGTCTCCCTTCTGATAGAAATTTCATAGCTGACCTAACTGCCCCAGAAAAAAAAAAAAGAGTTTATGTCTTAAAATCCATAACACACTGGGAGTTGATAGTTTTAAAGCACTCTGAAGAGAAGCCCAATGGTGCATCAGAGCAATGGATCAGTGTGTCAAACCCCGTTAGATCTAAGAAACTAGGAGGCATTTTATAGCTGATTCTCTGTGCCTATGACTCATGACAGTGACAACTGGTAAGACTGTCCATGGACCATGCCTTGCTGAGCTGGCGTGCCAAGATGATCATCCCCCCAAGATCGAACCAGATCTCAGATGAGCTCCAAATGACAGGCTGTTTTTCCATTACAACCCTGATCTGTGAACAGATCTGCTCTTCTACAGTGCTGTTGAATACATGTTTATTTCCCACAGATTAGTTAGTGACTAGCTCTCTTAGCAATATGGTATTATTTTTTTTTTAAGATTTTATTTATTTATTTATTTGAGAGAGAGTGGGGGGAAGGGGAGAGGGAGAGAGAACATTTCAAGCACACTCTGCACTGAGCACAGAGCACAATGCAGGGCTAGATCCCATGACCCTGTGATCACAACCTGAGCCAAAATCAACAACTGGATGCTTAACCAACTGAGCCACCCAGGTGCTCCAATATGATATTATTTTAACAATTCTGCATTGTTAGATTATTTCTACTTACTTATCTCAGTAGATTTGATACTGTTCTTACTTCCTCCTATCCTGCTCTTTTCCAAGAGCACATTTTGTACTCAGTCATAAACAAGGGCAATAATCATAAACAAAGCTTTCTAGTCAGAGTTCTATATACCAATAGAACCTGATCCTCAGAGCTCAAGGAATATAAAGCCTCCAGAGGCTCAAGCAAAAATTCCTCCAGACCACAGTGGAGGTATGAGGTACACACTGGGATTAATGGCAACATCAGAAGGAAGTTTTCTAAAAAGGAGGGAAGGTACCCACTGAGGCTGAGAGTACTTCATAGCCCTGGGGATCCTGAATACACTTGAAAGCCAAGGGATGTTTTAGAATCCCCAAAAGTCCTACCAGTTAGCAACCATAGGCACTGTCCTAGCTCGCTTCATGTTGCCACAACAAACAAAGGAAGGAAATGATTTGTCATTGAGGTGATATACCACAGCCGGGCCACGGCCGGGTCCAGCTATAGCTCTATCACTGTTCCCCATGCCCAGATGAAACTCTAATCTGGCACAGTAAAGCCAGCATAAATCTGAACTTCCTTAGTGTCTCTATCTGGACCTTCAATATTTGAAGATAAACTCGGGCATGTTTTTGAACAAATCCCTCTGGATTCCAAATGCACGATAAATATAAACCTGCCACTGGGAAGATGAGTAAAAAGAAAAAAAAAATACCAAGAGTATGAAAAAAGTAGGTGGTTCAAAAGAGAAGGTTTTGTAAAAGAGCTCATTCCTAGCGTGACATCCGGTTTCATCTGAGCACAAAGCTCCAAGCAGCCACCTCCATGCAAGACGTTGGGCCATTTCAAGACTGAAGCACAAATCTAACCAGATGAAACTCACCAGCACCTTTGGATCAAAGGGACTTATTTCACAAATGCAGGAAATTTTCAGGTATGTCTTGGAAGCAGAACAGAAGTGGAAATTCTTGTGAGTTTTAGCTGACATAAGCTCAAAATGTTTCAAACACCTGATGAGATCATTTTTAAACATTTAGTACAAGCTTATGCTGGATAGAGAGAAGGGGAAAGGAGGCCACAGTGTCACTCTTTACTGGCCTCATCATTGCTGGGACCCACCCCTCAGAGCAGATTTAGACAAACTGGAGCACAAGGAAGGATAGTCAGCCAGGATGGTGAGAAACAGAATGTTTGAAGGAGGCGTGATGTCAAGACACTGTGGAACTCAGCGTGTTTGGTTTAGCTTGGAGAGTACAGGAAACCTAACTTCAACAATCTAAAGGGTTTCAGGGCACCTCGGTGGCTCAGTTGGTTAAGCGTGTGCCTTTAGCTCAGGTCATGATCCCACGGTCTTGGGATCAAGCCCCGCAGCAGACTCCCTGCTCAGTGGGGGGTCTTCTTCTCCCTTTCCCTCCGCTCCCCCTGCTTGTGCGCGCTCTCTCTTCTGTCAAATAAATAAATAAAATCTTAAAATAAAATATTAAAAAAAAACAATCTAAAGGGTTTCCAGGTGGAAGGAGGATTGTACTTATTTCTTATGGCCTGATGTGAAAAATGAGATTTTAAAAAAATGAGATGTATCAGTCCTTGTCAAAAAAGAACTTTCTATTATAGCTATTCAAGATAAAGTAAGGGTTGGGATTTGTATGTTCTGTATTACTGGAAGAACTTAAGAGTAGACTGGATGAGTATTTGCTCAAACATTGTTTGGAGCTAAACTCAGTGGTCATTGAGGCTGTTCTATTTCTCTGTATGAGTCTTGATTATAAGCCCTTGTACAGCAAGTGCTATATTATGTGTCTTTATATTCTAAAGAGCCTTTCCCAGCTCAAGCATACAACGCAGTGGGATGATAGATAGGACTAGATTTTTTTTAATCATCAGGGGTACTGAAGTTTTGCCAAGTCGTAACAATTACTATTTCCAAGAAAAAACAAAACACATACACGCGCACACACACACACACACACACACAAAACCCCAAAACACACAGAAACTCCTAAAAGAAATATGAAAGAGAATTACACCATTTGTCAATCAAGTCAGCAAAACCTCAACTAATTGTCAGACATCATAACCTTAAAATATAAATATAGTGATGGGACAGGGGGGAAAAACTCTTTTTGTTGCATTTTGCTATATAAGAGAAGCTCATAAATCTATTTTATAGCTTTATAGTTTCCTTTTATTTAACTTTTAAATAAATTTGTAGGATTTATTCTTGTGAAACAAGTAACTTTATTAAAGGGCCTGACAGAACCAAAAATATAATTTTGATATTTTTAGTATTTTCAAAACAAAGTATATCCCTTTGTTTATAATAATTCACCATAAGCTCAAACTGTAATCTTCAACCTAAGAAGTAGTGACTTTGCTCGTTTCCCTGAGCTCCTATTTATTATCACAGAATTGCTCACAGACATTAGCCTGATGGAAATAACTAAGAATTGCGTGTATTTATAAGGAAAACCAAATATTTAAAGTTTTATTTTTCTAGGAAAACATGCAAAGAGTAACTTCTACAGCAAGAAAACATTTTTCAGTAGACTTAGGAATAACCATTCAAATGTTCTTATTATGCTTTCTTTCGTCTCACTCTCTAAAAGAGGAGAAAGTGATATGGCAGAGTCACAAACCAGAAATCAACAGCCTAAATTTGCTTTGTTATGTGGCCGTCAAAATATCCACAGTATTATTAAACATTTAAATTGAATACCAGCATCGGAAAATCAGGTGAGTTCACATTTTAAAATCTGCATTTCTGCTTCATTGAAAAATCCAAATGTCTGGCCACATAGGGACCCCATGGCTTTATGGCAGCAACAAGCACCAATTAAGTTGTCCCCTCCTCAGAAAGGACATGCTCTTGCCTGTTTACCAAGCACTCCATGACCTTGTGCTGCATTAGACCAGTCCTGTCTCACGCATGCGCATACTTGCTGGCTTGGACCCGCAATCATTGGATGTCTGCCCATGAGCCCAACCACACACATTTATGCACATAGGAAGCATCTGGGTAACCTGTACCTCCCATTGTTCCACTAGCCAGTTCTGTACAAACCCTTCCCTGCGGAGTCTAGACGGTATATATACCTTCTAGGATGAAGGTGATTCTTAAGACCCACCATGAGAGCCCACCACAAGGACGGAAGAGAACTGCACTCCATATTGGTAAGCAAGGCACTTGACCATTTTCCTAATTGAAAAGACTTTAAATTGACCCTTAGAGTCCTTAGGAGCGCAAGGGAAATTGTCCCACCTTACGGTCTTTATCTATATGATGATCACAGGCATTGGATGGGGTGAAGAGGAATAAGAAGGAGACCATTAATTACTTTGGCTTTGCAATGGCGAACTTTGGGTTAAACATGAGGTTTATCAATGCCCAGCAGCCAAGTCCAACAGGAATACACCTGAGGTTAAAAGAGTAGGGTTTATTATTCCTTTCACAAGGGAGAACATACACCACAGAAAATTATTTGTGTGTGCGTGTGCACGTGTGGGGGCGGGGGTGTATCTCAGTAAGAGAATATTAGAAAAAAACCCATTCTAGGAATAGTGCTTGGGTTGGGATTATTTGGGGAGTGGTCTAAAGAAGGGAGGCTCCCCTTGAGCTTGTTTTTGTCTGAGACAAAATTAGGAAGTGGCCCTGTTTTGTTTCATTTTATCTCAGAGTAATCTTGTCTGAGGTTGGTGTTCTGTGCAGTCATGTGCTCCAGGGAAACAAAGTGGCCTGGCTGTGGGCATCTGACAGCCTTGGAATAATACTGAGGTCCAGCTGTGGATATTAGGTCAGTCTTAACAGTGCTTTGGAGTATCCAAAATGCGGTCGTAGATATTAATCGGCTTCACAGTTAAACAAACAAAAGATATTTTCACATGGATGCCTCTCATACAGTACTCAGTAACATGCTGGAGGGTCCAAAGCTGACCTCCCTGCCTCTAAACCTCAGCTGCAGGAAAGGAATGAGCAGGATAAGGGGGTTCGCCTAAGACACTGCTGGAACCATCCTCAGAAAGAGTGCACGTCTCCATGGGGTTACATCTTCAAGAAACATGTCCTTTACCTTCCTACTTTTCACAGCAAGTGACCAGGAAGTAATGCACTCCGGAATCAGTGTTATTGTGAAGAACAGCAACTGTTCTTCCACATCTTGAGGAAGCACTTCCATCACACAGACAAGGAGAGACACAGAGAACAGCTGCAGGGTTTGGTTTCACAGAACAGCTAACAGAGATGGCTCTCAGCTCTGAGGCCTCTGTCCAAGAGTGTCCACTGATGTGGGGGGTGTCTGGTGGGGACAGGAAGTGGGGTGAGGAGGATGCGTAGTAGGAGACCACCCTCTTGCCTACACAATATCAACCATAATCAGGAGGGAATGCCACTTCTTAATAATTAAATTTTTTAGAAGCTTAATTGGTAGAAATTATTCATAATTGTTGGATTCCAGTTGGCATAGGATGCTTCGGAATATCACAGAATCCCTCAGCCTAATGAAGCTCACTCCAGGCCACCCTTGGAGATTGGGGGATGCTGGCTGGCACAAGGTGCCTGGTGCTGGCCTCTACCGTGTGTTGTAATCCCAGGCCTGTTGTGGAGAAGTAAGAACACAGGCTCTGACGTCAGGCAACTCTCCCTCGGTTCAAATCTGCTTGACCTTAGGTGGGACATCAGTATCCCACACTATAGGTTTCTCCTCATCTGTGACATAGAGGATGCAATGCACCTACTTCAGTAGGTTTTTATTGTAAGTGTTAAATGAAATGATGCTCGGTTCAGGGTTGGCCTTCAAATGCTTGGTGCAGACACTCTCGGTATTCATCCGTGAGTCCCTCCCCAAATGAATGAATGAATGGGGTGAACCCACCATTCAGCATTAGATCAAAATCCTGTCTTGCCATTTCTTCTTCTGAAGCCTGTTTTCTTTTGAAACTTACTCATACTCTGGAAGGCATTCCTATCATTAAACACATTAGCTCATTCCTTGCCTAGGATTAGCTTGGGAGGCGTGATAACCCTTGAGTAGGTGGAATGCCCAGATGAGGAAGAGAGGAAAAAGACCATGGTAGAGTAAGTCACTTATCATTTTCGTCAACTTCGCAATTTTCATCCAGGTGGACCTGACACCCAAACCCAATAATTACTCGGGACAAGTGATGGGCTTCCTGAATTTATTTTGGAAGCTATGCTTGTTTTCAACAGTGAAAGCAACTGTGTTTACCTTATAGTTGGTCTACAAAGCTTAGAAAATGGGAATTATGAACACAATGTAAACGCTCTAAAGGGCCCAGGTTTTAGCTCCCAGAGAAATCTAAGATTCCTTTTTCATATTATGATGTTTTAAAACTCTAATCAAAATCAAGTTCCCTGACTGAAGGGACAATCAGTCTCATTAAGCCATCAAGTTTCCTTAAGCCATCAAGTTTACTCCCAGCTTCTGCAGAAACGATTCTCCTTCCCCTCCCACAGCATCCTCTGCCTTCCCAGGGAAATTAAGCCCTTTTTGATCTGCAGCCCTAGCTGAGCCAGAAGCATTTTCTGTTCCACATTGTGCCAAAATATCGCTAGCTGGCCCGCCATTAGTCAGCTGAAAATTACCTCCCGGTACTGGTCATAACCATCCACTTACTATGCTTCTTTCTGTTCTAAAATTAATTTTCTTAGGAGATTTCTGAACTTGCAGTTAGAACATCGTGATCCAAAGTTATATTTAAAAGGGTTTGTCTCTCCATCCTATGATGCTTCTTATAATTGATGTGGGATTAGAATGGAGTCGATGTTATAGATTATCAGGAGATGCTAAGGAGCACTGTGGCAGCAGGGGAAGCTAGCTGACAGTGTAGAAATACCTTAACTCTGTTATTTCCCCTGACATTTCTGTATTTCAGGACTTTAAGATTTCATCTTTTAGCTCCATACATTTGGAAGCTTGATTATCATCTCTAAGGTGAGGCATGTTGAAAGAAAATGAATTTAGGAACACCAGGAAGAAAACTTCCCACTTATCGTGTATTTTTTGAAATCACATGATGTCTATTCCATGGTTAAGCAATTCCTGCTTGTAAAAATGGACACTTTGATCACATGCTTTGAAAGCAATTTGCACAAAGCCTTCCAGCTTTCACTACATTGAGTCAAAGATCCCACCAAAGTAACCACAGAAGCACCACTGGTTAGTGGTTTGGGTTTTTTCTTTTTTCTTTTTTCTTTTTTCAGAGAATCCCAGCATGAAATCTTCTTCATCTTTTCCACAACTAGGCTCCACAATGTTCTGTCTTGTCCTCACTACCAGCTTTCATCTTTTTCCATAAACACCTTTTCTGGTGTTTTCAAACATAATGGCACATCTCCTGTGAAAGAAGGGTATGGGAAGGTGTAGAAGGAAAGGTTTGGGGACTTAAGTGTTAGAATCTTCCACACTTAGCCCTTAGTGTGAGTATTCTGTCTCTATACTTCCTACCCATCAGGGGAGGGACTCTTGGCATGTTACAAACCTCTCAGGAGCAGCGTTGTGAGGGTGAGATGCATCTGGTATGGGGCATAGCTACCCACCAACTTTGGAGGCTCATCTTGATGTGTTACAGTAGAGATAAATAAACTACATGTCCTTTTTTTTTTTTTTTTTTTTTTTTTTTTTTTATTTATTTGCAAGAGAGAGAATGAGAGACAGAGAGCATGAGAGGGAGGAGGGTCAGAGGGAGAAGCAGACTCCCTGCTGAGCAGGGAGCCTGATGTGGGACTCGATCCTGGGACTCCAGGATCATGACCCGAGCCGAAGGCAGTCGCTTAACCAACTGAGCCACCCAGGCGCCCTACATGTCCTTTTAAGCCACTGAATTGAGTTGAATGTACACCTTCTCAGGTCAATGTTTATCTAAAGGTATATGGTAGGTGCCAGGGTGGAGATTTCTTGTGCTCCCTTAATATCTCTTCCTTTCAAACACCTGTGTGGATTATACTTTCCTGCTTCTTTCAGGAAATCATGATCATGAAACAGTCTGGCTGACATAATGTGACCATATCACTTTCAGGCTAAAATATTCACTTGCCAATATGAGATTCCCCAGCTCTCTCTGTCCTGACTATGGGAACCAAGAAGGTTGTATGTTTCAGATTGTCCAGCTGCAAGATGGTTGAGCCTCTGTCAACCCCCAGGGACCAAAGGGCAGAGCCCCTCCCACCCATAATGGACATCCAACAAAAGCAAAAATTAAACTTTTTTGAGTGAAGCCACTCAAGCTTTGGGTTTGCTACTGCTATAACACATTACCAGCCTATACTGATTAACACAGAGGCCCAAGACTTCATTTATATAGAGAGTTGGATATAATCAGGTACAGTACCATAGCACAATTATTTCCATTAGCAAATACACTAAAAAATCAATTTCCAGATACAGATGGCAGATTAAACACATGCATGTATATTCCTTCCCTCCTAAAACCCTGATAAAAGGCAAATACAGGGAGATTTCATAAAATAAACACTCACAAAGATAGAGCAGAGGGAGAAGAGCAATAAAATTTTAAAATCTAAAAGTAGATGGATAAATAATAAGGGACTTATTTAAGAAGGCTGAATCTAAACCAGCAGTAGAGAAAACAGATTATACTGCAGAACCCTTAAAAGCCTCAGTGAGCGTGCATACCAACTACTTTCCAAAGTGGAAGTAAAGGGAGAGTAGGGGCTAAAATAAGAAGGCTTGGTTGAAAGCACTTTAGAAATTAGTTTCTATTCAATGTGCCTGAGCAAGCAAAGACTGGGTACAAAGAGGAAACCCTGTAGTGTCCCAGAGAGGAATACTAAATGAAAAGTTTCACACAAAAGATCAGGAATCCCAGGGGCCTCATATTTCTTGGTAGCAAATATTGAAAACTAAAAGAAAAGTATGCAATACTTTCCTACTCCTATTCTTAAAATTATGTACCCAGCTAAACTATCAATCAAGTGTCAGGCAAAAATATAAACAGTTTCAGCAATTGAAGGTCTAAAAAAATTTACCTCCTTTTCATCCCTCCAAGGAAAGTCACTGGAGGACATGCTCCATCAAACCAAGGGAGTAAACCCAGAAAGAAGTCATGAGATCAAAGAAACATGTTATCCAGCCCAAGAGAGAAGTAAGGACAAATCCCCAGGATGGTGAAGAAGACTGGAGAACCTAGGATAACCCATGCAGAAAAAAAGCATTCCACACTGCAACAAGTCATGGAGAAATTTCTTCAAAAATATTGAAGTGTTATGGGCGCCTGTGTGGCTCAGTCGGTTAACCATCTGACTCTTGGTTTTGGCTCAGGTCATGATCTCAAGGTCGTGAGAGCAAGCCCCAAGTCAGGCTTTGTGCTCAGTGCGGTATCTGCCTTGAGATTCTTTCTCTCCCTCTCCCTCTACCCCTCACCCTGCTCACTCTCTTTCTCTCTCCCAAATAAATAAATAAATCTTTAAAAATTTAAAGTGTTGGGATGACTAATGTGAATGAATATATTGAGAAGAGACTCAGATGACTGCTGGACAGTTTGGGTTAAACTGGTGGTAAATATCTAGAAAACTGAGACACCAAATGAACAAGAAGATAATTATTGATTCCTGGAAATGTAAAAAGTTGTGCAGGAATGGAAGAGTCACCAGAGTTCAGCTCTCGTTAGCATTCATGTGATCATAACAATGTAAGCGATAAAGCTAAAACAGAAAGATGATATGGAAAGATTGAAGGGGAAAAGAAGGGTGGGTTTCTGTGGAGGGTGCTCAAAGGGTGAAAAACAGTTACAGCCTCATCTTACCCAGCAGGAAGTCAAAAGATAATGTGTAAAGCTGAAAAATCAAGAAGCAGCAAGACCAACACATTATTTAGAGATATGCAAGAAAACACTGCAGGAATCAGCTGAAAGAGGAGATAGTGACTTTGGGGGGAGGAGGGGCGAATAGACTAAAAGGGAATTTTCAATTTGTGTATCAACTCCCATAGGTCTATTTGGCTCTTCACATGTTGTGCCTGTGTCTCTGTAATAAAACACCCAGAACTCCCTTTAAATAAGACAAGAGTAAAGAACAATAAAAACAGCAAAGAGTGAAACGACTGAGAGTGTATTTTTATAATGTTTTTTTTTTCTATTTAAAACTTTGTCATTACTATACTTTCCAAAGTTCAGATGAACAAAAAGAAGGAAATGACATGAAGGAAAACCTTTCATTGTGTTTTCTAAGCCCCATGAACATACTTAAATATTTTAAAACACAATGAAATAGTGTCACTTCCCTGGAAAAGTTAAGAGACATGGCAAATGTACTGAGTAATTCAAAAAGCATGAAGCAGCAGTTCCACAAAAATAAAAGGCAGATATTGGAGATGTATAAAAATCACAATATTATAAAAGAAAACTGATCTGTTCTTAAAAAAAAAAAAAAAGATAAACCATGATGTATTTGATACCAATAGTGAAATGGCTGAATTCCAAAAACAGACAATCTTACATGTTTCTGGAGGTGGGAAAAGGTTAATTACAAAGCAATAGTTTTCGTATGTTTGCTATTACTACATTCTAGGAGATGCCTTCACAATTCCTTTTTAGCCCAGTCTATAGTAATATTCAGTCCTTCCCAGAATTTTTTCTTCACAAAATTTCTTACATTAATTTTTAAAAACTCTCAAACTCTTATCTATCAGTCGACTCATTTTCAAAGAAACCTATCTCTCAATCTATCTATTCGATATTCTTTCAAATATTTTTGATGCTCCCAGATAAAATGTTCAGTTATCCTCTGCTGCCTTTGTTAATCCCTCAGGAACCATCTGTTCTATCGAGTTCACATGTGCCTATAGATGCTTCTCTTTAATGGTTTGCTTTCCCTCAGTGTCTGCTTGTCCATTTATAATTATGAATGAAGGACTGGAGCGGATCAATGTTGGTCACTCAGCAATTGCCTTCCTCAGCAACTGTGGAGGGTCCCATTCCCACCTCAGGACTCTGCCCTGATTGGGACCATGTTCCAGTCCAGTTTGGGTGGATGGGTGGGGATGTTCTGCTAATGGACTGCTTTATAAGCAGGTGAAGGTCTCACCTCAAAAAAAAAAAAAAAAAAATCAGAGTAAGCCAAGCAAGGTATTTTTTTGAAAGCAGGGAGTTTTAGGGCATTTCACTGGTCTGCACAACTGCTTAGGAAAAGAATAATAATAGGAATTATTTTTCTCTTTCTGGGAGACAGAGCCTCCACTTTATTTATAGAGTTCATCTCATCTGTTACATCCTAAGAGAAAATCCCACAGCCAGCCCCTTGTGTACCAGAGCTGAGGACCAGTCCAGCTGGGCTGGCAACCCTTCAATTAATTATGCTGCTAATTGCCACACAGGCTGCTCATTCATTTAACATCATTCAACAAATATTTCCAGCTCTTGTTGATGATGATCTTGGCATTTTTCCAGGGCTCTGTGGGGAAGACTGGTACTCCCTTCTTCAGTGACCCATTCCAGATGTCTCTATTTGTTTGTGATTTTCTTGGCTCTATTTTCCACCAAACTAGTCTAATTTATAATTTTCTAAAATTCCTTAAAATTTCTGCTGATAAAAACTTCTCTGTTTTCTGGGACTTCTAAGGATTTAATTTCATCCTTTTACTCCTTTAGTCATTTTCCCTGGATTTGAACAAGAACTGGTGGGGTATATATTTGCTTAGTCTGCCATCTTGGTACAGAAGGCATGTTCCTAACTTTGAATCATTTCTTAATTTGCTAGAGTTCTCTGAGTACATTTCCAAGAAGCATATGTTGGGTGCTGTATTTTCTGCATCCTTGCATTTCTGAGAATTTTTAGCACCCTCTGACATAAACAACAGCTGGGTATAAAATTCTGGTCTCACAATCTTTCCGCATCAAAATCTGTAAGTGTTGTCCCACAGTTGTCTGATATTTGCAGTCACCATCTGGTGACACACTGCTTTTAGCTCCCACTTCGGTGTTGATTTCCTTCTGCTTAGATACTTATTGCATTTTTCCACTAAACATGACATTTAAAAAAATATGTCTAGAATCCACCTCGATGTGGTTCTCATTTTACTTCATCATGTCTCATACCTCATATCACATCTCTTGTCCTTTCCCAATGCATAAGATGCAACACTTTCTCATTCATTTATCTCCTCTCTTCCACACGTCTTTATACTTTCTCTTAAATTTCTCCTCCTTTCTTCCAAGAAAGCTCTACTCTGCCAATCGAAGCCCCTTTTCAATGAGAAATAAATTCTTGTGAATACTTTACCATTTCACTGTCATGCCGTGTTTGAAACCTAGTCCTCCCTTTCAAATATGCTTCCAAATACTTGGGGGTGTGGGGACAAGATCTTCCACATGGCATTTTCACATGGCTGTCATCCTTGACTCCCCCTTCTTCCTGATACTGACATCTGATTAATTGAAAGTCACTTCTACCTCTTAAAAATGTCTCACATCTGCCTACTTCTCTCCATTCCCGGGGCCACTAAAGATTAACATTTCACTCCCTAAATTCCCGTGATGGCCTCCTAATTGGTCTCCCACAATTAGTCTTGTTCTTCCACTGCTCATTCTTCACATTATCACTGGAGAGCCCCTTTGAAAATACACATGTAATCATTACTAAAAGTCCTTATCTTTATGTTATATCCTCAATGCTAGCATAATGGTTAAAGTGAGTCCTAGAGAAAACAAGATCATTTGTAACATAGCCTCTGGTTTTCCTTCAACCTCATTAACTCCTCTTTTCTTTGATTATCCAGGCTTTAGGGAATTTTTTGGTTGTTTGTGCCACTCTTTCAGTTTTGAGACTTTCCCTTTTGCCCACTAAGATTTTTTTATTCATTTAGATGATGCCTGCATATTCTTCAAGGCTGCTAAAATATCACGTCTTCTGGAAAATCACTCCTGATCCCCTAAGCCAATTAAAGTGCCTCTCTTTTAAGCTTGTCACTTCTCTCCCAGAACTTTCCATGCTTTATGCTGCTGATTGTGATTTGTCTCTCTTATGAGGTAAACTCAACTCTGTTGGAACAGGGACCATGTCTGCCCTTCCTCAGGGCCATGATATAAAGGTGCTTGATAATTTACACCCAATGAATGACTTCATTAAATAAATCTTTCCTGGGACATGCTAAACCTTTTACATAAAATAATAATCCTTACTCATTTTAACAACTTTCTTTGTTCTCATTTTGGTGATTTCTTCTCCCTTATCTGCTCTATTATTATTTTTTTTTTTTACTTTTGTTATTCTTAATACACAAAACATGTCTCCTTTCTTTTTTTCATCCATTTAGGGTCAGGATGCTTTTCCTCTGAGTTCGGAGAAACTTTCTTCAACTTCCTTCTACTTGAGTGACTCAATGTTCTGTGGCAGACTCTCTTCAGTTCACTTCTTTCATGGCATTTTAAAATTTAACCAGCTTGCTTTTTGTCTGTAAACAATCTGCCTGACTTCAGATCTGTACCTTTTTATGACTGCCTATTCTAGCTGCAAAGATGCCACATCCTCTCAAACTTGGTCAGAATACCAATGAGAGATTTCCTAATGCTGTATTCGATCTCATGTAGGAATTTCATTTCACGGGCTATGTTGACTGGATTTTTCAGGTTGTTTCTCTTCTTTGGCAGAATCTTTTCTTTGTGTTTTCTTTTCTTTTTTTTTAAGTTTCTACTTTAATTCCAGTTAGTTAACATACAGCATTATATTAGTTTCCGGTGTATAATATAGTGATTCAACACTTCCATACAACACCCAGTATGCATCACAAGTGCCCTCCGTAATCCCCATCAACGATTTCCCCCACCCCCCTCTGTGTGTCTTCTTTTTCGGTTTGCTTACCCTTATAGAGGTGAGTGTACCTCAAATGGGTTTAGTTTGGTCTGCTTTAACTATAATACTTATATATTTTTCAGACTCAGGAAAAGAAAGAATGAAATCTAGTTTTACTTTGCCAAAACTGAGGTCCGCTTCTCTGTAAGGTGTGGAAAACAAGAGGGAATGAAGCCTCTGTGCCTCAGGTTGCACCTCCTGGTTAGTTGTAGAGCCAGAAGAAGGCTGGACCAGTGCCTGCCTTCATTACGAGTACATCCCATGCTAGTGTAGGTCAAGGACAAATGCCACAGCTGGGTTTCTCTGCCCCACGTAAATTCTGGTGTTTTGAGCTCTCGTCAAAGGTAGGAGCAAAGCTCATCTTTCCCCAATGCCAACCTGTCCAAATTGAGGAGCACCTGCTACTTCTAAATATAGGGGTTCCTTTCGGGGAGTCCCTCAACATATTCCTCAGTCAGGCCTCAAGCACCGAAGCCCATTATCCAATAAATTCTCTTTTTTGATCTGTGCTATAAAAAAGCCTTAAGATTTCTGACATATTGATAACAACTATCAATAATTTCTAAGATTGGTAGATTTTTCGCTATTCAATCTTGGTCACATACATGGGAATATGGAGACAGCCATCTTTACCCAGATATTCTTTACAGAATCTCACTATGATAGCATTGATTTCGTTTGTGGTGCACCACAGGTTATGTAATCTGTGCTGTGACGATTCATCCACATAGAAAATCCGAATGGCCTCAGATACCTTTACACTATGGCTCCCCCTTCTGGTCCTGCAATGGAACAACAAGTCCCTTTTGCACTTGGCAAATAACTCTCCCCTGGAATACTGATCAGGCTTGAGTAAAGCTGAGAAGTTCTCAGTCTGAGCAGACACCTCTCTATTAACTGGGTAATTCAAATTCCTGAGAAGCTTTCCACGTTTCTTAGGAGACTGCCAGCAGGGAATTTGAGAGCAATCTGCACATCAAGGACACTCTTCAGATCTGAGCCCATGGATGTGAAGGTCTTGGCTTCATCTGGACTCTTCAGTCAACAAGGAAACACAAACCCTATGCACCGGGAGGGCATGTAGAAAAAAGAATATTTGCTGTCCACCTATAACTAATGCTGTCCTCAGAGACTTGGGGAACTTTATCTTCTTAACAAAATAAAGATGGGATAATTCAATACTCTTAGCAAATTCTTACTACTTATCCATGTGGTTTTATTTATTTATTTATTTATTATCCATGTGGTTTAGGGGCGCCTGGGTGGTTCAGTCGTTAAGCGTCTGCCTTTGGCTCAGGTCATGGTCCCAGGGTCCTGGGATGGAGCCCCGCATCGGGCTCCCTGCTCGGCGGGAAGCCTGCTTCTCACTCTCCCACTCCCCCTGCTTGTGTTCCTGCTCTCGCTATCTCTCTCCGTCAAATAAATAAAATCTTAAAAAAAAAAAAATTTATCCATATGGTTTAAAAACTACAGTCTGATTGCTGTTTTATGATTTGATCGAATTCAGAATTATGAAATTTTAACCAATAAGAAGCGTCTCTGCTGTTCCTCACTCTAAAAAAATTGATGCAAAATATGAGAAGAAATTTGTTTTTTTCCTTCCAGGTTACGGTGCTCTCGATATACATGTGTTTTGTGTTTGGAAGTCTGACCTTTGCTTTCCTCGTCATTTCAGGCTACAGAATCAAGTCAAATGATAATTTCGTGTGTGTGTGAGAATATATGTACCTTTTTGAATAGTCATTTCTACATATGCATACGAATGGGTTTCCATTTGAAATTACTGTCAAGATGTCATTAAAAACACTTTTGGAATGCTTAATGAACTAAAATAATGTCTTCCTTGTGCTTAAATAGAGCCGTTGCTTAATAAAATCACTTTGTTAAGGATAACATGCCTAGAGGTTCCCATTATGTGCACAATTGCTATTTTTCATGCGCTAACTCTCATTCTCTCCGACTCTTCTCTTATTCTACTTGAGACTCATTCTTCAGGCTGGCTGATGTGGATCTGCTTAAGAGAGAGTACTGATACATTTTTACATGACTTGAAAATGCTTGACATTTAAAGAAAAAGGTGTATCGTTTCAAAAACTTGTTAAAAGCAAGTTCTTAAGAAACTTAAGCTGCAGAGAGATGACATTTGTCCTTGGTTCTTGCCTTAGACTCACAAGCCACAGAGGACGCTGCAGAAATGGTCCTGCAAAGAATCCTACTTTCTACCGTTTTCAGAACTTTTTGTAAGCGCAGTCACAGAAGCCAGCAGGGATGTTATTAGTGGGCCTTTTTTGTATTTACTCTACATTTCAGGAAACAGTAATTTTTTTGAGGAAACCCCATCCCCAATCGCAGCGTATCATCTGGCTAAGGTAAGACTCTATTCGGGTCAACTGGAGCAACCAATCTCTCTTCCCTAGTGACTGGGATCTGGATTTCCAATGACTGAAGTTGGTCCAATCAGTAAATCTCTGGACTTTCATGAAAAGTGGCCAGAGAGAGATGACCAGAGAGAGATATTCCCCTTAGGCTAGATTGAACCTGGAAGGTGGCCATCTTGTCACCACCCAGAACCTGAGAACAAGACAACACAGAGCACAGAGAAGAGGAGAGGACTACTCTACCACCTGGGCCACTGGATCCATCTAAACTTAAAGCCTTGAGCTCCTCAGTTACATGAAAAAAAAAAATCCTTGTTTTTTTAAAAAAATAAATTTTATTGTGTTTTCTCTCGTTTGCAATGGGAGATGTTCCAACTGATTTTTAAAATTGCTTAGTTTGAGGGGCTTTACCTTCGCTTGCTTGCTGCTTCTCTCAACAGGCAGACATTTGGCTGAGACAGGGGCTGAGTGCCTCAATGTGACTTTTTTTTTTAATTTATTTTTTGAGAGAGAGCATGAGTAGGGGGAGGGGCAGAGGGAGAAGCAGGCTCCTCGCTGAGCAGGGAGACCCATGCAGGGCTCCATCCCAGGACCCCGGGATCATGACCTGAGCCAAAGGCAGACACTTAACCGATTGAGCCACCCAGATGTCCCCTTCATTGTGACTTCTATGTAAATTGTACTTTTCAGCCCAGAGCCCACTACTTGTAGCTGTAGGATCTTCTCATACTGGTTGTTTGGGTTTGTTTTCGGTGTTTTGTAGAACTAGAATTTCCAACAGAAAACAAGTCCAGGGTTTTGGGGACTTGATTTAATGCAAAAGGACACCTTGGAAAAGTAAAGTGAGAGTAGAGCTGGTTGGATCTGAACTGGGGTGGGGTCTTAGAGCACTAGCAACCAACCCCCCATGACATACCCACTCAGTGTTCTCCCCAGCCTCCCCGGACCCCCTGGTCCCTCCAGTCCCAGAGGCTGAGGCGCTGCCAGGAGCTGGGGGGAAACCACAGAGCCCCCTGAGAAAGTCTTTAATCGCAACCAGGAAACATGTCCATCAGATGAGGAAGTCGAGCTCCAGAGATCTTGAAAAATTCCCTAAATTGCTCAGCTGGGCAGGCTTAGCACTTCTGTGAGGTTATCTGATTTTTACTACTGTGTAACTTTTAAAAATTTGTACTCCTCAATTTCCTCATTTCCAGAATGAGTACATTCTAACAGTATACTATTTAACAAACAGTCCCATTTGTCTAAAAATGAATTTCTTCGCGAGTCTCCTGCTCTCACAGAGGGAAATACTATTAGAAGTGTGCAGGATTCACTTTCAGGGTCTTTCATACACGAAGCCGCGGAAATAGAGAGCATTACTTCATGGGGCATGAATGCAAAGATGGTCACAGGAGAAAGGACCTTAATTATCCTGATCTTGGTAATCATTTCACAATGTTGGTGTACCTCAAATTATCACGCTGGACACTTTACATACACATAATTACATTTGTCAATTATTCCTTGTTCAAGTTAAAAACTGCAAAGGACCTTGAATGGGACAGTGAGCTTTGCCTGCGTAAAGCTCCACGTTCTATATTTTATTACCTTTATACCCTCCGTTGTAGGGATGTTTATTGTAAAGCACTTATTTAAGAACTGTCTCTGTATTTGCTCTGAGACTCGTTTATATACTGGTTATTCCCCAGCCCTTTTATTTTTTTTTTTTAAGATTTTATTTATTTATTTGACAGACAGACACAGCGAGAGAGGGAACACAAGCAGGGAGAGTGGGAGAGGGAGAAGCAGGCTTCCCGCCGAGCAGGGAGCCCGATGCAGGGCTCTATCGCAGGACCCTGGGACCATGACCTGAGCCGAAGGCAGAACTGTAACGACTGAGCCACCCAGGCGCCCCTCCCCAGCCCTTTTAAAATTTATGCCTTCCTTCAGAAATAGAAAACACTGAGATCTTCTTTAGTGTTATTTGAGGTTTCAAAATAATGACCACAGATGAAAACAAATAAGCAATTATAGGATTCAATATACCTTTTCAGACTGCACACTGCTCCCCCCCGCCATCATAGACTGCTCCTCCCCAGCCCCCGAATGTTCAGCAGAACCAGATGGCTGTCATTCCACTTAGTGACGCCCCTTTCACCTACTGGCGTGATATCCCTGAGGAATATTCTAGTCGATAGCTCAGAGGTGACTGAACATTTCTATTCCGTACACAGGGATAATAACACAGCTGCATTTCAGAATACTGGAAAACATATCACAGATCTTAGAACAAAAATACAGCCTGATAAACTCATTCAGGGAGGCTTGTGAATTAATAACAATCCTACGAAATTCCTCGCGGTTACTCCGACAACATGGTCAAGGAATCGGGATGGTGTGATTTTCTTGTTTGTGCACAGTGTTCTTTTGAGTTTAGCTCTCTGGTGTGCAGTGCGGGAAAGAGTGGAAGGACCAAGTCACCAATCAACCTTGACTTTTCTTGAACTGCCTGCCCCCCAAAATGTTTTTTTCCCCAACTCTTTGGAGTTTGACACAAATTAAGAGTGGCAAATACTATAGATGAGGTGATGGACAGGCTGTAAGGAGCTGAAGATGGTTATCTGAAGATGAACCACAGAGACCCTGAAAATGGGGCTGGGATGTGTCAAGAAGAATCTCCCATGAGGTTTCCAGGTCAGGCTGCTTGTGATCTCAGCTTCATGAGGAATTCTGCAAGATCATTTCTTATCTTTGACAGAACATGGGCAAGAGGGGAAAAAAATATATGACAAGCTACTAAGAAAAGCAATGTGAGCTCATTTGTTTTAGGTGGGTGTTTGTTTATTGGAGGAAAAAAAATGACTCATAAGCTGACCAAAGAGAAATGTGCAGGGATTTCTCCCAGTCTCCATCTCTACCATTATTTACTAAATATGACATTGTTTTGTCTCTCCAAATCAGCCTGGGGACTAGTTAAAAGCTCCTATAAAGACACACACTAAATTTCAGGTGCTTCCCCTGTCCACCAGGCCCTGCCTGAGAGTGGTTCCGGGTCCCACCCATTCACGTCCATCCACCCAGCTGCACCAGTCCACCCTTTAGAGTTCTGCCGAGAGACCAGAGCCTCTCAGGGGCACCCACAAACCTGTATCCCTTTGGGATCTGGACCTCTCCGTGTGAACAACGCACTCATTACCAGTATCATCGAATAGATTCCTTCAGCTCTGATTTCATAGTCACCCAGCAAACCTATGATGATAATGTGAATTTCCATGAAGATGTTGCTATGGCATAACATAAATAGTTGGCAATTAATGTCTGGCCATTAACAAGCTGGCATTCTGGCTCCCACCAGAATCTTTTAACATGACCCAAGCCCAGAGATCGGGCCAGGATTCTGACCTCGGAGTTTCTGTGCCTAAAAGCCAACAGTCCTCTCTTTCACTGAGGTGATGCTCCTAGATGTGATATCCTGCTTAATAGGATGACTGGAAGTCCTAGTGAGATCTCCCAATGACAGTGAACACATTTAGGGAAAAACAGATCTGCTGTTGTCAGCTAAAGATTTGTATAAGTAAATAGTGGGGAAGAAGAATGGGCAAGTTGAGACCCTGAATGACAAGCTAACGTATTTGGCTTTAACAATCTTAAAAATAACAGAAAGTCGGGGCACCTGGGTGGCATCCGACTCTTGGTTTCAGCTCAGATTGTGATCTCACAGTCATGGGATCGAGCCCTGTGTCCGGATCTGCACTCAGCGGGGAGTCTGCTTGAAAGACTCTCTCTCCCTCTCATCCCTATCTCTCTTTCTCTCCCTCTCAAATAAATGGGTAAATATTTAAAAAAAATAGTAACAGAAAGTCATCAAAGTTTCTTTAATTTTTAGTAAAGGTGGGGGGAAGGTAAGAAGGGTGAGAACAGAGAAATGGACCTTAGATGTAATGTTGCACTTTTAACTCAGGAGCCCTTCCCATACAGAATTTCACCGAATCCTATCAACATTGCAGAGCAGAAATGGCCACCCCCACTTGGTGACTGAGAAAGCCAAACATGAGTGAGCAGTGCCTTGGTTAAGGTTACTCAACCAGTAGAACATGACATAAAGGCAGATACTATAGTTTCAAATGCAACGTTCATGCCCAAATCATTTAAATAGTCTCCTATTAGTGTTAGGCCACAAGTTTCCTGGTCAAACCATCATAGTAAGGTTGTATTTGCCTACCTAGATCTTGAAATGATACAAAAAATACTTCTTTTCCCACTGGAGTCAGGAAGGGTCTATAAACAGTTTCCTATTCTATGAGTCTGAGCATACACTTAGGCTTAGGAATCTCATGAGAAACATGACCAATTGGCCTACAGGATTGTCCTTACCTGCACATTCCCTGCTAGGGTGTGCCCCTGAGCTGGGTCCTAACTGCCGGAGCTTACCTAAGTTTATTATATTTCTTGGCACTGGCCTGGCCCCTCCAACTGCCCATCTTAAAAAGGTTTCACTGGTTTCAGCAAGGGCAGGACTGATACTGAAAACAATATATTCTTCCTACGACCAACTGACCTAATGGTTGCTGTCGATATCACTCCACAAACTCACAAAAGTTATCATTTTTGTTATGTTGGAGAATCAAAATGACTATATAAATAAAATACACCCCCAACACAAAAATGGTTTCACTGTCATCTAATAACAATTACTTAAAGTGAGAGAGTTCAAAAAATAAACAAATGAGTGAGAAAATTCCGTGGATATCGGTAAAGGGGAACTCGTTTTGTATTTATAACAATGAATAGGGATTTAAGTGTTTTGGTTTAAAGAACTTCATGATTCCAACTGGAGACTTAAGATGTATATCTAGGATAATTTAACAGTTATTATGCAACCTCAACCGAAAATCCTCGAGACTGCAAGTCATTAAAAAACAATTTTTTTAACAGATGATTCAGGGAACAAGCTCGTATCACCAAGAGTGAAATTAAAGAAGACCTCTAAGGCCGGGAATTTGAAAAGACTCCCTCCCTTCTGATGGATTATACAACTGGTGGTGGAGAGAAACTAAATCAATGGCACCTTTCTATTCTTTATACAAAAGCTTGAAAGAAAAGGCGTTCTAGAAGGTACACACAAAGGTAGACAGGAGATGAATATTTTATGTGAGCTTTAAACAAATTTGGTACTTCTGCAGCTTTCCCTGCAAACAGGACATGTCAGCTGGTTTTCTGAGATACTGATCACACTGAATTCCCTTAAGTTAAGCTCAGCCCCACACTATTCCGCAGAGTGCTTGATAGATAGCATTCTATATTTTAGTGATTGGTCTTCTCCTGGGGGACGGGAGATGGTAATGAAGAGAAGGAGTAAGCATATATGCTCAACACGGTACAGATATTATTTATTTTCAGCCTGGCAATAAATATCATTTTTGCCTTTTATAGAAAATGAAGACAAGGCACAGGAAAACCCAAGAAACTCCCATGAAATCATGCAAAGTATATGTGTCTGAACATAGATTTGTATCCAACTCTGCTTGACTCTAAACAATAAGGTCTTTCTCCCATGGGAATATGTCCCACCCCACTGCTCACGAGTAGAAACCCCTCCAGCAAGCTCTTTTCATCAATTAACAAATGGCTTTCTTAGAGCCAGACACCAGCAGCATTTGACTATGGAGCTACTGTTATCTTAAGTCTTATGTCTTAACTGATGTCTTAAATTTCCTGACAGCAACTCCAAAGGAAATACCAGATTTAATCTCGCCTTCAAATATGCGTTGCATATCCTCCCACCTTCAACACAGGCACTCTTCCACCTCTGGACCATATTCATTGCTTTGTTCCTCTGTATCTATTTGAATGATTTTTGACCCCTAACAGTGAGTCAGTGAATTTTATTCCTACTCCCTGAATCTCCGAAGAAGTTGCACATCCCTTTGCTGTGGGCTGATCTGGGCCCTGGGTTAGATGGCGGCATGAGATGCACCTTGAGACTGGAGACTCTGCAGCCTTGTAGTATGCCGAGCCTTTGGGTGCCTGGCTGAGCCGCCTAGTTCCATTTTCCTGCAATGGAGACCAGTCATTCTATAGACCTGCTCTCAGGTTTAGGGCTGCCTAATGTCCTTCATGCGATCTTGTTGGTTCATGCAGAATACACTAGATCTAATCAACTAGGAAATGTGATACAAATGACCAACAGACATATGAAAAAATGCTCAACATCACTTGGCATCAGGGGAAAACAAAGCAAAACCACAATGAGATACCAGCTCACACAAGCCAGAATAGCTAAAATTAACAAGTCAGGAAACAACAGATGTTGGCCAGGATGCAGAGAAAGGAGAACCCTCTTACACTGCTGGTGGGGATGCAAACTGGTGCAGTCACTCTGGAAAATTGTATGGAGGGTCCTCAAAACGTCAAAAACAGAGCTACCCTACAATCCACCAATTGCACTACTGGGTGCAAAGATACAAATGTAGTGATCCGAAGGGGTACGTGCACCCCGATGTTTATAGCAGCAATGTCCACAATAGCCAAACTGTGGAAAGAGCCAAGATGTCCATCCACAGATGAATAGATAAAGAAGATGTAGTATATATACATAATAGATTACTACTCAGCCATCAAAAAAATGAAATCTTACCATTTGCAACAACATGGATGGAACTAGAGGGTATTATGCTAAGCGAAATAAGTCACTCAGAGAAAGACAATTATCATATGATCTTACTTACATGTGGAATTTAAGAAACAAAACACAGGATCATAGGGGAACAGGGGGAAAAAGAAAATAAGACAAAATCAGGGAGACAAACCATAAGAGACTCTTAACTACAGGAAACAAACTGAGAGTTGCTGGGGGGGCGATGGGAGGATGGGATAACTGGGTGATGGGCATTAAGGAGGGCATGCGATGGAATGAGCACTGGGTGTTATATGCAACTGATGGATCACTAAACTCTACCTCTGAAACTAATAATACATTATATGTTAATTAATTGAATTTAAATTAAAAAAACAAATAGGAAATATGAGTTAGTCTACACTGTCAACATAAATTTTAAACTATGGATACAAAAAATGACATAAATCACCAAATCAAAAAATCCCCTTGGTTTTTCACACTTGCCAAATGAAGAGATCACCACCAAAAGAGGAATCCCTTAATCTCCTACAACAAAGGACCAACAAAATGCTAAGTGCTGGTTGATTTTCTCTCTTGCCGCACCATATTGGGATATGGATGAGGTGAAACTGCGAGATGTAGCTATCGATTGTGCATTGCCATTGGAATAAGAAGAAGTCTGACTCAATGAGAACACATACCTTCAGAGGGAGGCTAAGGTCTCTTAAGTTTCTATTCCTCCTACATTCAGAATTTGCTTGGGCTAAATGAACACAGATGACAATGCAGAATCAATAGGGATTTTCCTTCCAAGTCCGTCAAACCTATGGGATCTTTCACATCATCACCATTTTATTATTTCTGTATTGAATCATTCCATGAGGACCTCATTCATAGCCTACTCCTTTCTGTCCCGAGGCAAAGACAAAACTCTCCCGGCCTGTGAAGACACTGCTGCTTTCTTCCCAGTCTGCCCTCTCCTGCAGGAATCAATGCTTATGGCTGCAGTTACAGTAAAAATAGCAAAAGTCAATATTTGTGCTCCGTATCTATCAGATAATAAAGCTAGCTAGAGGCATGACCACATGACATCTGCATGCAACACACAAGGGTTGGTCCCCCCATCCTTCCAGACAGTTTGTCTAAAGATGGCGTCATATTTGTACAGCTGACATTCCCAAATCCCCCATGTGTGTCCTCAGGGAAGCTCAAGATTTCTGTTTGATTTTTGATCTTGTTGATTCTGGCCTTTGGACTGGAAAAATGTTTAAACAAAAAAAAAAGAAAGAGGAAAAGAAGTAGTAGGAAAAAAGAAATATGAAAGTAAAAAAATGAAACAAGACAGAATAACCACTCAGAAAATCCATCTAAGGGTCTTCTTTGAACTACTGTATTTTACACCTTGCTACTCCAAAAAAAGGATAGTAAGAGACAAAGAAGTGGAAAAATTAAAACGAAAGACCCAGAGACAAGCTGGGAAATCAGAGTTCCTCTTGAAGGTTTGGATTTTAAAGGAAATCCTAGGTTTCAGGTTTATCTCTATGATCTTGGGCAAGAATCTTACTCTAAATCACCTTGAGATTTCTCATCTATAAAATGGGAACATTAATGGAATCCAATCTATAATATGGTTGAAAAGTTTAAATTAGATCATGTGGGGAAAGAATTTAGCACAGCAGGTGGTAAAAGACCAGTGATTATTATCAAAGCAAAGTCATTTTTAAGTGAACCACCTTTACCTTCTCCGTCAACTCCTTAGCCTCATTAAGTGACTAACACAAGTCACCAAAAAAAAGCAAGCATGAAAAGTCAGAAGTCAGAAACTTTAAATGCATTTTTATGTTGCATTTCTTTCCTATTATTGCTTTTAATCCCTCATGGCTTAATTCTTATGCATATCCCTCTTGTTCGGTGTTTCCAAGTCAGAATTATTGTGCTAGTCTGGGGACACCATTGTTATAATTGTTCTGCAATTTGACCCCTAATTTCCACTCAGAATCCTGTAGCATTTCTCAGCCTCTTTGCACTGTCCCTCCCATATAGTCCGTCCTCCCTCTTCCCTTCACTGCATTTAACTGCATTCAACAAGCTCATCTTTCTCTAAAAGTGACACACTTTGTAATAGGTGAAATGATTTCAGGTTGATGAAGTTCTGTAGTTCTAAAAGCATTTGATTCAAATGTGTATTAGAGAAAATACAACAGCAGACTAACTCCATGATTTCCTAGAACACTATCCTCTAGGTTGAGGATAAAACAATGGAAAGTTTAAAAAATTGACAATTTTTAAAAGATCTGTAGAACATCAATTAGGCTGTGGGTGTTCGCTCCTATTTTCCCACTCCTTACAGTTCTATGGGGTCATGTGTCACCGCTGAGCAGACCTGTTCAGGTGCCTGTATCCAGTTATCTCTTACTCTGCCACAGTGACTGGTGAGGCTGCATGTTCCAGATGAAGGAGGCAGGTCTAAGATGGCGGAGCCTCCCTCAGCCTGGGTCCCTGAGTGACTGTGTGGACCCAAAGCCCTGTGGACCCATTACCAACACTGAGTATGAAGGAAAGAAAAAAACTTTTGCCATGTTAATTCACTTTGTTAGTGCCCTCAGCATGGTGGTGTGTGAAATACCAGAAAAATGGCCACAACAGTGTTGGAGATTACAGTTTCTTAATCAGATCACACCATTGCCCGTATAACATGGTTTCACATCTTCATTGTTCTCTTGTCAACTCTTTTCTGAATATGTTCCAATTTGTCAATGGCTTTCTTTTTTTTTTTTTTTTTAAGATTTTATTTATTTAGAGAGAGTGGGAGAATGGGGGGGAGGAGGAGAGGGACAATCAGATTCTGCATTGAGTGCAGAACCAGACTCAGGGCTCAATCTCCCAACCCTGAGATCATGACCTGAGCCGAAACCAAGAGTTGGGTGCTTAACCACCTGAGCCACCCAGGTGTCCCAATGGCTTTCTTAAAATATGATGTGCAGAGATAAATACAACCCACCAGATGTGGTTGGAATAAAATGGAATTTCCCTCCTTCCATATTAGCCTAAAACCCATGAGCTTTTCTTTAGTTCCTCCATTCTGTTGTTGGCTCATGTTAAAAATACACTGGTGATGGGTATTAAAGAGGGCACGTACTACATGGAGCACTGGGTGTTATACGCAAACAATGAATCATGGAATACTACATCAAAAACTAATGATGCAATGTATGGTGATTAACATAACATAATAATAATAAAAAATACACTACTCAAAACCCTTTACATTTTCTTCTCCAGCTTTTCCTTGAGTGGATCATTTATTGTACTTGGACAATTTTTATCTTTTTATTTTGGTCTGTTAGGGTCAGGCTACAGAGAGATTTTTCATATCTCAATTCTTTCACCCAACATAAAACCATCCCTACAGGCTTTGTTTTTTCCACATATTGGATAAGCATGCTTTCTAGGTCTTCAAGTAAAGCAGAGTTTCTCACAATTGTCTGCCAAAGAATCCCTCATCATGAAAAGTCCTGAATGATCTCCTGCAGGTTGAGCATGAAGTTGCATTCACCAAAATCAAATAGCACATTTTTCATTTGTATGTTTTTATAAGGCATGTGACCTTTTATCATTCAACCTAAAACATATCAAAGGCTACTGTGGCTTAATTTTCCCAAAAACCTGTAAGTAAAATTGGTACTGTAAGAGAAAGTATGGTGTTTATCTTGTGTCTGGCATGGAATGGTCCCCAAGTACTTAAAAAAAAAAAAAATGGAGCACCTGACTGCCTCAGTTGATAGACCATGTAATTCTTGATCTTGGGGTTGTGAGTTCAAGCCCCACGCTGGGTCTAGACCTTACTTAAAAAAAAAATTTTTTTTTTTTTTAAATGGAGGGGAAGAAGGAAAGAACAAATGGAAGAAGACATAAAGCATGTCCTTGGCTGATATCATATCATCAACCTCCAAAAGTGTGACCACTTCTTTTGTGATATTCTTCCATTTCCAATATATATTTATTTGATTTCCATTTAATATTTTCTAGTATCTTGTTCTGGGTTATTTTCTTCCAATTAGTCAATGTCTCTCCTCTCTTTCCACTTCTTTTTTTATACTTGCTTCTCCCCATGCGATTATATACACTGTATCATGTTAAAATATAGGTTCATTTACTTAACAATTACTTACTGCACACGACTTAATTTCACACCAGGGAGTTGGCTGGCCATAGAAATACAGTGGCAGGCAAGACACATCTGGTCTCTGTCCTCTTAAAACTGAAAATGAGATGCTCTGGGCAGTCCTTTGGTTTCCTTAGACACCCTCTGTGTCCCTCCTCTTCAGGATTATCGGCATGGGTATAGTCAGAACTTTGGGTTTGAAGAGTCACCCCTCAACTATCACCCCATTAAATTGCCACCAGCTTTCAAATCATAATTACACGTTCTCTGAAAACCCACCCAAGCCCCATTCTAAATTCTGATGGCATCTTTTTACACGTTCCTATGTGCTCCTGGTTGAGAAATAGTTCTATGTAAGCAGAAGGTGGACGAGCCGAGCTCAGGTGAGGAAAAACCAAAAAAGGGATCCCTGAGTGAACATCACTGTCCATGAACATAAGGGTCTTCTCAAGATGTGCTTCCTTCTCAGACTGAAGCATGTTGTGTGAAACAATTTACATGATGATTTTCCCAGCTGGTAGCCATTTCGAATGCTATTTCTTTCTGAACTACAAATTATTTCAAGGGGCTCACTGTATTGCTATGGCGACTTTTATCATTGGTATTACAAATGCTCAGTGTAGCAATACTTGAGAACATAAATGGAAAAACACAAGTTTATTTTAATAAACTTGGGATCGCCCCAGCCAGAGATACCAATATATTGGTGTGGATCCTTCCACATTAAAACTTTTAAAATTATGAACACATATTATATTTGTCACTTTCTCCTGTTTGGTGTTAGGCCATAATACCATACTATGTTTTTCCTCCTACAAGATATGGCTATTTCCCATGATAGTACATAATTTTCTAAAATACAGCATTAATAATGATAAAGGGTACGGCCATACCATAATTTATTTTAGGATGCCTTAATATTAAACATTGGAACAGTTCCCAAATTTCTTACAATTATGGATATTGATCTGATGAACTTTCTTACAGAGATATCATGACATAAATCTGTACATATTTCCTTGGGATAAATTCCCAGTGGTAGCATTTATTTTATTTGTTTTCCACCAGTGGTAGAATTCATAAGTAAATTTCTAAATCTGTGTATATACATTTTTAAGGCTTTTGGAGCCTTTTCCCAAATTACTCCCTGGGAAGTTTGTCCTTTATTGTTATAAAAATATCTTCCATCAGGGCACCTGACTGGCTCAGTCAGTAAACCATGTGACTCTTGATTGATCTCAGGGTTGTGAGTTCAAGCCCCATGTTGGGTGTGTAGCCTACTTAAAAAAAAATTATTTAAAAAAATTTCTATCTGATAAGTAAAACATAGATATCTCATATTTCTTCTTTGGATTGTTACTTATTTTTTTTCTACAAGGCTATTTGTCTTTTAAAAAGTTTTTAAGGGCACCTGAGTGGCTCAGTCGTTAAGCATCTGCCTTCAGCTCAGGTCATGATCCAGGGTCCTGGGATCAAATCCTGCATGGGGCTCCCTGCTGGGCGGGAAGCCTGCTTCTCCCTCTCCCACTCCACCTGCTTGTGTTCCCTCTCACTGTGTCAACTAAATAAATAAAATCTATATAAATAAATAAATTAAAATTAAAATTAAAAAATTTAAATTTATTATATGCTATTTTGTTTTATTCTTATATATTAAAAATATTGTTTTCATTTTATGTATATTGCAAGTATGTTATCAGATTTCTGTCATTTGAATATTGATTTTATTTACAATGTTTTGGAGGTACAGCTATTATTTATTTTCATTATAGTAAAATATATTTATATTTTATGGTTGTATTTTATGTCATGCTTGGCTCTCATCTTTAATTCTTTCTTTCCAAAAAAAACATAAAAGGGGCGCCTGGATGGCTCAGTGTGTTAAGCGTCTGCCTTCAGCTCAGGTCATGATCTCGGGGTCCTGGATCAAGCCCCGCATTGGGCTGCTCAGCGGGGAGTCTACTTCTCCCTCAACCCCTCCCTGCTGCTTGCCCTCTCTCTCTCTCTCTCTCTCTCTCTCACTTGCTCTCTCTCTCAAATAATAAATAAAAATAAAATCTTAAAAAAAAATCAGATGGCATAATTACAGACCCAGAGTTACTCCCAAATAATAATTTAATTAATTGTCTGTATCACTGGAGAGTAAGTAAGCTTTTAAAAATTTGGCCAAGACCTAGCATGACTTGATATGAACCTTAGTATGAGCTTTCGCAATTAAATTAGGCAATGAAAAGGTTTAACATTTTTTTTTAAGATTTTATTTATTTATTTGAGAGAGAGAGAGAATGAGAGACAGATTTTGAAAAGTAAAATACAGGGCGCCTGGGTGGCTCAGTTGGTTAAGCAACTGCCTTCGGCTCAGGTCACGATCCTAGAGTCCCGGGATCGAGTCCTGCATCGAGCAGGGAGCCTGCTTCTCCCTCTGACCCTCCCCCCTCTCATGCTCTCTCTCAAATAAATAAATAAAATCTTAAAAAAAAAAAAAAAGAAAGAAAGAAAAGTAAAATACTGAAGTAAATGACTGGGTCCATCTCTGTGTGTAAAATTGTTATATAGCTCTTGAGTTAAACACACGAACCTAAGTTTAAAGGTTGGTAGAACCAAGTCACAAAATAGCAGAAATGTGTCTTAAGAGTTCCTGGTGAGAGAATCATAAAGGCTATTATAAATGCAAAACTGAAACAAAGATAGGGAAGAGAAACTGTCTTACGGCAGTGTCTACACATACCCATTAACTGGAAATCATCTATTAAAAGCAGAAAATAAAGATTTTTTTATATGTACCTTGACAACAATACCTTCTCTCCCCAAGCATCATGATAGACTTTAAGGCTTACTACAAAGCTACAGTAACCAAGACTGAGCAGTACTGGCACAAAGCCAGGCCCAGAAATCAATGGGATAGAACTAGAGAGTTCAGATATAAACTCATGCATGTGTAGTCAATCAATCTTCAACAATAATGCTAAATGAGCAAAGAGTAATATTTACAAGTGGTCAATAAAAGAGCCACATGTAAAATAATGAAGCTGGACCCCTACCTCACACCATATGCAATAATTAACTAAAAACGGATCAAAGACCTAAATGTAAGAGCTAGAATGATAAAACTCTTCTAAGAAAATAAGGGTAAAAGTCTTGGTGACCTTAGATCAGGCAGTGTTTTCTGAGATGCACATCAAAAGCACAGGTAACCAAAAAAATTAAAAGGATGATTTGGGCCTTGTGAGCACTCATTCATAGCATAAAGGTTACTTTTAAGTGAAAACATTTGAGCTAAAGAAGACACAGAAAGAAATTTTATCTGAACTTCCCTTATCTGACTAAAGCAGAACCTCCAGAAAACACGACTGCCAATAACCCCACCCCTGGGAATTTCCTGTGAATTCAGCTGCACCAAGATTGCCTCATTCCATTAGCATCAAAAGGTTCAACAGAACCTTCCATACTTTCCACTGAAGCCCTAAAAACGAAAAAACAAAATCAAACAAACAAAAACAAAAACCTTAAAGTTTTGCATATAACTCTTTTCTCTCTGGTTAATGAGGAAGATACTCTTCACTGATTGCATAAGTAAACCTTGCCTTGCCTTTTCTCCTCTTAATCTGTCTGCTGTTCATTAATTTGCATGCCGCCAACCAGTGGGCCCAAATCGGAAAAGGATGTTTTCCTCCTGACAACCTCATTCAAAATAAAAATTTCTGTGCTTCAAAGGATACTATCAAGAAAGTGAAAAGCCAACCCAAATAAGAGGACAAAATATTTGCAGATCATGTACATGATAAGGGTCTACTATCCAGAATACAGAAAGAACTCATGATAAAAAGACAAATAACCCAAGTAAAAATTGGCAAAATATTTGAATACATATTTCTCCAAAGAAAACATAGAAATGGCTGATGAGCACATGAAAAGATGTTTATCCATCACTAGTCATTAGGGAAATGCAAGTCAAAACCACAATGAGATACCACTTCACACCCACTGGGCTGGCTGGAATCAAAGACAGACAAGTATTGTTGGGAATGTAGGGAAATTGCAATCCTTGCACACTGCTGGTAGGAATGTAAAGTGGCGAAGCTGCTTTGGAAAACAGGTTGGTAGCTTCTCAACATGTGGAATATAGAGTTAACCTATGACACAGCCATTCTACTCCTAGGTATATACTAAAAGAACTGAAAACATAATTCCGTACAAAAACATATGCACTTATAAACTTGTTCATAGTGGCATCATTCACAATAGCCAAAACCCAGAAATAATCCAGATGTCCATTAAGAGATGAATGGATAAACAAAATATGGTATGTTCATAAATGGCATAAAGAAAGGAATGAAGTACTGACGCATGCTACAGCATGGATGAGCCTTAAAAACATCATACTAAGTGAAAGAAAAAACACAAAAAAACACATATTGTACAACTCTATTTATATGCTGCTTTAACAAAGTTTTTATTATTATTTAGGTATGGTAGAGACAACAGAGCAGGTGACAACCAGCATTGAAAAAAAGAGATTGTTCCTCACAGTTTCCAGGAGGAAGGGAGACACCATATCTCAGGGGCCACATGAGAAAACTCAGGTATGTCAGGAGGCAGAGGGAGGGTGGGCAACCATAAACCAGAGCTTTTGTTGAGGTTTCCGTGGGACGGAATGGCAAGCAAGCTTAGGATTGGGTAGTGTGAGTAATTCTAGCAGACTCTGGTGTGTAGGTTTGTCTGGTACCTGGCCCTAGGGTGGTTAGTGGATAGGTGGATAGTGACCAGAGTGAGAGCTCACTACAGGGGGTGACTGGAGGTATGTGTTCCAGATCTGTTGGTTTGCATTTGAAAAAGCACACTCCCTGGTGAGTTGTTTACCATCTCTAGGAATTAGCTACCCCTGGAAGAGGCAGTCCCTCAGGGTTAGCAAAACCCCATGTGTCAAAGCATCAGAATACAGAAAATAAAAGGCATGGCTAATGTATAGGAAATGTCCAGAACAGGCAAGTCCATGAAGACAGAAAGATTTGTGGTTATCCAAGAGCTGGGGGTAGAGAGGATTGAAGTGACTGTTCGCGGATATGGGGTTTCTTTTGGAGGTGACGAGAATGTTCTGGAATTAGACGGTAATGGTGGTTGCACAACCCTGTGAACATACTAAAAAAACACCAAATTGTACACTTCCAAATGGTGAACCTTGAGCTACATGAAATACATCTCAATAAAAAAAAATAAGATAAGTTATAACAGTGAGAAAAACCATGCTGTGAAAAAAAAATACTGTTTAATTAGGAAGAACTATTGTCAGGGAATGATTTTGGGGAGAAAATTGGTTTTATAATTTTCCTATAGTCAAAGAAAGGAATACTGGCCAAGTCAGTTTCTTTAGGGAAGCAATTTTTTTTTAACTATCATTTGAGGCATAGGTGGTTTAAACCATTGTTTTAGGTTGAAGTTTAAACAAAATATGGCTCACGTCGTGGTGTGTAATAGATATTCATTCTCTCTCTTTTTTGGTACAGAACTCCAGGTATTGAGGGGTTAACTGTATCTCCAGTTTCAAAGGGAACACATGACTTACACCTGAGACATCATATTATTAGAGACATAAAGACTGATTGAGCCATTCAGACTAAATTATCAGTTAAATGAAGCCACTCAGACCCAAGCCTGAACTCCCACATGAAGAAAAAAGTTGCCTTTCTTTGTAGTGGAATTGAGCCTGGTGGGATAGGAACCTAGAGAATAAAGTCAGCACAGAGACAACAAGACATGGAGAGATATTGGATCCTTGTGACACTGCTTAGATACTTGGATCAAGCCTCTCCTGAAGCTTATGTGCAGATGTTTCAGTTGTGAAAAGTTAACTTTTTCACTATTTGTTTTAAGCTAGTTTTTTTTATTCTTTATTTTATTTTATTTTATTTTTTATTCTGTTAATCCCCATACATTACATCATTAGCTTTAGATGTCGTGTTCCGTGATTCATTATTTGTGCATAACACCCAGTGCTCCATGCAGGATGTGCCCTCCTCAATACCCATCACCAGGCTAACCCATCCTCCCACCCCCCTCCCCTCTAGAACTCTGTTTGTTTTTCAGAGTCCATCGTCTCTCATGGTTCGTCTACCCCTCCGATTTCCCCCGCTTCATTCTTCCCCTCTGGCTACCTTCTTCTTCTTCTTTTTTTTTTTTCTTAACATATATTGCATTATTTGTTTCAGAGGTACAGATCTGAGATTCAACAGTCTTGCACAATTCACAGCGCTTACCAGAGCACATACCCTCCCCAGTGTCTATCACCCAGTCACCCCATCCCTCCCACCCCACCCCCCACTCCAGCAATCCTCAGTTTGTTTCCTGTGATTAAGAATTCCTCATATCAGTGAGGTCATATGATACATGTCTTTGTTTGACTTATTTCACTCAACATAATACCCTCCAGTTCCATCCATGTCGTTGCAAATGGCAAGATCTCATTCCTTTTGATGGCTGCATAATATTCCATTGTATATATATACCACTTCTTCTTTATCCATTCATCTGTCGATGGACATCTTGGCTCTTTCCACAGTTTGGCTATTGTGGACATGGCTGCTATAAACATCGGGGTGTACATACCCTTTCAGATCCCTACTTTTGTATCTGTGGGGTAAATACCCAGTAGTGCAATTGCTGGATCGTATGGTAGCTCTATTTTCAACTTTTTGAGGAACCTCCATACTGTTTTCCAGAGTGGCTGCACCAGCTTGCATTCCCACCAACAGTGTAGGAGGGTTCCCCTTTCTCCGCATCCCCGCCAACATCTGTCGTTTCCTGACTTGTTAATTTTAGCCATTCTGACTGGTGTGAGGTGGTATCTCATTGAGGTTTTGATTTGGATTTCCCTGATGCCGAGCGATATTGAGCACTTTTTCATGTGTCTGTTGGCTATTTGGATGTCTTCTTTGGAAAAATGTCTGTTCATGTCTTCTGCCCATTTCTTGATTGGATTCTTTGTTCTTTGGGTGTTGAGTTTGATGAGTTCTTTATAGTTCTTTATAGCCCTTTATCTGATATGTCATTTGCAAATATCTTCTCCCATTCTGTCGGTTGCCTTTTGGTTTTGTTGACTGTTTCCTTTGCTTTGCAAAAGCTTTTTATCTTGATGAAGTCCCAATAGTTCATTTTTGCCCTTGTTTTAAGCTAGTTTTAATTGGATTTCCTGCTACTTATAATCAAATAAGTCCAAGAGGAAACCCCAAAAATGCTTTCAGGGAAAAAAAATAATATAATCCATACATGATCTTAATAAGGTAATAAATGAGCTAGTATTTATAATTTGCTTAATAGGCTTTATTTGATCTGATCCTAGCAATGGTGTGCATTATTTTGCTCCTGTGTTATTAGCTACACTTTAAGCATAAAGTTTGATATCTGTGACCATTTTTCTTAAACTAAGAATGAAAAAAAAATGATGCTACTGGGGAGGAAAAAAATCTTCCTCTGCCCTCTTAGATTTGGGCTTGGAGTCCTGCAAATTAAATTGGCAAAAGACAGGCTGACAAAACAACAGATTTTTATTCACGTGCATATGTATATAGGAGTTCACAGAAAAATGACTTGGGGGCAGTTAGAATTTGGGGCTTATATGCCAAATTAACAGGTGGGGGTTAATGGGAAAACAAATGACTTCTTCTGAAAGACAAATGAGCTCTTAGGAGAATGGGGGGAAGATAGGATAGTTTTGTGACAATGTCTGTTTGGGTGTGATACTGACTTCTTCTCTCAGAGAAGAGAAAATTAGAGTTGCTCCCCAAAAGGGGATTTATGACAATGGAATCCTTTTGGGGGGGCTCTGCTTTTAGGCAGATAAGGGATATCAGGAACACAAATGCCTTCAGCTCAAGATAATTTTTATGTCACAGTGGGCTTACTCGGGATCCCTTCAATGCAAATTACTCGACAGTCACATAGCTAGTTAAGAAGCAAAACAAAGAACGAGAATCCACGTTGTCTGGCTCCAGTTATGAACTGAATAGTCCCCTTGATCAGCTAAAATTATCATCTTTTCTTATCCTTAAAGCCACTGAACAATTTCCCCCAGAGACATTCAGACCTTGGTTTCACTTTGGAAAGAAAAAGAAAAATCGTGGCTCAAACGTGAATGTAAACAGCTCTTTGGGTCTTTAAGTTGTTCCTGAATGTCAAATATTTTGGTCTGTGTAAAGTGCCAGGCATTTATCTTATTATGGTCATCTTTTGCTTTCTGATTTTTTTTCTTTTGGAAAAATATCTGAAGAAAAAATAGGCGGGGGGTGTGTGTGGGGGGTGGAATATGTACCTTTCCAGCCACAGCCCTGGGTGTTCGTTGGCAGTGCTTGCTGTGGGATTGACAACCCACAGCTGTTGATAGGCTGCAGCAAGACAGGAGAGAGAAAATGCAATTCGTCAGGATCCTGGGCAAATGGGCATGTCTTAATGTTACCATTTTCCTCATGGTCATAATAACCCCCTGCATAGCACACCTGGAATAATTTAACGGAGTTTGACCGATCAGTGGAGAAATTATTTGGAAAGCATGTGCTCTCTCATTTTCGGCCAGGGGTGGTGCATTTGACAGCAAGCAAGCCAGACCATGCTCTCCAAGGCTGGTGATGCGCGGGCATGTTGCTGAGAGGGGGTCACCATCATCCAAAGGGTGCCTTCCTGTCTCGGACCGTGTTAGCCCAGCTCTCGACTCTTTAGGCAGCCGACACGAAGGTCACAAACTGGCTGCAAAGAGCTCTGTGTTCTTGTTTTGGTTTTCAATGGAATTAACTGCCATCACGTAAAATTCACGAGTTCACACTAAAAAGTTCCAACCCTGGCTTCTCTTGAAATATCAGCATGTTTTGGTCCAACCGGGCTTCTGATCTCTCACAACAGTTGGCCGGAGTTGGGTGGGAACTCTCACATGGAGACAGGTAGCATGTCTTCCATGATGCCATGGTCACCACTGGCCCCTGCCATCCAAGTCTTCCATTTATGCTCTCTGCTTGGATGCTGGAGAACTTAAGAGCTCCCCCACAGCAGAAAGTCCAAAGGAACTGTTCGGGAAATTTCTCTTAGCCCTAAGAGAACTGGTCCGATTTCTTTTGGACCCGTGCCGGTCCATACTGTGACCAAACAATGCCTTTGAGAAGGTTGGAACTACTAGCTGTTCATCCAGATGGGACTGTGGAATTGTTTCTGACTTCTTCCCCCACCCCTCTCTCTCTCTAGATAGGTAAGTAGGTGGGTAGAGAGAGAGAGATAAAAATATACAAAAAATACATATTTTTTTTACTTCTTTCTTTTCAACTCGGTGAGAAGTACCCAACTTCTAGCTTAGCAAGCTCATACCTGAAAGGGCTGTTTGAAGTAATAATCCATCATAAACTGGTTCTTTATCTCAGTCTCACAAATGGAGAATGTTTCTTGCTATCTCCAGCCATGTGTTAATGGTTTCTCTGAGGTCACCTGCACAGATAGATCTTTTGAATTTCCCTTGGAACACATGTGGTTTTAAGCTAGATGTTAATTGGAAACATTTAGTGTCAAACATTTGATTAATGCTCTGGGTTTTAATTGAAAGGAATAAGCATTTCTTAAATCAACTCTTCACAGTAATATAGCTTTAAAAAAAGTTTCCTAGAATAGCTTAAACATTTATTTGAAAACCAAGTTATATTAAAAAAAAAAAACAATCATCATCATGTATACTGATTTGCCATCATCCCTTTTAAACAAATATTTTGGGGACATTATCAATTGATAATTTAAAAAAAAATTAAGCAGATGCCAATAAACACAATACTGCTTTTGGCTGGTGGCCAGTAAAAATTCAGAAACACACTGAAGGTGATTTCCACTCTAACGTTGCCTTTTTGGCGTGAAACAGAACATTCTACGTGTTTCACACTTTGAACAACGCAGTCTCCGACAACTCTCCACAACAAGAGTTGCTGTGTGTGCCTGGGACCCTCTCAATTGAAACAATTAAAGATGTGGTTTGGGGACTGAGCAGAGGGTAATATTCTCCAGGTGTGAGAAGTCCAAAAAGGGGAACTTGGTGGAGTTCAGAAGAAAGTACATTTTTGACTTTAATTTTTGTTCCTAAAGAACCCAAATTGGGTCTCCAGATGGTGCCCTGTAGACATAATTAAGCATTGCAATAAATTACATGCCAGTGACATGGCAATTATTCTCGAGGGCTCGCAACCCCTCCCCTGTCAGGTGCTCAGAGAGGTGCATCGAGGTCTTCTTTCAGGTGTTCTGGAACAACGATGTGCCATCGATTAGGGGCCCAAAGGGGGATGCCGCATTCACTTTCTACTGTCAGCCAGGAGAGCTAATAGATGCAAGATGTAGTCTGGTATGGAGATATTAGTCCTCACTGTCACCTTGCTCTCAGGATCGTGGAGAAACCAAGTAAGGGGGGAAAGTGCCCCAAAGCCATACCTCCGTAACTGCCCCGTTTGAAATGGGAAAACTTAAATACACCCACAAGGTCTTTGATTTTCACACCACCAAACAACTCGCTTTACATTTTTTCCCCCCACTGAATTCACTACCTGTTTTGGAAACATTTGTTCTTTATCCTTTTGTTCATTCAACGTGTGTGTGTGTTTCAGTGTCCCTCCAACTCGAGTCATGGGTAAACCTCTTTATGACTCCCAGGACTCTATCCACAGACATACCCAGGGAGACGTGGACATCTGCTTGAGAAACACAGACTTGAGAACTTAAAATCTGACTCTATGCAAATGTGTTACGATGCAGAATCGTCGATGAGAGAAATTAATTTCATCTTTAAGATGGGCAAAAAATATTTTCTCATGTTTTTGTGGCATAAAAAACACAAGATTTCCCTAGAATTCTCTTTAGTTTGGGAAACTACTCTTATATGAAATACTTGCTATGGATCAGATCGTACCGCGCCCTGGGCCTGTGAAACTCATTAAGGATAGCGCTGGTCTTCAAAAGGACAGAAAGAAAATGGGAGCAGGTCATCTGTGTTCTGATAAAGCCTGCGTACAGCTCTGAGTCTCGGGGTCCCCTGAGTAGGGCTGCATGGTCCCCGCTGCCTTGTAGGCTACTGAAAACGTAACTGAAATTCTCAAATATTGGGAAGGACATGGTGTATAGAGTCTTTTCCCTCTAGTGTTAACTGGGACCTCATAGGACTTTTCTATGGCTGCTATTAACATGTGACCACAACCTCAGGGGCTTAAAACAACACAAATGTATTATGTTACAGTTGTGGAGGCCAGAAGGCTGCAACGCGTTCCACTGGGCTAACGTCAAGATATTAGCAGGGTTGGACCTTTCTGGAGGCTCTAAGGGAGAACCCAGCCCCAGCTGTTTTCAGCTTCTGGAGGCTTCCTGCATGTACTGTCTTCCAATCCCTTCTTCATGTCACTCAACCTGTTGCTTCCGTCATTTTATCTCTTACTGCCCTCTGATCTCCTTTCTCCCCCTCAGGAGGACCCCTATGATTCTATCAGGCCCACTAGGAGAACGCATCTCAAGATCCTTAAGGTAATCCTATCTGCAAAAAGGCCCTTTGGCCGCTTATGGTACATTCACAGATTCTGGGGATTCAGACGGAAACATCTTGGGGGCCATTATATCAGCCTATTGCAATGCCTCAGGACCCAAATCTTTCTCCAGTCCTGACCCCTCACTTCCGGGTTCATGTCCTTAGCCACACATCTCGACTTCACTGTGACATCACTTCTCATGAACAAGTCCCAGGGCAGCTCATCTTCTCTCCCCTAAAATCTGTTCCACAACCACATTTCCCTTCCCTTGGAACAACACTGTCGTTCCCCCTTTCTCACGGCTTTGAAATCCTCATGCCAGCCCAAAAATGAGCATTCTTCCTTTATCCCCTCTATGCTCTCTGCCTCGTAGAAGCCAACACGTGGCCTTTCTAATGCCCTCCCAATAGATCTCTTTGCTCCTCTCAGGTGTTACAGCTCTCTCCATAATAGTCAAAGCTCCTGATAAGATCTGCATAACATTTCGAGTGAGATTTTTATACCTCTGGACCGGTGTCCTTTGTATTTAAGTTGGTAGTACCCAAAATGGAGTAAAATTTAGGTCAAAAATTTTTTGCACAAAAATGGGTGGGATCTGTGACAAAGCATTTGGCATCTTTTCAACTGCTTCATCACCATTCTCTGCTTTAGAGTTTCTCTACACTGACATGTCGCCACTGTCCATTGGGACCAGGGCTCAGGAAGTCTGAAACTTGCTCTTCTGCTTCTATCCAGTGAGTTAATCACAGGCGGGCGGTGGGAGTAGGGGTGGGGTCTTTGCATCTTCCTCTCTTTTTATTCATTGACACAAAATATTAGCACTCAGTTCCATTCTCCCCCCTTTTTAGCATGTCGTCTTACCTCCATTATTAAAAGAGCAATCTACAATAATTTCCCCCAAACAAGCCTCGCTCTTAATGAATCTAAGATGCTATGTGCTTGCAAGCCCCAGATGACCCAACCCCACAGAACCCTCAGAAACCAGCATTAAACGTGCAGTAGTTGGAGCATGGACTTTAACAATTTCTTGGTTGAATGACTTGTCTCCTCTCTAAGGCTGGAAATTCTTTGAGGACAGGGAATATGGTAACTCATGGCAAATACTGTTGCACACATAATGAAGCTAAACAAAAGCATTTATATTTATGAGAACTTGAATCCAATGTTGGTAAGGAAGCTGATCTCAGAATGTTTCTAAATTCCTACCAGCCATGAGCAGACCGCATCTTTGTAAGTAAAGGATACTTACAAAGTAGCTTACTTACAAAGTAACTCTCTCACTTACTTTTTTTTTTTTTTTTTAAGGGTTTTATTTATTTATTTGACAGAGAGAGAGACAGCGAGAGAGGGAACACAAGCAGGGGGAGTGGGAGAGGGAGAAGCAGGCTTCCCACGGAGCAGGGAGCCCGATGCGGGGCTCGATCCCAGGACCCTGGAATCATGACCTGAGCCGAAGGCAGCCGCTAACAACTGAGCCACCCAGGCGCCCCTCTCACTTACTCTTTTGAGCATGCAAAATTCAAGGTCACAATTTTTCTAGAGTTTGCTCAACTTGGCTCCTTACTGATCTCCTGAGCTATCTGTTGCTTCACAGGAAGAGCGTATAACTTTAGTAATGAATTTTCTGTCTCTCAATTTTAATCCATAATCTTAGCTGCTGTATAACAGGAATGACGTGCCCCGCTAACAACAGATCTGTATCTCTTTCTCACCTATAGAAAGAAAATGATGCATTGATCTGCCCTTTCCTACCTAAGAATATATCTTGAATTTTTGCTTCTACAAACACAGGGATTTTGTTCTTCATTTCAATCCTCATTGAACCACCTATAAAAATTAATTTTGAAAATGCAGCTTTAAAAACATCTCGGGGTAGATTTTATTCTAAGAGCGTAGGGTCTGTGTTTGTGTGTCAGCAAGAGGCAACACATCTAACTTAATGCTTTCCTGGTTTGGGATATCAGGTCTTCTCTACAGTTGGCTGAAGTGTTAGAATAACAGATTTTACAGGGGCTTAGAGTGGTCCTCCCTTCCAAAATTCCTTTTAGTTAACTCATTGATATTTCCCTAAAGTCTTCAAACGGGATAATATATGAAAAGTTCTTTATAATGAGAAATAAGAGAAACATTTCTTAAAACTTTCACCTAGTATGCCCCCCTTTATCAGTAAGCTGGTTTCTCTTCCTGTACTACACCATCCCACTGAGCCATGCAGCCTACAGCCCCGGGAAGGATATGAGGTAGGGGCGCCTGGGTGGCTCAGTTGGTTGGGTGACTGCCTTCGGCTCAGGTCATGATCCTGGAGTCCCTGGATCGAGTCCCGCATTGGGCTCCCTGCTCGGCAGGGAGTCTGCTTCTCCCTCTGACCCTCCCCCCTCTCATGTGCTCTCTCTCATTCTCTCTGTCTCAAATAAATAAATAAAATCTAAAAAAAAAAAAAAAGAAGGATATGAGGTAGAAGGAGTCTCGTTTAACAGGAAGTTGGAGTCTGGCTGCTTTCGGTCTAGCGGAATATGGAAGGAAAGCAACTGAGGTAGGGTGAGACCAGACATAAAGCCTCTCCTCCACACCCTTGGGGCTGATTCCTAAGGAGAGGAGGTTGCAGAAACACCCACGTAGGTTTGGGGAACCCTGGAAGGTCAAGGCTAGTGGCCTCTTTCCCAGCTGTGCTCTAAAGAAGACCACACACTTCTAGGCGAAAGGTCATCAATGGTGCAGCATTAACGGATGGAGACAATTAGACAAATGAACTTGAACCAACACTAATGAATGTGGCCCATGTCCTAAATATGGTTTCAGGGAATCCGGAAGTTTCTGCATCCCCACTGATAATGCCAAGATGTTAAAAGGGTCAGGGGGCTGATGTGATTTGAATTGGAGACACAGAATATTGGGAATAAAGAGATAAAGAGCCAAGATCATGGACTACAGCTCTGGGTACCCACAAGGTAACCCAAATGCTCAAAACTCACCAACAAAGGAGACCAGCCAGGTTCAAGGTCAACACATGGCTCTGAGGCCTTATTCCCATTTGTCATGAGGTCACACAACTGTCCCCATGTGTATGGAGAAAAGTGGGTGAGGGAAGATGGGACTCTGATAGAGCATCTGTCCCTAAAAGAGCTAATAACTTTAAAAGGACTGTTGAAGCTCCTGAATACTGAACTATTAATTGGTAAGCTTAGATATCACGTTCGGCCTTCAGGCAACATACAGAAGGATGGGGGCTTATTACAAAGATCCTATCTGTCATTATAGAAAACAAAAAAGCTCCATTTTTTTGGTTCACTGAGCAGAAGAGTTTTAAATGTTTCTACCTCTCTCCATACACGTAAGGTTGTACTTACGGCATTATTCACATCCAACATCAGAATAGTGTACACCGTATATACAGGTTTAATAAATATTTGTCAAATGTCCCAGTAAACCCCATCATTGATTCAGTGGTATTAGTGTTCCAGAGGGCAAAGAAATGCCAACACCGCCTCTCTTCTCATCAGAACCAAGAGCGTGTGATTGGAGAAGGTCTGGACAAGATGCTAGCAAATTTCTGCATGAAATGCACTTATGCTTTTATCTTTAGTATTTCCGAATCCCCGCTTCAAGTTCTCAGTTCCAGAGAGGGATGCAAGATGGAAACTGGTAAGCTCCGAACTCTGTGGAGGACAGATGAGATTTTCAGCAACCGTCTTACCGGGGATTGTCTCCAAATTGAGGACGAAAAGGCACACACATCAGAAGAGTGGAAGCAGATCGGACAAGGGACCATACAGACAGAAGAGATCCTTGTCAAGTAGGCATTTTGGAACCAACACTCATAAGCACAGAGTCCAAAGAAATGAGTTAAAAGAGCATGTATAATTCTTCAAGACAAGGACTGTGACCTCATGAAGAGCATTCGGTAAAAAGACTTCTGTCTTCTCTCTCTTTCCAACCACAACTGGGGAGGAAGAAGGAGGGCAGGGGGGCCGTGTGAGAGCAGACCACCCAGCCCAGGCCTCCTTCGCCCTAAGCCACCCCCACCACAGGGTTAGCCCACCCAGGCGGGAGGGAAAAGACAGAAGTTATTAGGCATCAGATTGAAGGCTTTAAATAAACAGGACCGACTCTTCAGAACTCAAATGAGACACTTCAAAAAACCAAGAGACTGAAAAGTCATAGACTCTAGCCGAGATGTCCTTAAACATCCCCACTGCCCAGAATAGAGAATGTGGTTGCGGAGGTTATTAGAAAAAATAAAACTGTTTCATGCTGGTCCCGCAAAGAGTTTAGATTCCTCAATAAACTGGTTATATGAGGCTCATGACTCCTACATCTTCTGGTTGATTTGAAATTTAAATGAGGTAATAATTATGAGACCAGGGCTCAGGAGACACTTCATAATAAATAAACATTCCTTTGCCCCTCTTCTAGCTGGCTTCTGATACATTTGTACCTTTATCTAATTCAAGCATATAGTTATTTACATATAAATGTATAGACATTGAGCCACTTACATAAAAGTTTCAATGTAAAAGTATATAGTGACGCACACGGGCCCGTATGCATGTGTGTGTGTGTGTTTAAAGTAAATGGAAACTTGCCTTCGTCCTCCCCTCTTTCCTAGCACACAAGCCTGCACCTCTTTATCTTAATCCAGGGACAGCACTGCTTTACAGTTGCCTTAGGAAACACAAAGGGAGATGGATCATTCTAGACCAAAAAAAAAAAAAAAAAATTTAAGAGCCAGGTCATGAAATTGGTAATGAACACAGCCCCTTGGAGATGGATAAGCGACCCATCTCAAAGCCGACGGCTCCCGCTGGGGTTGGTAATAGAAGACAAAGTTGGGTAAATAGGGAGGATCCTGGTTGGAGAGTTAACATGATTCTCCATGTTAGCACTCTGTTCCCTCCTTCTCTGTTAAATTTCTGCCCTCCCTTCCTCCCTCTCCTGCCATCTGTTTTTTCTTTCTCCTTAAGCACTAATATGTAATTTTTCTACAAAGGCAATCTCGCTGAGAAGTCCAATACAGAAAGCAGATAAAGGCAAAACCAAAAATTCTGGTTGATGCAGGGATGAGGGGCCCAGAGCTCTTTCTGCTGAGAACCCCCACCCCAGAACACCCAAAACTCCCTCTACAGAAGACATAGTTAAAAAAAAAAAAAAAACAACCCACCCGTCTGTGCAATGCCAAACCATTGGAATTTTTTAAATAGCATGGTGGTTAAATAAAAACATCAGCATCAACTTGGTGAGAAGGCGACAAACGCCATGGAGGGGACCACGTGTCAACATGACGAGGCTAGAACTACGTGCTCAGGTTGCGCTTCCCTGGATGGTGCTGGGTTGGAGTGGCCTCAGGGCGCTCCGTGCGAGATTTGGAAGGTGAAATTCAAGCAGCACTCTTGTTTGTGATCACCCGCTTTCGTGTGCGGGCCTGCCCACCTCCTACAGCTTCTCTGACCGCTGGGACGGCTGCATATGCAGGCCCACGACACGGGGCTCCAGCAGACCACCACGTGGGAGGCGCCAGAGGAAAATGTGGGTCCCGGTTGTTCTCGCTGCCTCACCCTTCACACCCATCCTGCCTTCACAGCTGCCTGCTCTCCTGAGTTCAGGCTCCAACACATGTGTCACATTTGATTAACCAGCTCTCACGGGGGGTGGGGGAGTCAGATCCCCAGAATGAACCCCCCTGTTACCTCGCCTAGGCTTTATCCAGCAGCCACTCTTCCCTGAGAGCAGGAAATCCAAGGCAATTTGCTCCAGGGAAAGGGTGGGGCAAAAGGGAATCGGAAGCACTGAGCTTTCAGGAAATGGTAACCTCCTCACGTCACACTGTGTATGTTCTACATCACGGATTATTCCATTCATTTAGCCCATCAATAAATATATGAGTCCGGATTGTGCAGAAGCCCTTTCCCGTTGGTTCTCCACCTCTGGAAAACCTTACCTGGCCATAAGAAATTAAACCCCGTCAAAAACTAACTGTAGACCCAAGGCCAGGCCCCCACAGTGTAGGACGTTAGCATCTGAAAGGACAATGGATAAATTACCATTAAACAGAGAAGACAAAGAGGATAATTTCCTGGGTGTAGAAATGCTAACCCAAGCCAGGGAACAGCGGGCAGTAGAAAGAAGGTGATCATTCATGTAATTTTGACTGAAGTCTTCTTGAACTTAACTGCCTATCACCCCATTAATTATCTCAACGGTTCTCAACCTTTCTCCCCTGCACACATGATGGATGGCATGTGGGACCCATTACCACGGTCAGGCTCCGTGTCATGCAGGATTCCCAGGCACTCTCTGGAACTCCAAGCCTTTCTGTCAGGCGTGTGGAAGCTTATTGGAATCCAAGTGAGAGATGGATTTTTTTTTTTTTTTAAGTATAACAATAACGTTGAATCGACTGAAACATGTTATTTTTTTTTTTAAAGATTTTATTTATTTGACAGAGAGACAGTGAGAAAGGGAACACAAGCAGGGGGAGTGGGAGAGGGAGAAGCAGACTCCCCACTGAGCAGGGAGCCCGACATGGGACTCGATCCCAGGACACGGGGATCATGACCTGAGCCGAAGGCAGATGCTTAACCGACTGAGCCACCCAGGCGCCCTGAAACATGTTTTAAAAAGTAAATGATTCATGTATATGAACATCTAACAGCCAATTATGGTAAGACAACAGTAGTCTGCAACTCTGGGGCTGAGGACCAGTGGTTTCTAAAACAGAAAACTACCCTTTCCTGCTACGATTTTATTTTATTTTATTTTATTTTTTTAAGATTTTATTTATTTATTTGAGAGAGAGAGAATGAGATAGAGCATGAGAGGGAGGAGGGTCAGAGGGAGAAGCAGACTCCCCGCCGAGCAGGGAGCCCGATGCGGGACTCGATCCCGGGACTCCAGGATCATGACCTGAGCCGAAGGCAGTCGTCCAACCGACTGAGCCACCCAGGCGCCCCCTGCTACGATTTTAGAAGACCACCTATATGGCCTACTTAGCCGGCACAAGGTGTCCCATTAACTGAAGGCATCATCCTGTGTCTTGGAGAGCTCCTTGCTGCTTTAGTAATTTGCTTTCCAAAAAACACACCCACAGGCACTCGCTGGCATCTTTATGAGACCCCCAAAGCAACTGGACATAGAGGCTGAAGATACTGTTTGTTCTGGAAAGGCTAAATTTCGGACGATGGAACAGTCTTACCTGGATGAAGCTGTAAGAAAAGCATGCTTTCCCACCGGCATCTGCTCTCGGCTAGTCCTCAATAAAAGTGTCCATTAAAATGCCAAATAACACCAAGGCAGAGAGAACAGATGTGGAGAGCAGAGGTTGTCAAGTTCAGTTCACGCCTGTGGGTCAGCTCGCTGCAGGTTCTCCCCCCAACCCCCCATGTGCAGGGAAATCAGACCCTCAGGAGTTAAAGATCAAAAACGCTTCCCAGTTCATTTTATCCAGTCCCAGGCACCAAGTCAGGAACTGCCCTTGGTCTCACTTGGGAGGGCCGGGCTTTGTGAGTTTGGGGTGAGAACAACCTTCCCTGAGATCCTACTGCTGGGGCAGAAGGAAGTCCTCATCTGCCCAGGAGGTAGAAGTGGGCACTATACAAACAGGAAGACTTTTTAGATGTGCAAAGCCCTTTATTTTCAAGGGGTTCAAAGAACTGTCTTCATGTGTATGCTTAAGGAAAAGAAAATGCTCTTTAAACAAAAACTGACTACAGCTGTGTTTGCTTTCTTGACCGGTGACGTCATTTGTCTCCAGGGTAAATAGCTCTTTTGCCTCAGCCTATTTTGGGGCACCCTAAAAAATGAAGACTCATCGGCACAGCGTGGATGTGTTAGTGTGAGATTAAAGCATGGATGTACGTACATATACATAAGATATCTGAATTGCTCCTTAATAAATGAGAGGGATTTTTCGTTTTCTTGGGAACTCTGAGAGGGAGGACTTCAGGGATCTGATAAAAAGTCAGAGGGAAGTGTTAAGAAACATCTAGAGCAGGGATGCCTGGGTGGCTCAGTCATTTGAGCGTCTGCCCTCGGCACAGGTCATGATCCCAGGACCCTGGGATCAAGTCCCACATTGGCCTCCCTGCTCAGCAGGGAGTCTGCTTCTCCCTCTCACTTTCCCTCTGTGCTCTCCCTCTCTCTCTCTCTCAAATAAATAAATAAATAAAAATCTTAAAAAAGAAAAATATCTAGAGCCGTGGCTCTCGAACTTTCCTGAATGCTAGAATCAATTGGGGAGACTTAACCATGCTGATGATCTCACCCCTAGGGATCCTGATTTAATTTGGTCTGGGGCAATGGATCTTCAAAAGCGTTTTAGGTGACTCTAATATACAGCCAAGTCTGAGAACCACTGATCCAGAGAGACTATAGCAAAAGGTTCTACCAAGGGACATAGCCAATAAGAGCATTCCCATGTTAGGAAGTAGCGAATACTTTTATAGAACTGTAATGTCTGGTGTTCAATGGGAAACTGTTTTCTTCTCTGTAATAGAATCAGTCCTCACTGCCCACCCTCTGTCACACACTCTCTGTAACCCATGTGAGTGGGGTTCTGCCAGATTGAGGAAGAGAGGTAGGTATTCTTTGGGGAAAGAGGCGGAGCCCTGCAGAAGGGGGACCTTAGGTGTAGGAGCTGGGAATGAAGCAGGGTGACTGGGAACCCAGAGGGCCAGGGACTCAGGAAGTGGATCTGAAAATATGACACACACCCCCATGGGCCTAACTCCATAGAGATTTGAGGGAAGGCACTCAACAAATGTTTTACCATTTAAAGGATGGCCAAGAGAAAGTGAGAGCTTGAAGAATGTCCAGGCAACACACAGGTGGGTTGTCCAGGCTACAAGGGGAAGGTGACTTTGGTAATCATGGGGCAGAAAAAAATCAAACAGAAAGGATTCACACAGCCGGGAGCCCCTAGCCAAGGCGAGATGAGAGGTTAGGAATCGTACACCTCATGTCTGGATTCTTCTCACTAGCTTCTAGAACCCTGTGACCTGGTGATCAGGCTCAGTCACTGCCATGATGTTAAAATTGGAGCTCTGGAAAAACAAAGCCCCTTGGCATAAGCCAGACTTGGCCTTAGGAAGACTTAACCCTGGGGGATGTTTATGTTCTAAAGTCGATTATTTATTAATGATCCCACATGAATTCAAACTGTACGATCATTACTGATTAGCCATGTTTCTTGTTTGTTTTTTTAAGGGAAAGAACCTTGCTTTGAGGTGGGCAAGCAGGGGTAGGAACATAAAGAATATGAATGATCTTCAAGTGAAATAACTATTGTCAAAAGTCACAAACAGCCCTGTTCAGAGAACATTTTATTAAAACCATGTTAAATTTATTTCTTTTTTTAAATGAGCCTTTAGGCGAAACTGACCCTGTTTCTCAACTCACGTTTTTTTTTCCCTCCTTCTTGGCCTTTTTTTTTTTTTTTTTTTTTTTTGAGCTCTGTTCTGCAAAATTCACAGAAACCATATTTAAAACTTCAGGATATCATGTGTTCTAAATTTTCTTCTTTGCCATCACTGAGAATTCTGTCTATAGAGAAGCATGAAATCAAGTAAGGCATCCCTGACTCCACCAGATGTATTAAATGAGATAAATGTGGATGCATCCAGCTCAGACGTGGCCCAGAGCAGGTGTTCCATAAACATTTATTTCAGCCGTTCACAAATAAACACCCCACATTAATGAAGCAATACTTTGTGCCTCTTTCTAGCTCTCCTCTGGGTTTTCATATTGATGTTCTGTATGTGTGTTTAATTCTGTATAGCTTTTGCCAGCATTTTATTCCAGAAGTACAGACTTTGCCAATGTACTGCAACCATTGAAATGATAAAAATATATAAAGAAAGAATACTTTCTTCCTAACATCTCTGCCATCCAGAAGATGTGCTCTTCTTCCTTCCCTTCCTGCTACCACTTGCCCGGGTGTCCCAAGTTAACAACCAAATGGCAGGTAGGGAGGAGCTTGTTTTGTTTGCTTTACCAAATTGGGTCATACTATACATTTAAACGTACCTTGTTTTTCTCCCTTAACAATATTCCTCCAGGTTAATATATGACATCTAACCACTTCATTTTTTTTTAAAGATTTTACTTATTTATTTGACAGAGAGAGACATAGCGAGAGAGGGAACATAAGCAGGGGGAGTGGGAGAGGGAGAAGCAGGCTTCCCGCCGAGCAGGGAGCCCGATGCGGGGCTCGATCCCAGGACCCTGGGATCACGACCCGAGCTGAAGGCAGACGCTTAACGACTGAGCCACCCAGGTGCCCCTGGTTTATTTTAAAGATTTTATTTAATAGAGCTACCATACGATCCAGCAATTGCACTACTGGGTATTTACCCCAAAGATACAAATGTAGGGATCCGAAGGGGTACGTGCACCCCGATGTTTATAGCAGCAATGTCCACAATAGCCAAACTGTGGAAAGAGCCAAGATGTCCATCGACAGATGAATGGATAAAGAAGAAGTGGTATATATATATATATATATACAATGGAATATTATGCAGCCATCAAAAGGAATGAGATCTTGCCATTTGCAACGATGTGGATGGAACTGGAGAATATTATGCTGAGCGAAATAAGTCAAAAAGAGAAAGACATGTATCATATGATCTCACTGATATGAGGAATTCTTACTCACAGGAAACAAACTGAGGGTTGCTGGAGTGGGGGGTGGGGTGGGAGGGATGGGGTGACTGGGTGATAGACACTGGGGAGGGTATGTGCTCTGGTAAGCGCTGTGAATTGTGCAAGACTGTTGAATCTCAGATCTGTACCTCTGAAACAAATAATGTAATATATGTTAAGAAAAAAAAAAAGAAGAAGATAGCAGGAGGGGAAGAATGAAGGGGGGGAAAATGGAGGGGGAGACGAACCATGAGAGATGATGGACTCTGAAAAACAAACTGAGGGTTCTAGAGGGGAGGGGGGTGGGAGGATGGGTTAGCCTGGTGATGGGTATTAAAGAGGGCACGTTTTGCATGGAGCACTGGGTGATATGCACAAACAGTGAATTCATGGAACACTACATCTAAAACTAATGATGTAATGTATGGTAATTAACAATAAAAAAATTTTTAAAAAAGATTTATTTATTTGACAAAGAGTAAGCACAAGCAGGGGGGAGGGGCAGAGGCAGAGGGAGAGAAGCAGACTCCCCGCTGAGCAGGGAGCCCGATGATGCAGGACTCCATCCCAGGACCCTGGGATCATGACCTGAGGCAAAGGCAGATGCTTAACCAACTGAGCCACCCAGGCGCCCCTGTTTTATTATTGTTTGATTTTGCCATTACAATTTCCAAAACATATACATTGTAAATGAGGTTATATCAACCTGTTGAGAGATAAAAGAATTTTATTTTTCCAGTAACTACTCCCAGCTGTGCTCTGTCAGATCCCCCTTTCCACAAAACCCCAATCACAATTTGGTAGCTTTTGTTTGACAAGACAGCCTCATTTGAGTTCCGAAGATTGGACTGCCTTTAAAATTTGAATTGCACCTTCCAGTCCAAGCTCTGCTTCCTCCCCTGCCCTGTCCGCTGCTCTCCCCCCTGCCTTCCCCCGCCTTCCCTTGTCCCAGTAGTGGCTACATTGGTGTCTCTGGCCAACTGGAAGTGAACAATGTTTCCAGTGAACACTGAGCTGAGACAGAAGAGTAACTTAGCCCTTTTGATCTCAACTAGGTTTTAACCTTTGGGGGGAAAAAAAAAAAAGAAATAGTTATTCAGCCCCCATACCATCCTGCTAAATATCCTTAAGTCCTAAGTCTTTTATTTCTGTAGACTAAATTTGCAGGGATACGTTGCTGGGACAAAGGATGTGTATTTTTATTGTTGTTATTATGAGATTACTTTCCTAAAATGCCAAACCGATTCACTGTCCCCAAGACAGGGTTTCAGAATACCATTCCCTTGTGTCCTGGCCTTCGGTAGATGTTTATAATTTTCACTTTTACGCCATTTTGATAATGCATCGATACACCCCATGCTAAAAAAAATATATTCATGTTTTCACCGTCAGCCCAAAGGCACTGAATACGTGGGCATGAGTCACTGAACAAATATTTAGTGAGATCTATGTGTCTTGATTTACACAGTGAAGAAACTAAACAGCATGACTTTCATTATCAGCTCTCGAAGATTCTGATAATCATGACTTTCCTTATGCAACTGGGGACTGCTTAGCCAAGACCCTGCTCCTTGAGGGCGAGCAAATAAACACATTTATAAGAAACAGATGGTTGTACGAAGATTTTTCATTTTAACAAATAGTGTGTCAAGATGATGACTTTTCTTCTCAAAGAACTGCAAAGAACTGGGATTTCCTTTGGTGTGCAAGGTAGGTGCCGCTAGGCATCAAGCAGACCTCCAATCAGAGTGCGCAAATGATGAAGATAAGGATGGGGAATTGCCCAAATACTTTAAATACCAACGTTAAGATGGTCTGCAGATCTGACTGCATCTGAAATGAGACTTACTCAGGTTTCACTTCTTCCCAATTTTGGTTGATTCTTCTTTGACAGCTGATTGGCTTTCTACTCTCAGATGTTCTTTGGACGATAGGTCCCTTTGGAAACGTTCTGGGTTCAAAAAGAGGAATTAAGATGTTTCTAGGGAGTCATACCAATAGGCTTCTGGTATTGGTAGGAGTGAGGACATTTTTAAAGGAGTTTCTAAGGAAAAGCAATGAATGGAAGCAGAATTATTTATGTGCTGTTGTAGATGATTAAAATGCTGCCACCCACATAATTTAAGGACCATCTACCCGCCCCCCACCCGATGCTAACTCCAGGGACACAGCGTAACCCCTTCATCTTCTTCCCAAGTACTGTGACCTGGATCTTAAGAGCAGAAAACCCTTTTTAGTGATGGTGGGGACATCAGGGTTTCACCTTCATACAAATTAGAAATTTGGAATTTCATAATTACAGAGTAGTTCTAGGGGAAGCTTAACCAGAATACCTAGCTTTTAAATGCCAACCCGTTCCAGGCACAGACTAAATGGACTACTTTTCCTACTCTTAAACTAAAAAGGTACTTTTCCAGTGAGTTCTCAGAGGGTTTTCATCCCTGCCTTTAGTCTGGTTGCCGCCTCCTTCCACAGCATCCTGCCACCTGATATGCTTATTCTCATTCCTGGATCTCACAGGCATACTTTCCCTTAGTCACATACATAGAGTCTCTTTTATAACAAACCTAGAAAAAAAAATCACAATACTGGAAACTGTCTGGCAGGCGTTTCTTGGGGAGCTGCTACAAAATTTAAGATCAATGGAGCGGGATTGAGCAAAAGATACTAAGATTTATTTTAAGGGCCACCAGGTATCTCTCTAATAAATCAGAGGTGACATAAAAGATTGGCTCAGTAGTGATACCCTTCCATCACTGTTTGTCCCAACATCTACTGCAAACAGGAATCAATGTAACCAATCTTCTGCCTCAAGTATAGGAGATAGTTTCTGATGTGGCCTAACAAAGTAGAAAATACTTTCTACAAAGTGGAAAGAGACTGACTTTATAAAATCAATCAAAATATAACCCACAATGAAGATATGCGTTGTATTTAGATGCCAAATCACAGATGACCAATACAAGTAGAAAGCAAACACCAAGAAATTAACAAAAACACATTTTATGAGACTTTTTGTGTTTTTTAGACTTGACAGATGAATTAGACACACAAAAAGGAACACAGTGAAGCATGTTACTAATTAAGGGTCATCACATTCTTAATAGATTGTATGATCTATTCTAGAAATAAAGATTCTAATTCATTCTCAAACATCTGTAGAACATTTATAAAAACTGATCATATCTGAGGACATTAATAAAAGCTTAATGAATTCCAAAAAGTGAAAAGCATACAGATTAACAAAAGTACAACAGAAATATAGATTCATAACAACAAAAGGTTTAATTACATATGCTCTCACCAATGAAAAATTAAAATCCTAAATAATTCTGGAGTAAGAAAATTTTAAAAAATACAACTATAGAACATACAGAGGATGAAAATACTACTCATCAAAATTTACAGTCTGTGGTCAAAATGGTATTCAAAGGCAAAATCAAAATATTAGATGGTTTTATAGTTAAACAAGAAAAACTCAAAATGGACAGATGTGGTATTCAAATAACAGAAAACAATTTTAAACCTAGCAGAGAAAGGAAGTAATATACGTAAAAGACGAATTTTGTAAACTAGAATATGAAAAGCATAGTAAGTTGAGAAGGGAAGGAAAAGTTCTTCTCTACCCTTCAGGGTCTTCCAGCTGGACTAAGAAGTAAATTTACATGAGACAGGTTAATAGGAGAAAAGAAAAAGTTGTATTATGTGCACACAGAGGCCCAATAATGAAACTGAGACCTAAAGAAATGATCAAGATAGGCAGTTTTTATACTTTTTAGAAGAAGACAAAATAAATGTGTGAGGAATTGACAGGATAAAGAAAACATATTTGGGAGCTTGAATTAGTAAGGAATTCTAATTTGGGTTGAGGTAGTAGATCAGTAAGATGTAACAAGGTTTGTTTCTACAGCTTTCTTGGCCTTTAAGTCCCTGTCTCTGGTGAGAGGGATGTCTTTTTGCTTCTTAGCAGAGGGAGGGTGCCTTCCACATGGGAGATTTATTTCCTGTTTTATGGGGACAGAGGAGAGTCTGAGTGCCCTGGCATGGGCTGTTTCCCAAGCAGCTTCAATTCAAAATAATCAATATGCCATCGTGGCACATTTGGGGCCTGCCCTTGGCCCCTAGAGTTGATTAGCCTAAGATCCTCCAGAAAAATCTAATGGAGAAAAATGAGAAAAGACCTCTTTAGAAATAAATTAATTAAAATTTATATGAGGGGTGCTCGGGTGGCTCAGTCAGTTAAGTGTCCTGCTCTTGATTTCGGCTCAGGTCATGATCTCATGGGTTGTGAGATCAAGCCCCACATCAGGCTCTATGCTCAGCACGGAGTCTGCTTGGATTTCCTTCTCCCCTCTCTCTCTGCCCCTCCCCCTGCTCACTCGAGCTCTCTCTCTCAAAGAAATAATCTTCTTAAAGATTTTATATATGATACTATTTTTCCTATCTAATTTTTAAAAATTGTTTTTCTTCCTTCTTTCTCTCTTCCTTCCTGTCCTTTTTTCTTTCTCTCCTTCTTCCTTTTAACTAAATTAGCATCCAGTTTTGCCAGGTGTTGATAAGCAATATGATTCAGGATCTGACATAGTATTTATACACACAGTCCTGATTCTGGGGAGTTAGCAGCAATTCACTTATGTGCCCACTCATTCCTTTGACAGTTACTCACTGAGTGCATGCTCTTTGCCCAAACGCTTCTCTAGATGTTGAAGATAAAAAAATAAAATCACACAAAACCCTCTCTTCGCAGACCTCACACTGCAGTGTAGGGACATGAACATCGAAGAAATGAACAAATCAATGTATAATAAAATGTCAGCAAGTGACCCCCAAATTTGTGAGCATTGCTTATATTTGGGATGCCAGACTATGGTGAGATTTCACTTCCTATATTATAACTGTAATATTTACAATGGATAGTAGGCATAGATTTTATTTGTACAAAATAAAAATAGCCAGGATTAACCAAAAGACCTGTATATGCACTGTAATTCCATTTTATAAAAATACTGTAAAGGTATTAACTTTTGTTTTCCCTTTATATTCTTTTCTGAATTATCTCACATATAGGATTAGAACTTCTACAATCAGAAGAATGCTTTGAAGCATGAATTTTGCATTGAAAAGACGTCCACAAATATTTGCAGACAGCATCCAGAGCTCCCTTGGTCTTTCCAGCTTTGAGCCAGCTTCTCAACTTCTTCCACTAAACCACTCACAATGCAGGTCTCTTACTTCACCTCATTGTATAAATTCTGAACCACTTTGTTCTCCTTCCTTAATTGCACTTTTTTTTGCTTTATTTTTGTTGTTGTTGTTGTTGTTTTTGGCAATGAGTCTCTTAAAAACATTTCCAAAATCAAAAGAAATACCCCAGAGGAGTCCTAATGTGCACAAGGCACAATGAGGAGATTACCTCCTAAGATTCATACAAACTTAGGTGTCATTTGCATTGTGAGTAGCCATAAGTCAGTGAACAGGTAAGCAATTTTTGCTGAGTCCTATTATGCCTGCCATCATACCAAATAAGAGAAGGATCCCAAGATGTCAACTGTTTGGAGTTCCACTGTGCCAAATTGCCTTTTCCTGATTACATCAAATAAAAGCGGTAATATCAGCTAAAGTGTGTTTAGAAACCAAGCCCCCTTGTGTAGCTGCTGACATGCAAACGATCTCAGAACCACGGCTCATCCTCTCGTTTCTTCCACACCCAGGCAACTTGATAGAAATCTCTACCACGTGCAGCAGAATCGGTCCATTGACTGAGCCTGTGAGAACCTATTCAGCAACTTGGTGGACCAACCACAGAAGCTCTCTCTGATTCTAAAAGGCATCACGCTGATATTCTCCAATGAACCACCCACTTTCAGATTTATGTCTCAGAGTGGTTGGTCTTATTATAAGGCAGATTTATAAGTCTTGGACTCCAACTTTTGCAAACTGGGCCGAATTGGGGTCCATGGAAAAACTGGAGGTATGAACATTTAAAAGCAGCGGGCTTTCAGTATCTTTCGAGGTACCATGATACAGCTTGAAAGAAAAGAAGAAGGGGGAGAAAAGGGACTCTGATGAACTTAGCAGAATGCCAAAGAGAGAGAAATGAAGAGAAAGAGAAGTAGGAATGTGTGCAGAATGATGAATTGACTCTGCGTCAAATGAAATAGATTTTGAAATAACTGTGAAAAGTATAAAATGTCTGAGCATAAAGAGCCTGCCACTGACAAAAGATGAATAAATGGGGCACTTCAAAGAAAGAATTTCCCAGCTGTGGCTCACAGGAATCTTCAAAAGCTGTTCCATATGAGATAGCAGGAAAATATTTTAGTAATAAATAGAAACAAATAACGGTGTGTAGGGATATCAGTGTGGTAGTATGGAGAGAGTTATTTGTTCTGTATTATAAATACCAGGTAGAGGGGACGCTGGCTGCTTCTTAAGACACGGGTGTTTTTAATTCTTGCACCTTAAATAAGTTCAGACAATAGAATCTCAAGTGTGATGTGTGTGTGCGTTCCCAGGAGAATGAGCGTGAGATAGTTCTTCCACAATCATGGGGCGAATACCTGAGAGACCACAGAGAAATTTAGGGGGAAAGACAGTAGAGCACAAAGGACCCAATCTGGGCAGAAAAAAACTGTTTTGTGTGCTTAGGGGCTACCAGGGATGAAACAGATCTCCCAAACATGAGCAGGGGTCTGAGTCCCTGAAACTGGATTGGATGACGTCTCGGTCCCGGATCAGGTGACACCTCATCTGCTCTCCTCAGCTCAGAGGAGGATCGTTCCCTCTTCAAGCCCCCCGCGTGTCTGGGCTGTGCTCTGCTCATCCCTCACACAGCAGGACCTCCGCCCCCTTTCCTGGAGTATCTGATCACCTGATGGAACAGGAAATCTCACCCCTGCTGGGGCTGGCTTTGTCTCCTCCTTGTCAAGTTTATGCCCTTAACTTGGTGTTCTGTTCCAAACCAGCCTGGCCAACCACCAAAGAAGAGCCATCCCCTTTGTTTTTTCCTGGAAGGACTTCATGCCAAACGCCATGAAGTTCATCGGCCAGTCGCATGTCCCCCTGGTGCTTGGAAGGGCTTGCCCAAGGTGTCGTCTCTGCAGTGGCTGTGCTCACATTCTTCCTAAGTTTATGTTTGAATTGCTATTTTGTAAGCAAAGTCTGAGGGGACCCGGGAGCATGTTCCAGACAGTTAGGAGCTTCCATTCATACTGGGCCTCACCTTCCCCCACCCCAGCCTCCCAGAGGGAAGGCCACCTTATACCATCACCTTGCACTGGGCCCCACAAAATGATTTAGGCAAACCCCAGAAAACCCTTCTGCCACATCTTTACCAAACGCTCACCCAGCCTCCGCTTAGATACCCGCGAATAACAAGGAACACATTACTTTGGATGTAGCCGCCTGAAGCCCTGGGGAGTTGAAACTGAAAAGCTCTTTATATGAAGATGAAAATCGGTACCATGTGATTGCTACGTGAGTAGGGGAAGGGAGGGAAAAATAAAATCAGAAGAAATCAGAGAGGGAGACAAACCACAGGAGACTCTTAACTCTAGAAAACAAACTGAGGTGGGGCGCCTGGGTGGCTCAGTCGTTAAGCGTCCCTAGTTCTGCCACCTAGAACAATGCAGTAAGAACTCTGCACACCTCGTCAACAGAACAGCTTCCAATAATTGAAAACTCACATCGCGTTCTCCCTATTCTTCAAGTAAAACATTTTTTTTATTCTTATGTTAATCCCCATCCATTACATCATTAGTTTTAGATGAAGTGTTCCATGATTCATTGTTTGTGCACAACACCCAGTGCTCCATGCAGAATGTGCCCTCCTCAATACCCACCACCAGGCTAACCCATCCTCCCACCCCCCTCCCCTCTAGAACCCTCAGTTTGTTTTTCAGAGTCCATCGTCTCTCATGGTTCGTCTACCCCTCCGATTTCCCCCGCTTCATTCTTCCCCTCCCGCTACCTTCTTTTTTTTTTTCTTAACATATATTGCACAAGTAAAACATTCTTATTTGTTAAATACATCTTGTTGTCAAGGTCCCTTTCCACCCTGGTTCAATTCCTTTGGAATCACTCTTGAGAAGGTCACTAGAATGATGCACAGCATGTCACATACCATCTGAGAAATCCCTGGTTCAACAGGAAGACTCCTACTCTATCTGGACTATAGAATTTGCATTGTCACATGTAATAATAGGCTCACGGTAATGGCCAACATTGAACTTGTAGATGATTACAAGCCCAGGACCCACATAAATTCAAATCCCAATCCCCTTTACTTTTTACTGCAACAACTGTTTTTTGTTTTTTTTTTTAATCTATGTGCTGGACTAGGCTTCTATTTCTGGTAAGCTTTAACTTTCATTTCTTTATCTTGACCATACTCTCTAGCCAGATAAGAACTCTTCAATCCTGATTTTATTTCTAGTAGACTTCATCCCTAGCTCTGTGTCAACAGCCAGTTGTAAATGTCTTTGCACATAACTGCCGCTCATTTATTTATCCAAAATATACTGAATTGCTCATAGGAGCAAGAACTGTATTAGGTGTGGAGAGTCATCGATGAGCAAAGACAATATTCGCGTGCATGGAGCCAACCATCTACGGAGGGCGCAGACTGAACGAAATATCACACAGGGAGGTGGGGTCAGTGAGGGGAGGCCATGAGAACACGCGATTGGGGGAATTCATCTAGTCAGAGAGGTCAGGGAAGACTTCCCAGAGAAGTGAAGCCTGGGTATGGAACGAGGGCCATGTTGTCCTAGAAAAACACTATGTAAGCCAGACATACACACACACACACACATATGTGTACATACATACAATCTATGTGTGTATATATACACACATACATACAATGGAATATTATGCAACCATCAAAAATGAAACCTTGCCATTTGCAGTGACATGGATGGAACTAGAGGGTATTATGCTAAGCAAAATAAGTCAATCAGATAAAGACAATTATCATACGATTTCACTCCTATGTGGAAGTTAAGAAACAAAACAAAGGATCATAGGGGAAGGGAGGGAAAAATAAAATCAGACGAAATCAGAGAGGGAGACAAACCACAGGAGACTCTTAACTCTAGAAAACAAACTGAGGCGGGGCGCCTGGGTGGCTCAGTCGTTAAGCGTCTGCCTTCGGCTCGGGTCGTGATCCCGGGGTCCTGGGATTGAGCCCCACATCGGGCTCCCTGCTCGGCGGGAAGCCTGCTTCTCCCTCTCCCACTCCCCCTGCTTGTGTTCCCTCTCTCGCTGTGTCTCTCTCTGTCAAATAAATAAATAAAATCTTTAAAAAAAAAAAAAGAAAAGAAAACAAACTGAGGGTTGCTGGAGGGGAGGGGGGTGGGGGGATGGGGTAACTGGGTGATGGGCATTAAGGAGGGCTCATGATGTAATGAGCACTGGGTGTTATACGCAACTGATGATTCATCAAACTCTACCTCTGAAATAACACACTATATGTTAATTAATTAAATTCACTTTAAAAAATCACTGATGTTAGAATATCAAAATGAGACTGACAATCTATTGAAGGATGTAACATTCAAATGGGAGCTTCAAGCACTTTAATAAAAATTATTATTATTTTTTTTTAAGATTTTATTTATTTGCGAGAGAGAGAATGAGAGACAGAGAGCACGAGAGGGAAGAGGGTCAGAGGGAGAAGCAGACCCCCCGCTGAGCAGGGAGCCCGATGCGGGACTCGATCCCAGGACTCCAGGATCATGACCTGAGCCGAAGGCAGTCACTTAACCAACTGAGCCACCCAGGCGCCCCATATATTACATATTTTAAATGATGGTGAAAATGTTAGGAAAGTGTCATGGAGAATGGCCAGAGTGAATGTACAAAGAATTCTTGACTTTAAGTCACAGGTTCTTTTTTTTTTTTTTTAAAGATTTTATTTATTTATTTGAGAGAGAGAGAATGAGAGAGAGTGAGCACATGAGAGGGGGGAGGGTCAGAGGGAGAAGCAGACTCCCTGCTGAGCAGGGAGCCCGATGCGGGACTCGATCCCGGGACTCCAGGATCACGACCTGAGCCGAAGGCAGTCGCTTAACCAACTGAGCCACCCAGGCACCCCTAAAAATTATTTTTTAGGTAAAAAATATATGCATATTTTTAAAAAATTTATATATATATATATATATATATATTTCTCTCTGCCCCACTCCCTGGAGATATCCTCAACTGTCTGGTACCTGGCCCTGAGATGATTAGGACAGGTGAGCAGAGGCCTAGAATAGAGGATGAGCACCAGGTAAAGAAGGAGGTTGGGGTTACAGGCTCTGTTGGTTGGTCTGCACTTTTTTTTTTAAAGGATTTTATTTATTTATTTGAGAGAGAGAGAATGAGAGACAGAGAGCATGAGAGGGAGGAGGGTCAGAGGGAGAAGCAGACTCCCTGCTGAGCAGAGAGCCCGATGCGGGACTCGATCCAGGGACTCCAGGATCATGACCTGAGCCGAAGGCAGTCGCTTAACCAACTGAGCCACCCAGGCGCCCGGTTGGTCTGCATTTGAAAGGCACGTTCTTGGGCAAGTTGTTGACTCTCTCTAGGAACTGACTAAACCTGGAAGGAGCAGTTGCTCCTGAATCAACAAGGCTGATGGTATCAAAGCATCAGGACACAGAAAATAAAAGACATGGACAAGAGAAGTACCCATACATATAGAGTATGAGGCCTGGTACACAAATTTGGGAAAGTCATGTTACTTTTCTTCTCCATTAAATTAAATCTGACTTAAGGGCACCTGGGTGGCTCAGTCAAGTGAAGCATCTACCCTCGGCTCAGGTCATGATCTCAGGGTCCTGGCATCGAGTCCTGCATCCAGCTCCTTGCTCCGTGGAGAGTCTGCTTCTCCCTCTCCCTCTGTCCCCCCACCCCACCTTGTGAGCTCCCTCTCTCACTCTCTCTCAAATAAATAAATTAGATCTTTAAAAAAAAATTAAATCTGCCTTGGAGACCTGATTCTGGTGGTTGGCAGCATTCTGTAAAGTGAAATTGATTTTAATAATATGTGTATTTAATCCAATAGATGCCAAATATTATTTCAGTATATACCATTTAATAATAACACAAAATATTCTTTTTTTTTTTAAAGATTTTATTTATTTATTTGACAGAGACAGACACAGCGAGAGAGAGGGAACACAAGCAGGGGGAGTGGGAGAGGGAGAAGCAGGCTTCCCACCGAGCAGGGAGCCCGATGCGGGGCTTGATCCCAGGACCCTGGGATCATGACCTGAGCCGAAGGCAGACGCTTAACGACTGAGCCACCCAGGCGCCCTAACACAAAATATTCTTGAGATATTTTCCATCCCCCCCCCCTCCTCCCTCGGGTACTAAGCCTTTGAAATCCAGGGTATATTTCGCAGTTTGGATGCCCACTTTCCAATAGCCCCCTGCGGCTGGTGACTACAGTTCCAGGCAGTGAAGCTGAAGAGATGAAAAGGATTTATACTTGTAGGTTTGATAATGATTTTATTTATAAATTTCCACCAACTCTTGCCAGTCATTTCATTCTGGATATCACAGATGGATTGTAGGACAGTACTGTCTTATGTTCATCTGTAAGGAAATTAGGGGACCAAAGAACAGAAGCCTAGAGACTGAGAATGACGGCTCAAAGCTCATATGGACCGGGCAGAGCTCTATAAAGACACAGGCCTATTCACTAAAGCCGACCCTCTCTGGCAGAGGGAACAGCGTGTGATATGATCTCCGGGGGAAAGAACGTGACCCACGTGAGGGACTAAAGGGAACCCAGCGTAGAGCAAGATGAGAAGGAGGGTGAGGGGTGGGGGCTGATCAAGCAGGGCTTAAAGGACGGTGCCATTAATTTCATATTTATCTGCAAGTAATGGTGAGAAGCAAAGAGTTTTAAGCAAGCACATACACGGCTGTATTTAAAAATCTCACTCTGCCTTCTATGTTTCTGTATAAATTATTGGTAGAAGCACCGAATTCTATGACCAGCCAGAAACCCGGCACCAATCACTGTTTAGACCGATTGCAACTCCCTGAAATGTAAGCTCCAAAAAGCCAATTATGTCCACCGTGCACAGCACTGAGCTGCAGAGAATTAGCCTTCACATGTATTTGTTGTATCAGTAATGAATAATAATTGGGATCATCCCCGGCGGGCTCCTTTCCAAGTACACACGGTTGCTGGAGTCAGCTCAACTGTTGCCATACACAGCCAGTGGGTCCTTCCCGGGCGCTCCCCAAATCATAGGTCGCATTGTCCTGTCTCAGCCAGCATCCTTGACTCACCTCATAAAAGCCCCTATTTCCTTTTCAGGGGTAGGAGCTTCTGCCCCTTGCAAAACAAACTTAAAACCATGAACCCCTCCAGTGTTATCAGAGCAAACTCCCCATTCCCACTCCAAATATCTCCGGTTTCAGGATTTGGGACAGGCTGTCCTGTGACACCCAAACCACTAATGACCCACTGAGACCAGGCACTCAGAACACAGAACAAGCTTGACCCCCTACAGTCTCCCACAGGGCCAAGAAGAAAGCACACATTAGCATCTCACAGGTCCTGTGGTTACGCAGAGGTAGCTCTTTACATCACATCTGATTTTCACACATCCTGGGGAATCTCAGGATGCACGGAGGTGCTGGGGGTCTTGTAAACGCATTTTCACATTTGGTACCAAAAGAGGAGGTGTGTTTATATTTTTGCGTATGAAAAGTTGGGGGAAGAACAAAGATATTTGGAAGGACGTCCATTTTATCTCATCCTCAAGGACAAGTTTTAAGCTCTGAAGATCAAGGGGTCAGGGAGGGGAAGCCAAGGCAACTGCATTTCGGGACCAGGTTTGAGTTTGGGTCATGTGCTTCATGGTTCTGTAGGCCCATTCCAAGGATGAGACATCATGGAGGAAGGGTCTTAATGAATCCAGAGCATCGGGGCCCTGGCAGCCAGGAGAGGAGACTCCACACATGCAGAGAAGCTATGGTTGGTGGTGGGAAAGAATGGGACCATGGCAGATTCTTCTAGATGGTACTAGGAGCAGAGACTTGGAAGTGGCTGAGGTGACCAAGGCTGAGGACATCCTACTTAAAATTTCAATTCCAGATAAATAATGAACAATATTGGGGCATAAAACCCAAAATAAATATGACGCGCTGCCTTGACATTTAAAACTAGAAGTCTCCAATGGCCTAAGTGCAAATTCCCCTCCCTGATATGCTCCTGCTGATAACATTCCCTAGCCAGACAACCCTCCTTAGCATGGGGGCTTCAGTTCCCCGCCAACTCATGGAATTATTCAAACGAGCCAATCACATCCTCCCATGGGACAGGGGTCCCTCCACCTGCTTAATCCTATAAAGCCTGCCTCCACAGCCCCAGTTCTGTTCCTGAGTTCAAGCCCCATGTGGGTGTGGTGTGCAGCGTCCTAGCCGGGGCTAGGAGTATTCATGACCTAGACACTGCTTCCAACTTCAACTGCCCAATGTCAAGTGTCATAGGTGGGAATCCTAAGATTCCCAACCCTTGGATAACCCTAGGACAATCCTACTGTTCAAATTCCACCCTTACCAACTGGATGGAGAGGAGGTGATCAAAACAGGTATCCCATTTGGAATGTACCTATCCTAAAAACAAAATAAAAATAAAAAATAAATGTTCATTGTTTATTGCCAGTTCATATTTGCCTGGGCCTCTTGTAATTTTCTTTTTCTTTGCTAAATCTGCCAGCGCTACCTGGAAAGTATCAGAAATAATTGAGATTAGACTTCAGAGGGACTGGAGTCCTGATAGCCTGGCAGCTGGGTGCTCAGCCTTGAGACCGTGAAGGGTTTGGGAGTTTTAATACCACTCAGACCGCATGCTCTCTCAAGTAAATAATTTTTTTAAAAATCTTTTTTAAAAAATTTGAAAAAATAATTAAATCACTGACCTTTTATGAGTAAGGTCCTTGAGGCCCTTTTTCCTCATCTAAAAAATGTGCTCGAAATGTGCTCCTCCAGAGCTCAGGTCTTGTGGTATTCCACCTTTTTTTTTGCTTTTTGCTTTTTTATTGTTTTTCTGCTTTGGTATCTGTAATATACTAAACATTTTTATAAAATTTGAAAACATTTGTTGTTTTTTTTTTTTTTAAGGGTTTTTGCATTTTAGAGAGAGGGCACGAGCAGGAGAGGCAGAAGAAGAGGAAGAGAGAATCTCAAGCAGACTCCGAACTGAGTCCGCGTGGGGCTCGATCTCACGACCCTGAGATCTCGACTTGAGCCGAAACCAAGAGTCCGACGCTCAACCGATTTACGCTACCCGGGCACCCCTGAAAACATTTTCTCTAAAAATTTTCACTAGTTTCTTGTTTAAAAAAAAAAGAAGAAGAAGAAGGAAACCAACTTCCTAGACAGTTTATAGAACTCTCAGAATAACAGTTGCAAATAATTTATGATCTGAAATCCCTAAAAATGTGATACAAAAGAATTCCATTACTGAAGGTCTTCCAAGAGGGCCCAGCAGGCAAGGCCCCAGCGTCCTCTTTAACTCCCACTGAAGGGACCTCACATTCCTCTGTTCCCCTGATAGGTTTCCTGTTAACATTCTGTTTGAAAAACAAAATAAAACAAGAAATTCTTGTTCCACTCAGAAACTGTCTCCAGAACACCAAATCCCAGTCTCTTCCTCTGGTGTCACTGGATGAGTCCGGATTTCCAAGTGTTCCTGAAGTAGGCCCTTCCTCCTTCCGGCTCCTTCCTGTGAAGAGAGACTCTCCAGTGCTAGAATGTTCTCAAGTCCTCATCCTTCAAAGCCCCAAACAAGTTTTTATTGTGTGTTTGTTTGCCTTCCTGTTTGTTTTCATGTCTTCTGTGCCAAGAGGCACACACCCTTCTTGCAGGGCTGAGGGAAACACTCGGCCCCTCTTCAAGCCACTACCATTTAAATGTTTGTTCAACACTTAACTCAGAGAAGAGGCTGAGCACCACATGGGAGAAGAACTGGAAGGATCTATCTGCTGAGCAACATCTCCTTCTGTTACTTGGTAGATGAATTCAGCCCTGACCTGCAAATTTGCAGACTCTCTTGAAAGGCAGGTAGAGCATGCTCTCAGGCAGGTCCGCCCTCACCCCTGCAATTTTTCAAGTCCTCCTTCCATCCACGTAGGGCATTCTTCTTAAAGGGTCAGAAAAGTGCAGCTTCCTTCCATCTCCCCGTATTTACAGAGTTTAAGAATCGGCAGCTATACATCTCGCTGTGCCTGGTAGGGAATGCTTGGAACTTTCTTTTTCAGGCACGAGCTAAGTCTGGTCTCAAGACGGCCTACCTCCCTGTACCTATCCCTTCTCCCAACTTGAATACACTGTGCGTTCTCTAGGGACACGTGATGCACAGGCGTGGGAAGAGCATGGGCCGTGGGTAGGAGGCCGTATTCACACAGTTCTGTTCCCTAGGCTCTCAGCCCAGACCCAAATCCTGCCCCGACCAGTGACCTGCTACATATCCCTGAGGAGACATGGAGAGAGGCATAAAGTGAAAGCAAGTAAACGTGTTCCTAAGCTCTGCTCACTTTGTACTCACCACAGAGACTCTGTCACCTGGATTTCTTCCAGAAACATCTGACACCTTTAATTCTTTCTGCTCGTCCATCAGGAGCAGGCCGGGTGCTCCTGATGGGAAGGCTCAAGGCTTTGCTTTTGCAGCGAGCTAACGAAATGCCAGCCAGCAGATTTCTTCGAAGAGAGGAGGGATTTGCTCTCTGCTGACCTGAGTGACCTCTGCCACCATTTTCCCTCTGGAATGGTTCATGAATCGTTCATAGCTGAGATCTCATTTCTCCTCTTCTTCCTTCTTAGTTTCCAGTTGGGATGGGCATCCTCCCCCAGGTTTTAACAACAGCTAAGAAAACTCTAAAATGGTGTTTGGCTCAGGAGAGAGAAGCCAGTCTGGCCAAGCCTCGTCATTCCAAGGTGAGCGGCAATCCTAGGGGTAACAGTACTAATTCCGGGCATGTTAAGTATAATCAGGAAACGGGGGGCTCCTCTCTTCTCCGGTGGAAGGGTGGGAGAGTCACTGTCTTGGTGCTGAGAAAATTTCCAACCCTTCCACCCAAGCTCAGTTTACAGCCTGTTTACATTTAGTATATTTGCTCCATTCCCAGGGAAACTAGCCAGCTTTGTTCATTACCAACCTTCCGTTTTTAACCGAAATGTGACTCTTCCGAGCTTTATGGCCTCATTACATGATCTCCTGTCACATGCAATGCTGTAAAGAGGGATGAGATCACGTAGGTTAAAGGGTCATTCTAAGGAAAGAAATTATTTGTGTTAATACCAAGTTTATATTGGGCTCTTTTTTTTTTTTTTAAGAATTTCAGAAAACAGGGGCACCTGGGTGGCTCAGTCATTAAGCGTCTGCCTTCGGCTCAGGTCATGATCCCAGGGTCCTGGGATCAAGTCCCGCATCGGGCTCACTGCTCCACGGGAAGCCTGCTTCTCCCTCTCCTGCTCCCCCTGCTTGTGTCCCTCTCTCGCTGTGTCTCTCTCTGTCAAATAAATAAAATCTTAAAAAAAATTTTTTTTTCAGAAAACAATCCATCTTGAACGCTTGGCAGGAATGGATACAGCAGCATTATGTTTCTTTTTGTGAATGACAAAATGAAAATGAAGCCCAAGATATCTCAGGACATGGCTTCTGTAAAGAAAAAAAAAAAGTAGAATCAAATGCCATAAACTGTGGTTCCGTTTTATTTCATAGATATTTCGGTTATTATGTGTACTTCATTTATCTCCCTCTCCTCCTCTTGAGATTTTAAATTTAGGGCCTGGTCTCCTGGAAGATTGCAGCCATGAACTTTTAAAATTGCATCTCCCATCTCCAACGGTACCTGTGTGGTCTTCTTTTAAAAGTGTATTTTTTTTTTAAAGATTTTATTTATTTATTTGACAGAGAGAGAGATCGCGAGAGCAGGAACACAAGCAGAGGGAATGGGAAAGGGAGAAGCAGGCTTCCCGCCGAGCAGGGAGCCCAATGTGGGACTCGATCCCAGGACCCCGGGATCATGACCTGAGCCGAAGGCAGATGCTTAACGACTGAGCCACCCAGGCGCCCCTTAAAAGTGTATTTTAAAAGTTCTTTTGTTTCAAGAGTTCACGTTGTACATATTGGTAGAGAACCAAATGGGAAATTTCTGAAGCAAATGGGCCTTTTGTTTATAGGAGAGGGTCAGAGTCAATAAACAAATCTCCAGCTCATGAATGAATCACGCGAAGGGCTACAATGGAAAACGAGGTGGGAGACGGAATTAAGGAACTCAGTCATATGCTATATAATTATACACCAGTGCAACACGAACCAGGGGTGCAAGGCTCACTAGAGAATGAACCCGAATTATACGCCACGGAAGACCTGAACTGGTCTGAATTTTTCCTCTCCTGAATTCTGGTATCAAGTCCTCCCATTGGCTAGCCCTTCATGATGTTTATAGCTTGTTTTGGATGTAAATCTTAGATTCAATGCTTATGTTGGTGGTGGCAATGGATTTCTGGAGAATTTCCAGATGGGTCTGGCCCACTTTTGCATTACAAAATTGCTATATTCATACACTACCATCAGAAATGCGCTCTCCTTCCCTCCCAGACTCTCTCTCACTCCTTTCACCCATTTATTCACTGATTTGACAACTATTTCTTGATATGCCCAGGAGCCAGGTGCCAGCCAGTCGGGTGCCTAGTAGACAGGATCTAAAAACCATTCATCATCTCCAAGGTAATATATGTGAAGTCCCTTCCATCTCCGGGAGGAGTCTGTCATCTAAAACTATGTCCAAAATATTTGGTTTCAGCTTGGAGTAAATTCACTCACCCCACCATTTTACACACTTAGGGGAGGCCAAACCGTAATACTGCTTGGAAGAACAAATTCCCCTCCTCAGTCTCTCTGATCTAAGATTCTAGCAACCCCGGGGCTTAGATTTTAAGGCATGCCATTTTACCAAGCAGACGTCTTACGACTGCAAGGAAACGTGAATGCTCTTAAACGACAAAGGGTAGGTCTATAGGTTCTCCTGGAAAGGAGGTGTCCAGAGGGAGGCTGGGCCTCAGACGTGGCTTGATCAGTGTGTCTCTGCCTGTCTGTATGTATCACCTCTGTCTTCGGGCAAACCTACTTCCGTTTGTGGAGGGATGATGGATAGTCCCAGCAGCAACTCAGGATACACTTTCTAGCTGAAACTCCATGACAGAGGACAACAGTCTGGGCTTTGAAACCAGCTCTCTGGCTAGTGGAACGATGAGCAACAGCTATTTCTTGCGCTTGGAACACCTCTACATCACTGAATCGGTCACCATGGCCAGAGGGTGGGCAGTCCACCCAAGGGGCAATATGGCCACTACAAAACGAGAGAGGAAACTGTCTGTTGGGGGAGGGTGGGAGGTAGGAGGGCACTTTCTACATGTACATTATTAAGGTATTTATTTGACCAGAGAGAGAGCATGAGCAGGGGGCGAGGGGGAGAGGCAGAGGGAGAAGGAGAAGCGGGCTCCCTGCTGAGCATGGAGCCCCATGCGGGACTTGATTCCAGGACCCTGGGATCAAAACCTGAGCCAAGGGCAGATGCTTCACCGGCTGAGCCACCCAGGCGCCCCACACCCGGCTTTTTTTTTTTTATTCTTATGTTAATCCCCATACATTACATCATTAGTTTTAGATGAAGTGTTCCATGATTCATTGTTTGTGCATAACACCCAGTGCTCCATGCAGAATGTGCCCTCCTCAATACCCACCACCAGGCTAACCCATCCTCCCACCCCCCTCCCCTCTAGAACCCTGTTTGTTTTTCAGAGTCCATCGTCTCTCATGGTTTGTCTACCCCTCTGATTGCCCCCCCTTCATTCTTCCCCTCCTGCTACCTTCTTCTTCTTCTTCTTTTTTTTTTCCTTAACATATATTGCATTACAGAGGTACAGATCTGAGATTCAACAGTCTTGCACAATTCACAGCGCTTACCAGAGCACATACCCTCCCCAGTGTCTATCACCCAGTCACCCCATCCCTCCCACCCCACCCCCCACTCCAGCAACCCTCAGTTTGTTTCCTGCGATTAAGAATTCCTCATATCAGTGAGATCATATGATACATGTCTTTCTCTGTTTGACTTATTTCGCTCAACATAATACCCTCCAGTTCCATCCACATCGTTGCAAATGGCAAGAT